>NW_015373917.1:99954-218036 GCF_001272555.1 Dufourea novaeangliae | reverse complement strand
GATAACTCCTTATTTCGATCCCTGTTTCAAATACTCTGTTGCATCGCTTTGTAGCAATAAGAAATGAAAAATTTAGCTTTGGATTATTGATACAGTATTTGCTTTCCTCAGTCGCGTATTTTCTTTTCGTTAGACTCCCTTATTCGTCAATAAAGACACAGTTTGTGTCTAAATAGAAATTCAGTTAGGCCTTCTGACGATGATGCACTGTCGAAGGCTGAAGAAAAAGGAAAAGAACGTAGGAATTTCTCGATCTCGAAAATGGGGCAGCTTCGACGACGATGAGTTCTGGCTGCTGCCACTCTCTATAGAGCTGCCGACATTTTGTCGGCAAACATGGCGTTTGACGCTCCACGAAAATCGCCTCTTTCGGGGCACCTAAGTAAACTGCAGAGCTTCCTAGACGCGTAATATTCAAACGATGGGGGAAGCCACGTCGGTTCGAGCGAACGATAAATGTAAAATAAGCCGCGGACGAGCGGCGGCTGTTTCGAGTGAACCCGCGAAATTCAATCAACATGTTCTCGTCGCCGCGCAGTCAACAGGGCCCCTAATTTCCGTTTAATAGGATTCGGGCTAAAACACCCGGCGACCTATTATTTAAACGTTATCCGCCTGGTAACTTCTTTAGTGGCTTCTCGATTAATTTCGTTACCGGGTTCCAACGTCAACAAATTAATTACGCGAATAGCCCCGCATAGCCGCGGCCATTGTCTCTCACATCTTCTGGAACCGACCGCCAAACGCCAACGATGGAAGTTCATAAAGCGGACGTAACGATGCTTAAATTGTAGTTATAACCATAACAACAACTATGGAAAGTTCGAACGGAATGGCCAAGCGCGGAACTTCCCCTCTGTTTTCAGTAATTAGTTACCGCTTGCCAGACTATATATTGACCCTATCCACTGATCTGTTTAGGAACGGCTTCTATTCGGGTTATTCGATAATATACCGAGCTATATGTATATTGCTTGTCCGACCATATATGGAACTTATTCTACTTGTTTAACCGCACACGGGATTTATTCCACTTGTCTGACGACACGCAGGGATTATTCTACTTGTCTGACCACATACGCGTCCTGTTTTACTTGCCCAACCATACGCGTGGTTTATTCTACTTGTCTGGTGATACACATGCCTTATTCTACTTATCTGAACACATTCGAGTATTATTCTACTTGTCTGGTAATTTGCGTCTTATTCTGCTTGCTCGACCATACACGTGTCGTATATTACTTTTGCGACCATACACTTCACTTATTCTACTTGTCTGGCCATTACGAGCCTTATTCTACTTATCTGGTAATTCGCGTCTTATTCTACTTAACTGGTAATTCAAGTCTTATTCTACTTGTCTGGTAATTCTAGTCTGATTCTACTTGTCTGGTACTTCGCGTATTATTCTACTTGTCTGACCATGCACGTATCGTATATTACTTGTCCGACTATACACATCGTTTATTCTAATTGTCTGATCACATACGGGCCGTATTCTACTTGTCTGCTCACACGAATGAGTTATTCTCCTTGTCTGTTCAGATACAGGTCTTATTCTACTTACCTGACCATATACGGCGCCTATTCCCCTTTTCGGAGCAGTTAATATAGCGGACAGTATAATTTGTCTGAATTACTTCTCTTTTAATTCGTTACAAAATTTTAAATGGTAACTGGAATCGGTCTAGCAGTGAAAACTAATAAATACAACCAAGTTCGGTGATTCTGTCAAATGTTCGAACGCTCTTCAATATCCCCGGCCGATGAACAGGACAATAATGTTACAATGTTTCCCCGTTCATTTTCGAACCGATAACTCGTCACCGTTGCCGTTCCAAAAACTCGAACGAGTCAATTGACAGCCACTTTTCGGTATTCGCCCCGACAGATTTAAATCGCAGCCCGGTAAAGGCTGACTGTTCACGCGGCGTGGAACCACAGCAATTATTCGTCAGTCGTGATTAACGAAATTGATGGAATCGTTTGTCATCCGGTCGGATAAATTTCCCGGGGCGTGATCCGGCCTCTGGTCCTTTCCGAGGCTCGATCGGAAAATTCCATTAGAATCGGCCTGATGGAAAAGAATACCGCCGTTTCCGGTTGCTCTGTTTGTTCAATCAAGCCTTTCCAGGCCCGGGATCAAGTCGTTTAAACGAATTTGATTACGATCGATACACCACCGCACCCCACGGCTGTCCCGTGTACGCACGGAATTCTATCAATTTTTATTCCGCACAATCGAGTTGCACATCCTTTCCCGAATTCCACCATCGTACCAACAGGAATTCTGGACCGTAACCCCTTGCCCACTATTGCCGAATAACTCTGTATCGGTCAGGCGTTAGTTGCACGATTGGGCTGCCAATTTTCTTAATTTACTATAGAACACCAAGTGATATGAAGCCATCGAATAGATATCCAAAAGAATTCTTATTTTCGTAGAAATGTTGCGCTTGTAGATGATAAAGAAAAATCGAATACTAGTTTTGATCGAAAAGTGACATTTATGTATAACTTTTGATAACCCTTATGTATAACCCTTGTTAATATAGCGTTTCGAAAATTTTGTATAATTTATTCGGCATTACTTTTTTTATATATTCTGTACAGTAATTTTTAACATAAGTTATGATTTCATATCGCGGAAGAATGTTCTTTATTTTAAAACGAAAACGGAATAAAAATTTTAAACGAGGTCATCAGGCCACCTCGAAGAAGGAAAGCAGTTTTATCCGATAAAATGCGCCATTCTTAAAACGTCGAACTTTAAGTGTTCGTTTCCATTAAAATATCCATGAAATTTGATTAATATTTACATTTTTATGTCTATTGAATATTTCAGAAATAGTATACAGTCAATATATATCGATATGAGAAAGTTGGACTTTTCGGGATAATGGCGATGTTTAATCCCGACACACAGTCGTTGTAGAAAACCGTAAATGTTCCGGTTTTCATAGTCTGAAATCTGATATCTCTTGTTCGGAAATTCGATACATTATCCCGTTACCCGACACAGTGTAACCGAAATTCGACACCGTTGTATCTGCTTTTAACCGCCGCTTAAGTGTTCGCAAATTAGATCCACGTGTCTCATAGACGTCCTTTAATGTTTCTTCGTTCACTGGCGCAGCGTCGTCGTATCAATTAAGAGCAATAAATTGGCTCCATCCCCCCTGGTTCCAATCGAGGATCGATACGTGAGATTCGCGACGTGTGTGTCCGTGCACTTTGTAGCGAAACGGACGAGGTCTCGGCCATAAACCCGGTTTGTACGCTACATGAATACCCCGCGTCTTTATTTATGGGTTTTCACGAAGAAGTTCCCCTTTGAGTGGAGGAGCTGGCCGGAGGAGCTCTGGCATCACGACAGCCGGAGTCGCGGAACTTTCCATCGATTTTCCATCCCCCAAACTCCACCCCTCACCCCTTCGTAACCGTCGCTGGCACACGGTACATTTTATAAATTCTATAAAATCCCTCGGTCGCGCGATACTCACCGCTCCTTTTATCCCTTCACTCTCTCGAGTTTCCTCACCAGCCGTGATCCCACCCTTTTTACGACGATTTTGTTCCCTCTTCTGTTGATGCAGGTTAAGGCTCGTTATGGAGGATATCCGGTGCAAAGAGTGGGCACTGGGATTCCGTTAGAAAATTATTTCCTCCTTGTCTGCCACCGGTTTATTAATTACGATTGCATCGTGAACAATTTCGAAACGCTTTGGCGATCAACGATACGTATTTTATTGCTCGATCGATGTTTCTTTGGATTATTTGTCGATTCTTTGTGGATCGATCTGTACATCACAAATACAAATTTATTTTTCCATCGTCCAGAAAAATGTCAGAAGTTCAAATCCAATACTTCAAATGACGTGGGGCTAGTGTCACTTTATTTAACACTAGAACTACCAGCCATGAATGTATACGATATTAAATTTGATAATTTCAATAATGGTAAAATAGTAAATCTGTAAACCGTCATTTCAACGGGTTTGGTAGTTCTCGTGTTAATATATGAAGTGCTACGCGAACGAATCAGTTTCTTTTCACTCTGCTGAAAAGTTACACGTTTTCGACTTATGACACTTTTCACGCAGGGGTGCGATATGAACTGTGAATTAACAGGAGCAATTAAATCGGACTGCGCATCTACTTTCGGAGTCTTGTTATATTTTTAACGTCGACAGAATACCATTTCAAAAATATCCCGACAATTCCGAAGGTTTATTCCGGTCCCCTGGGACCCTGTGACGGGGGGAAGGGAATCTCAGGTTTGGAAGGGAATCTCAGCAGTCCCCGGGAGCTCCTCTCGTAAATTCCTTAAGCCGCCATTTAGAGCTCCAGGGCGAATTTAACCGCGCTACATGCGTTGTCCCCGGGAGCTCCTCTCGTAAATTCCTTAAGCCGCCATTTAGAGCCCCAGGGCGAATTTAACCGCGCTACATGCTTATATCTGCTTGGCATTGCGGATTCAATTCTAAAAGGGAAATAATGTAACGCACAGAGAGAGAGAGAGAAAGACGGCCCCGTTCTTTATTACTCAGCCTTTCAGCCGTGCCAACTGGATGGAGTTTCTGGTCCGGTCCACGTCGGGGTGCCAGCTCCCCCATTTTCCTTTTCGCGGTGGTACAGTGTACTTTTAGGAACCATTAACGAATTCCGGGCGATACCTTTACTGGCGCCCGTAAATATAAAAAAAAGGGTCCCCCTCGATCAATACCGCCTTCTAGCCGAGGAATCGTCCAGTACGTGACCACCGAAAATTATGCGCCCGTTTAAAGCGAGCCCTTTTCGCGAATTATTTCTCATCGCATCGGAATCCATCCACCGTATTCGACTCGAATCCGTGGGCAGCAACCCCGGGAAACTCGAACGAATCCCTTAACAACGTCTCGTAAAACGCTTCGTCATCGTAAAAAAAAAGAAAGGAAAAAAAAGCGACGCGTATACAGTAGACGGGACAAAAGCAGTCAGGCGAAGAATATTCTCGAGGCTTTCTTCGCGTTAATAAATCTTTACGAGGGTCAGTTTTCGGATGGAAAGTTTGTAAATAAGCTTGCGAAAGATTTCAGTAAGTTTATCAAAACAGATATAGGGGAAGATATGGTAGCACCGTATACTTAAATGAAATACAAAAAGAATACACAGAGTGAGTCAATAAGAACTATGTGCTATCTAAAATGACTCGTTACCTAATGATTGTATTAGACAACGTTTTAATGAATTATGTAGCATTTTAAGGGACACATCGGATGGATACCATATGATTTTCCTAACCGTATTCAAATACCCCAGCTATTTTAGAATGTACATGTCACCCGTATTCGAATGACGTGACAGACAAAGTGTCAAGTTCACTTAAGAAATCTTCTCTCGATAGTGCTTTTCGGTCGTTAAATCGTTTCAGCGATTATTAATCGATCGACGAATTTTCATGTCACGATCACACAAGTTCTCCAGATAAATAATTAATTAAAGCCCGAACTCTGGTGCCGCGTTTCGTTTCTTGTCCCGAGCGGAAATGACCAGTTACTTCTGGAAGCATCCTGGATTCCAAATGTTCCTTGGAGGTACGTGTTCGAAGACAAAGACAGACACACCCGGTTCTTCTGTTCTCCAACTGTACACGAAAGCTCTCTGTGTGCGTACAAGAAACAAAGGACGGAGAAGCAGCCGGGAGTATCGATTCCGACGATCGAGATAAATATTAATCAAGCTAGGGGGGTAGAAGAAATCCCCCTTCCGGTCTTCTCTCTGTAGGGATCGTTTCCTGTTACGCGGCAATCTCGACGGACGGTGGCGTAGCGCTTTGGTTTACGTCCGAGCTGGTTTTACTGCCCCCTAAAATAAGGATCCACGGGATCCCGGCGAAAGCATATATGCATTCGGTGGTAATCGCGGCATCGAGAGCACGCTTGCGGCCGAGAGAGGGGTTTACGCCGCGGCATTTCCCTTTGTTCGTATCGCGTGCGCTGGGAGGGGCTGTGGGGAGCGGCCGTTTCTTCGTGCAATCCCGATAGAATGGATCGAATAGCTGCTTGTTACTGTACACAGACGCGGTGGCCCCCGGTGTATCCCTCGTCCATTTATATATCTCGACGTTCGATCGGCGGCGGTTACAGAATTCCGAACGACATCGACGAGCGTATATAGCCTCGTTTTCCTATTTTCCAGATTTCCTCGAACCGCGATTATATCGTCTGTCCCGTTGCGGTTTACTAATATTGCGGGCGCCCTCCACGAAGACGCCTTTAACGCGTACTTATCGCGGAAAAACGACGGAACTTGCCCTAGATTTCACGAACATTTCTTACCGGATCGTCCACCAAAGATATCATCCAACTTCCTCGATCTTCATCATGTCGAAGCAAAAACAATAAAGTCGCGTTAACTGCGCGAACCTCGGGATTGCATGTGCGGAGTAAGTGCGTACGGTCGCCATTTCAACCCCTCGTGAATTTCGAGCCAAGCCTCGGCAGCTTGCTTTTGTAAATACAATGTAGTGTCAATAGCGACTGTCGCAGAAAGGTAGAGCAAATGAGAAAGTATTTTCTCACCGACCAGGCAACGTTTAATATTTTTTGGGTTCCCATCATTCAGCCGTCCCATCATTACCCTTCTTCAGGTGGCTAATTTCACAATAATTCTAATTGTTTTTCCGAATCGATAAGATCGATCTAACTTAATGTCGTGTATCCTCTTTCATCCGTCACTATCACGATATTCATTCCATACCATTTATGTTTACGTCTGCCTGTGTTTTTGTAACTGGCGTTGAAAATGTATTTCCCTACAGCTGGCTACCTGGGCACCACGCGGGAACGCGTTGGTCTACGTGCACCTGAATAACATCTATTACAGACCGGAAGCGGAAGTGGCCGTCGACTATCAAATCACCAACACCGGCGTGTTCGGGACCATTTATAATGGTGTGCCGGACTGGGTGTACGAAGGTAAGCTACTTTCATGAAGATCGTCCCGCGAAATCCACTTTATTATTCCGAACATTCTCGACGGGGTGTCCAATCGTCTTAACTGTCGCTGGATCCTCGAGGAACGTCTCGATCTTCCGTTGAATAACCGGAGATCGTGTTTTACCACTCAGAACAGATACTTTTTTTAATCTCAATAAGCAGAAAATCAAAAGATCACTGTACCCGCTAAATTGCTTCACATTGATCTTCATAATTTGTTCGTTTATCATGTACCATTCTATGGCGGTAGAGTTTAAACGCAGGGTGGTGCACGTAACTGAAATCACTTCGATACTGGGTAACTAATAATATCAGTAAAAAATATTTCGTGTTCGTTGGTTCGTGGCCCTGTCTGGAAGATACACGTTGAACAAAGATATTATATAAATTTCATTCTTTATGAAAATTCGTTTCCACGGATCGATCGTCGAGAGCTGAAGTAGGTATAGCAAATCCTCGATAAATCTTCGAAGGCTCTTCGGCACTGAACATTAAATATTTCATAAACTAATAGCCATATGCGACTGAAACAAATATCATTAGCTTCAGAATTCCAAGATTTACCCCGATTCTAAATCTCATTAACAAGTCAGCGTTACACCTGAGAACCTCTCCTTGTTAGTGCCGAGAAGCCTTCGAACACTCATCGAGAATTTATTGTATTCGGTCCGGAAACACTGTCCCGTAATTGCTTCGGGACGACGCATCTTAGCGCGGGTAAGGACAAAGTTTCCAAGCAACGCAAATGCAACCCGTTTTCCGCTGGTCACGCTGATAACAGCGGGAATCGTTGTCCGGTTTCAGTTCTTCTGGAATGAACGGGGGGCATCACACGGTTGAATTCGCGCGGCCGCTCGAAGCGGAAGTGCGGCGTTATCGCGATACCGACTAGTTGTGCACGGCCGCGGTGAAGCGAATACTTCAAAATAAACTGGACCGCGTAACTACGGCTGGGGAGGGGTAGGAGGGGGTGGAGGGACCGATTTTGAAGCGAGTACAAAATGAAACTGCGTGGACGCGGTTTCCGAACCGCGAGCTGCCAGTTTCCCGCTCAACGACCGTTCAATTTGCCGCGTAATTATTTTTAACGGGGTCGTGGCTCGAAATTTTTAATTGGTCCCCTTCTCCCCCTTCCCCAGTGTCCACGTAGGGCTTGAACCCTTTCATCCGCGTGTTTTGAAGCCCGCTGCGTCAAACGCAATTACGGTTATCACGGTATAACAGAACTGGTACCCTCCTCCTCTGGTTTTAACATTGGTTCTGTGATCTTTATCGCGAGACACTTTTTATGGATTTGGTCGTGAACAAATTACCGGCCCGGCTGTTTTAAATCGGTTTGAACGGGGCGTGGGATTTCGACTGAGCAGGACTAAGTCTGTTCAAGTCCTTTATCGTTCAAAATACTAAACACTTTTTTTTCTTAGTTTTTGTCGATAAAAAGTTATCGAGGTACATTTAAATTTTCAAAATTAAGAACAAATTTTCTGAATTTTTTCCTGGCTTGTTAAAATTCTTTTTTCGAAAATCATTTGTCGCACGACAGAATGTAGTAGAATATAGAAGATGCTCTTTGGCTAGATTTACATATTTTGTCTGACATGGTTTTTTATCAGGGGGAAATAAGAGCCAAGCTAGTATAGAATGCTTTATAACTTTGGATGATCAAATTGGATAACCATGGAGATCAAATTGGAAGTACGAAGAGTGTTTTCAGAGTTCTGGGCATTTTGTTACAAAATTGTTTATGTTATTAATTTTCGTCCATATTACACTGTAATTTTTCAATACAATTTCCGTTTAACGGTGTGCATTTATCTCAGCACAAAACATTTCGGGAGTATCTTCGTTACGCGATTTGAATTCTCAAATCGTCCACTGTGTAGAGGTTTTTACCAACTTTGGCAACAGTTGATGGTTGTCTGATCAGGCGAATAAGGTGGACGTGGCAGTAATACCCAGCGCCATTTGTTGAAAGTTAATTTTTAAGAAAATAATGTCTTTTTGAGAATTAACAACTTCTATAGTTGCAGAATTAACACTTAAAAATCAGCGCCATTTGTTGAAAGTTAATTTTTAAGAAAATAATGTCTTTTTGAGAATTAACAACTTCTTCTATAGTTGCAGAATTAACACTTAAAACCACATCCATCATGGAGTTTGAATATTCATCCTTTTGTAATTTGTACTTTTACGACTGTTGTTTATCGATCATTCGAAGTCGAGTGGGAACGGGTTACAGAGAGAAATATAGCTGAACAACCCTCGAAATACGAGATGTAATCCGATAATGAATGTCCCAATGATTTGAGGGAAATATACTTCGTTCAGATTACGTGTATAACAGCTGTCGAGATTTTCGCAAATAATGGATTTGCGTTGGGGAAATGGCAACGGTCTCAATTCTTGTATCGTATTCAGAGCTCTCGATTTACCAGGTTCAGAAAGGTTGGACTTGTCGCGTGAATTTTGGTAGGTTGGTAGCCGGATCTTGAGATCAGATTATCCATCCTCAATTACAAAACTGTCTGGTTTCAATAATCAACGTTTATCCATACACCTGTCGACTGGCAACACTCGTGGCAATTAAGCCCCTATCAGTTTACAGTTCATTCGGTTGGTAAAGCAATCAGGCAGGCGACAGAGAGTTCAGCATCCAAACGGTAGTCAACAGAGACAGTTCATTAGTCACTCGGTATGAGTTCCACGTAGCCTTGAGTAGGCGGTATTCAATCGTAGATCCGTTGCGTGAAGGATCCTCGAGGTAATTCGACGCCACAAATACCTTGAATGATCGTCCGACAGTCATTAGTATCTTGCCAAAGCTTTCACATTCACCGAAATATCTCCAGCTAACCACGATCATTTTATACGTAACCAGAGATCACGAACTGACGAGCTGCATCAACTGTCAGACGTGTATATATCGATGCTTCAAAAAATATCTCTTTTGGATCTCGAAAATTGCTCATTCATACATAGGGTGTTCCATAATTTTTATTTTGACACGGCCCTGGTAGAAACAGTTGAAAAATTGCCTTTATACTATTGAACAGCTCGACCCTTTTCAGATGTATCCTCTAAACCCCGTACCCAACGCGTCAGTTTACTTTTTCTTAACTATACTTTTATTTAAGAGATAACTCTAACTGTTTAAGACATCAAGAAATCATATCTCAGTAACAAAGCCTCGGATTACATTGTTGCTAAGGAAAAACTTGTTCCAATTCACCCCCCAAGTGCCCCATTTCCGGGTCGGACAACATTTTTGTTACACCCTGTATACAAACTATAGGGGGGCATCGTCGAGCAAGGAGACGAGAGTCCCCAATTTTCAACCAACTTTTCCAAGAATTCCCATCAACTGCAATAATATCCAGGCTTCTGATCCTTTCAAATCTAGAAAAAAATCTAGATCCTTCCAAACCCCGTGCTTTCCATTAACCGCGCGAGCCCAGGAGCAATTAACGGCGGGTCGCGAAGGTCGCAGGGTGTGGGAAAAGAAATCCCCAGTCGAATCATCGTCGTTATCACGAGGCGTGGCCGGGTAACGCGATTCCACCGCAACCAGACGCAATATTTTTTCGTCGGCCCTTTAGCGACAACGTCGCGACCGAGCTGCTTTGTACGTGTGTCGGATGAGTTTTCGCCCCGGCACCGGGGACAATAATATCTGCCGGAGCCGTAATTCACACAGCTGATGCTCCAGGGGACGTTGCTGCACGCGTTTGCATATTTCTGAGCCTTCATCAGCCCTGTTCCCCATCTTCTTTCGTTTCGTTCTTCGCCCTCCTGTTTCGCTAAATCGCGGGCGCGCGGGTCGTCCTCGACGAGCTAACGCGGATGAAGCATAAAAATTCATCAGAGCAGCAGCAGCTGGTTCACAGAAAGGGACCGGAAGAGACCACTTCTTTTTTTTTTTTGTCCCGTCCCCTTTTGGGGCTGGCCTGATTCGTTGTCGTCCCAGCAGCACGTTCAATGGACTCTCCTCGACTTGGTAAATATTTAAACGCCGCCACTGGTATTAATGTTCCCACGAAATCTGGTCGTCTTTGGTACATCGTGTCCTCGAAGGACCTGCTCGCCCATGCGATCTATAGAGAAAGGTATCGTCCTGGACGATAGAGAAGCCTGTTTCGAATTAATTGCTCCGGCTGGAGACCCGATCGATATTTCGATGGGGATTCTAGGAGTGGATCGGTTGCAGACTTTGCTAATTTGTTTGCTCACGGACTCGTCCGGCGCATGCCGCCTTTAGGTGTTCGTTCCTGAGATACTCATCCGTGGACCAGGGAAGGTTTATCGAGTTAACTGGACAAACAAGAAAACGTCTGAGGTTCGACGATAAAGGTCTGGATAAGTTTCTAACTGATATCCCTTAATAGAGGATGATTTATCGTGTTATTCCATACTTTCTAATGCATGAATGGTTCCTAATTCAGAGTCCGACAAGGGCCTCATTTATCAACGGAAATAGCTCCCTGATTGTGTCGATCAGGAATGATAGGTCAATTTGTAACTCGGTGCGTAGTCTCCTGACAGCGTATTCTTTCCTCGAGAATGGTAGTTTGAACCGAATCCAGATTTGTCAAGAAACGTCCGTGAAATTGGATATCGATCGTGTAATTTGATATCGTGCCGTGTAATTCGATAACAGATCCTATAATCTAGTAGATCATAACACATGAACTTCGACCGCGTACTAGGAGAGTTGACACCGTACACCCAAAATCGGACCCTGCGTCCTGATATCCGATACCATTTCGTCAGTGTATCATGCTCGGTTTTCTCCTTTTCGTTCGTGAATCTCTTCCAGCTGTTTATTGTTCTCCGTACAGTCGTTAAAACCGTGTTTCAATTGTAAACGTATAACTAAACTGCGTATTCGGCTAAAAGGCCGTCAAATATTCGAAAAATATCTTAAAGCTACGTAACTTTAATTCTTTCTATCTTTACAATTATCTGCACATACTATTTCACTTAAACAAAATCTGTATACTATCATCTTTTAAAACCCCATTAACCCCTTAACGCCCCAATTAAAAATTCAAAAGCGGTCAATTTTCCACCAATTTTTTTATTCTTGAAAAAAAAAGGAAAATGTTATTTTATGCAAAAAAGGCTAAGGTAATTGCATCTAGGTCTCGTTCAAAGCAGCACGCGAACGGTGTTGCTTCGCGAGATATTCCGTACACAGCATCGCATGAAAGACATTGCGTTGCAGGATATCCCGTCCAAAGCATATCATGAACGATATCACGTGGCGAGATATCTCGTCTTCCGATGCGAAGGGGTTAAACCCGACTTAACTCGGGCGAGTGCGCTACGAGGTTAAAATCGAAGTCTGACAGTTTGGGCCCCACCTTCGTGAGATCACACCTTGGAAAAAAGAACACCACCACTGGCTCATTTACCAGTCAAGTGGCTGATTCTCCGCGATACCCCGTGAACCAGCCGCTAGCCAAAGAAGACGTGTTCACTTCAGATAAATCCGAGTAGGACGTCTCGACCGCGCTCGGATGCTCGAATGATTTTTCCATCGGGGCTGAAGTAGCTGGATCGCCAGACGTGTTCCGATGGGGTACGTCGATAAAGTGTCAAAGCGTCGTCTTTATCCAGTTCCCGTGGAGCGCGCGATGCCTGGCTCCCAAGGATTTCGTCGGCAAGAATTTAGGATAAAGGCTGATTTACACACGCCGCGGGCCGCCGTGTGCCCCACCTCCCCTCCACCCTTCATCCTATCCGATCCCCCAGCGGCGTGTTCGCCCATCGATTTCCACCTTTCGCACAACAGATATGCGTGTATCTGTTTTACCACGACCGCCTCTATAAACTCAATCTGCCAGCGAGCCGGACGGGCTTCGTCGCGAGTAATGCATATGCAAAGTGACGGTAAAATATTGTTCTCGGGGTCTGGGTGTTCGTCTGCAAGCCTGGAACTGAACAAAACTGGCCAACCACGAATGGGTGGATGAGCCAATGGTGTAAATATCGTCGATACGAAAGAGGAAAAATGTACTTTTTCCTGGCAAGGAGCTTCTTGGAACATAGAGGCTTCTCGGGGATTAATTGGGAGACAGGGATTGGCTTGGGAACGTATAAGATTATGTGAATCTATTAATTTTTATTAACATGTTCGTTACCACCGTATTCTGGCAGAAAACATTCGTCACAGATCGCTCTAGGTCTCTATTATTCTCTGAAATGTTATTGCCACCTCGATTAACCCTTGTTCGGATTTTCAAATTGATATGGTTTTTTGTAGGAGTATTATCTCTGGAACTGGTATGCGCAAATGAATTTGCTTTGCAACATTTAGACACATAAGGGAACAATATAAGATTACATAAATTTTCAAATAATTATATTAATATACATTGAAGCGCACTTAGTTTATAGATTTGGTTAAAATATTAAAAAGACAGAAAACAGAGATGACGAATAACATAAGATAGAGGTGAACATTGCAAAACAGATTCTGCTTCTATCAACTGAAGTATGTTGAAATTTAAGAGTCACAGATACGTGATGCCTGGTAGCAAATGTGGTAATCAATGCGGAAAGTTCTTTCGTTCCTTCGGATCACAGTATTTTACATCTGATTCGGATTGAATGGAGTTAATCAAGACTTAAATTTCGAGGAAGGAGGTATTGATAGAAGTGAATATCGTTTTGGAAAATTTGGGTGGTACGTGGACAGAGAAGGAAAGGAATGATAAGGGAAAAGGCCAGAGTGTGCAATAGGCGAGGTCCAGAGAGGACGGTGCTTTTTACTTAACCTTAATCAAGGAAGATATAGAGGGATAGCCACGAAATTGGGTCGGGCTCTACGTCTGTAATTAACCAGTTGAAACGAGTTAACTTATCCGTATCTTCTTAATGATTCTTCTTTTCGTTTCGGTTAACCCGTTAATCAGGTGAGATACTTCGACCATGAATACTCACGTCGACACAATTGGAGATAATTGTAATTTACAATTAAATGCAGGAATCTCGGGGTACATTCGGGAAGAAGTGAAAAATGACCGAAAGAATCCGAATACGTAATTAGAGCTTGTAAACGTTCGTCATTAAAAATAATCTTTCTATTCGTACAAACTCCTCTGTTTAATATAGCCAAAAAGAATGGTGCTCTATTTTCTCCCTGAATTTTCTGTGATACAGATACGCGGACTGATCCCCACTTTTTGCTTGATATTAGCATGAAACGTTCTTTTTTCTGTTCTATCTCTCCCCGTAAATCTCTCTTAGAGTCCTTTCGCGAATCCTCCATTGAAATTCTTTAAATTATCCTTCCAAGCGTTCCACGATTCAAAAACAAAAGTCCTTCCAGGTCTCTTTGGTACTGCTCTTTAGCGTTCCTCTTTTCCAGGGTTCACTGTTGGAACCAAAAAGGGCCGAGTCTGGTGAAAATACTTGTTTGCGCGCGGATGTTCACCGCGGTCCAGAAGCCTTCAAAAAGAATGTCCGAGTAACGATGGTAGAAAAAACCGACGAGAACCGGGTTTAATATTTATCACCTTGCTTACGTAGGGAGGCAGCTATGCATCACGGCATTAACTTTGAGGATCCCGTGGCTACGTCCACGCATCCCTCTAATCCCAGCTGGTATTAAATTTGTACGAAGCGGATTTATCTAACGCGCGGCACGTTGTACGTACAAGGCACGAGTGCCACGAGTTTTGACAAGGGTTAACACTATTTCATTAGAGGCATTAGGGACATCGGTAATTGAGAATGGAGATGGCAGGTCGCATTTCAGGGAAATGAACTATTCTGCATATTGGTACACTCTAGTTTTGATAAAAATTAACTGCAATGTTCACCGAGTGAACAGTGGAAACTGAAAGTTCGAGGTTAAATCCTCAGTGTTCGTAAAAGGATGTTCGAAGTTGGTAGATGGAAGTTGATGTGTGGGATGTTAGCTATTGGAAGGTGAATACGGAAGTTCAGATGTTAGAGGCTGACAGTCGAAGGTTCGAAGTTGGTAGCTGAAAGTTAATGTTTTGGATGTTTGCTATTGGAAGCCGAAAACTGAAGTTCAGATATTAGGGACTGACAGTCGAAAGTTTGAAGTTGGAAACTTGAAGCAAACAGTACGTACCTTGCAGTTAAGAGATCAGAATACTGGTACAGGGAAAAGTCTGGAAAATTTCTGAATTACAACCCGAAATTTGAACCTTGAAGGCGATGGAGCGAGCAGCTAGGATATCCGAGTGTAGACAGGTTCGTAATTTTCTCAGCCGGTATATTATCGGAGCGAAAGCTCCGTTGAAAAAGCAGACGGGTCGTAATTATTCCTGCATTCACGCGAGGTTTCGCGTTTCCACCCCTGCGTCTGCGCTGTCCCACAGTTTGTTAACGCAAAGGAAATGCAAATCGCGTATAAAATACTAACCACGCTGCTGCGTTGATTAGCTTTCTCGAGATGTTCCTCATGACACGACGAGTAACAGAGGTCCATTGCGCGACTGCTGGGCGCGCTTCGTGGTCCACGATTAACGAGGAAACGAGACGTAAAAAAGACATAGAATATCTAAACGGTCCAACCGACAGCTGCGGAGATAAAAGTGGTTAATTACCAGAGCACCACCTGAGGAAGACTGTGAAATACAGTTTATTAACAAAGCATGCCAGGACGGTTACGAGGTTTCAGTTGTTCGTCGAGATTCTACTCTCGTCGTTGTACTCGACCGTGGTAATTACACCGAGAGTAGATGAGGAAAATTGACCAATGACCTGGAAAAGAATTATGGCCATTGATGGATAAACTGCACATACGCCAAAACGCTATTTCGAGAAAATCAACTTTGAAGTTTTCATTAGAGTATTACTTAGTGAAAAGTAATGCAATTAAAAGCGATTTGGTTTTTAAAGGTGTAGTAACATGTTCCTTAAACGTTCCGAAAACAGAGGTCACGATTTGAAGATTATATTTATTTCTCCGCCACGAGAAATCGATGTTACCGAAATCACACGGTGGATCGAATACGAGACGCGAACGTTGCGGGTTACGTGAGAAACCTTTGTAAATTTCAGGTCGTCCTGCTTTTCCTATCCACCGCGTTGTAATTAATCAGCGGTAACAGATGCAGAAGTAAGTCCGACGGTTTAAGTAGACTTTCCGGAAACATCGCGACTGGTGCCATGGAATCGTTTGTGATCAACAAGACGGTAAATCCGCGTCACAGTCGTCACGAATATGTTCCTGTGGACGCACTCAATTGGATAGTATGCAAAACACCACCCCCATTTACGTGCAATCATCCGTATAAATGGTTAATGGAACAAGCTACAACGAATTCATATCTGAGCTTCCCGAACAAAAGTGAATTATTTCCAGTTCAGAACACTTGATCGTGAACTTTAAGTTGTATTCACCTCTCATTTCGCTTCTTGCGTCGTTCAATCACGCCGAATTTCGGTTATTGTGGATATATAGAGATACGAAATTTATTCTCGCGATTAGCTGAACGTTTCTATTAGCTCTACTAATGAAAAATTTAGCGTATCTTCCAAGGGAACTTTAAATTCTGTACTACTATTGGGCTGAACGGAAAGTTCGTGCGTCTTTGGTATGATGACTCTGCACCACGAAAATTTTATGAAGATGGTATTAAAACAGTAGCGGTACGGTGGATAAAAGTAATAAAGACTCTTGGGAATTGTGTTATCGATTAAATAAACGACTTTTTGCTAAAACAGTACAATAGAATGTATTTCCAATAAAAGTGCACAAACTTCCGTTTAAACCAATATATTTTCAATCTTCGAGCAAACTATAGCAAACTCTGCTTCCGCTAGGTAAAAAAATAACATAGGAATAAGGGACTCCTGTCACTCAGTAAATTTATTTTTCAACAATACTTAAAATAAATCCTTAATCAAATATTGAATTACCATAAATTTCAGTAACTCCCGAGGCCAAGTGATAAAAGGTCTACGCCGTTTTTTCCCTTAGCAAAAGCCAAGTTTGCTTGTCAGTGCAGAAGATTTAAAAAGTGTAGAAAAGCCAGTAACAACTACAGAGTATAAATTAGAGTAGGGAAAAGCCGAAAGCACGATCGTTCCACCGTATCAAAGCTGACTGGCAAACAAGAGGGGATCTTCTTCTGGCTCGATCCACCAGGAACGACATTCTCTCAAATTTTGGCAATAAATTCCGCGTGGGGGATGCCGCGTACGATTTCCACGGGATATCTCGGGCCAGACCGTTCTAAACGTCGACGCAATTTCGCTGCCGAAGTATCCCGAAGTATACGGGAAACTCCGATCCCTCATTGTTTTTCTTCAGGCGAAACGGAACAAGTATTGCGATCCCGGCTGCGACTCGATATATCTTCCCCGTTCTACGTCGTTCGACCGGTCCGTCGTGTATAATGCCCGCGGAATATCACCTTTTATCTTCGACGTCGCGGAAATTCATTCCTCCGGTCGCGAGTATCGGAGAAACGGGGCCACGATGTTTGCCAGCGTGTAACATCGTCGAGCTTCCTCCCTGCTCTTATTACCCTCTTTTGACGCACAGGAAGGACGTGCACGATCATTTTTTTTTTTTTCATCGAGACTAAATATTCGACGGGAAGTGCATAAACAACGCGACGAATATTAACTGCGGACGCATCATGGCTAGAAAATGTTGCGATAGGAACAGTAAACGATTCTATGGCGGTTGAAGTGCGCTATCAAAGCGGTTCTCAACCACGACCGTGATCAGAATAGTTGGAACACGGTGTAACCTTTGGAAGATAACGTTTATTTCTTCGTGTGATTCTCTTTTGCTTGGTAGTTTTTTCTTTATTTATTATATAGATGGGATAAGTGCCATTGGTGAGCATTAATATACAGCAGGGCCCCAAAAATATGGAACAGACAGCAACATGCATATTTTATATGCATACTGTTTTGTAATCTGAAACTCCATTTCCGAGATATTAGCGGTTAAACGAAATCCAATCAGCTGAGCGGCGGGCTACACGTACGTGCAGCATAGCCAAGAAGTAGAGTTCGTTCTAAGAAATCTGTGTTCTATACTGCCACTAATAAATATTAAAACACTTATCGAACATGTAGTAATTGTTATAAGGCATTACGAAATCGCTGGAAGTCTAAAAGAAATATTCTTTAGAGGATATTAAAGCAAAATTGAATGATAAAAATGAAATTTCTTGAAATACACAAGTTTTAGGAAACATCCACATTTTTTTCATACAGACCAGATGTCCTGACACTGACAAGTGGTAATGTAAATCAATCACTATTGTCACGAATCATCATCCAGTTCTGAAGCACCCAGTATATAACTGAAGTATCCAATAATCTTGGACAGAACGTAAAGGTGCCCGCAGAGGATTTATGCTTTAATCTTAGGGTAGCGGTCGAAACTACACCGCCGTTGCGCCTAAACATCCCGATACTACCAGAAAACAAGAATCCATGGAATTCTGGCGGAGCACTAACACAAAACGAGTCCAGCCATCTCGTAAAAGTTTATAGCGTTAAAGCTCTTCGAGTTCCCAGACACTTCTAATTATACGGTCGATTCCAGTGGGGGTGGAAGTTGTTGAAGTGTTCGGTCATCAAAATTAGTTTCTTAATTCTCCATTAATAAACGTGGCCATTAAAAGCGCGAAACAAGACGTCTTGGGTCCAGTTCAACCCTCCGGTCGCGTACCGTGTGCCAGTTGGTAACTTAAGTCCCTTGTCTCCGGCCTCGTTTAAATTAACAGCGTAATCAACGTATTAGCACTCATCTCCATATCATTATCATAATGTCCACGTATCGTAAGGGCTCGTTTCCAGCAACTTTTCCTCTCACAAGATACTTGCCTAACCTGACCCCCGAAACTGGAACGCTGAAATCCTTTTTTTTTTTTACCCACGGACAAAAACAAAAGAGAGTAGATAGCGACGAAATTTGAATTTTTCCCGCCCACGAGACTTAACGGTCTGTCGCGAACGACCGGTAATTTGATCCGTGGCCCCCTAGTGTCGACGCCAGGGAACCAGAACATTAGCATTTCGTTAAATAACCGGCAACCGGTTGCTAGGTGTTAGCTTGCAATCGATAAAGCGTCAACTCGCGTCTCTAATAATCGAATCAGTTTTATCGGGTTAAAGCGGCGGACCGCAATTGGCCGGAACCGATTGGCAGGATATTTGCTGTCCGCCGGAAATTCCGATAAGCATTAAATGAAAAATAACGGGGACTCCGGTCCAATATTTGTTTACCCGTGCCAGAGAATCGTGTTTCACAAATTACGCTCGTCGCGTTTCCATTTCTGCGCTTACAATGCGACGTGTCGTTTATCAGGTCTTCGACAGCTGGAATTTCAGAAATTTCTATCATACGCTATGTGACGGAATTATAGAACTACCCTAAAATTTTCAATCCTTACGTTTTGTGGTTGAAATAAAATCAAACCACGATTTTTTCTAGGGAATACAGTAAAGGATCCATGAAAGTTTAAAACTCGTGATCGTTTGAAAGCTTTCATTGTGCAACACGAATCGTTTCAACTCTTCACAAATTTATTGTTTGTCCGAAGCCCGACCCTCGGCAACAAAAACGGGGGCAATAAATTATACGCTTGACAGGTTCCACGACCTCTTACACCCCAGTAGTGGGAATGAAGTAGAAACTCTCATGAGGAACTTCCTATCCAACTCTAGTGGAGCCTTTACTGTATAATTTATCCTTTTCTGGAGAAACTAGAGGAGGATTGACTGTATTGGCGGAAAAGTTTGTGGTGTTAGAATTTCTGTACAGTTTCCGAAGCATAACTTCTTTTTTATTAATGATGTACACTGCAAAATTATAATATGTTGTTAATGCAACGGTAAATATAATGTATACTATTCAGACTAAGCATCCGTTGATGCTTTGTTCTCTGGATGTTTCAATCTTAGAATTTTCTTTCCTCTAGTCGAATCGCTTCTGTAGATCCAACAGCTTAAATCTGTTCAGTTTTCATACCATTAGATTTTCTGTGGGGCTCCAGAGACAATATTAGATTTCATAGACTTCATGCGCTCTTGAACATTCAAGAATGCATGAAAAATATTATATGTGACTCTTATTATCGAAGAACTTGCCCACCCCTGTAATAGACTCTTCACTGGCATTAAACCATAGTCTTTACATTTCATACCATAATTTCTCACACGTTGCATATCTATTTCCCAATCGATTCGATAATATATTGAATCGACTGAAAACAATGGAATTTGTTTTCAAATAATCATCGTGTATCTAGTATCTATGTTCGATACAGGAAATCCTGCAAAACGCTGTGCGGTTGAAGGGACAAATGAATATTAACAATCACCGAGTGCATTAAGCAAATTCAGTTTATTTATCCCATAAATTCCCGATAAACTAAACCGCGCTTAATCCTCGATGAATTACACGTGTCATTCTATTTTCCATATTTGACCACCCTATAAATGCATTACATTCACAGCAGGCAACAATATATTGCCCACGTATTTCCGCCTACGGTATATTCCAGTTAGATCCTATTGAACACTATACACTGGATCATTTCAATCCCACCAGTCGGAGCTCTTCGTGTTGTCGGTGACCAAAAATCTTTCATTTTCGTTGCATAACATTTTTATTCCCCATCAACAAAAGCCCTATAAATGCATTAAATTCACAGTAGGCAACAATATATTGTCCACGTATTTCCGCCTACGGTATATTCCAGTTAGATCCTATCATTTCAATCCCACCAGTCGGAGCTCTCCGTGTTGTCGGTGACCAAAAATCTTTCACTTTCGTTGCATAACATTTTTATTCCCCAGCGACGAAAGCTCCTGCATCGTGTTTACCCTCTGGGGAGGGGCGTCTCACGAGTCTTTACGAATATACACACACCCCCAACCCCTTTACCAGCTCAGCCATCCCCCTCTTCCCTCAGATCTGGGCAGCCATTCACCGGATCTCCTCTGTATACCGGTGACGTTCGACACCGCGTCCATACGTCGCCGGTCTCGATAACGTTTCCGGCGTGCGTTGTATGTATGCAGGTTAAGTTTCGCCCACGAAAAGTGGCCATTGTCCGCGGGGCTGGCCATTCGGTATGCATGCAACGTTTGCGTCGGGATATCCAGTGGACGCGCCACGGCCGATAGCGGGCTGCGGTGGCGGGGACTCTCTGGCCATTGCATAAATGTCCGGAAGATGTTATTGACTGCGGGGATATTGCAACGGGGGTGGAGGTGGAGAAGGAGGTGGGTCAGAAGGGCGGGAATATGACGTCGACTGCGCGGAATCAATGACCGGGTGGTTCTTTGCCGAGCCGATATTTCACTGAATGCCATTCTACAGTCGGCAATTGACCCTTTTGCATTAGTTATTTCCTAATTAGCGCCTTTATGCTCCATCGTGACTCGTGGAGAAAATATACCGGTTGCCAATTGACGGCTGAAACGTTCCTTCTTGCATACGATAACGAGTCGTAGATGGTATTTCCTTGAATCGATCCCTCTTGTCGAGGTTCCCCCCGTGTTATCGTTAAAACAGATGGAAAGAACGTGAGTCTGGTTACCGAGACCCCAACGTCGATTTTCCGTTCCACATAGAGAGATTGTTTTCCTTCGAGGGCGTCTTGACTGCGCGGGATCTTGCCACTTTAGAAGTTCTGTACCGTCACAACGGGCGTTCTATGTCATCGACGACGCACACAGTCGATCTATTTTTATAGTTCAACGGTTCACGACTATTCCCGAACAAGCGACGAACCCGAGGAACGCGAAGCTTCTATGATCCACGGGGCTACCTTACTCTCGCGAAACACATTTCGAGCAGAAAGTAGGGACACGTCGTCTTCGTTCGGTGTAGCGATACGAGAAATTGCTGCGTGAGTGGCGGCGGGAGGGAGGGGGGTGGGTCTGTCCGGGCATGAATTATCTATTTCGAGCGAAGGATCGCGCGCCAGAGCTGATAGATATCGTTTCCGAACGGAGTGTACTTTTACGTGTGCGGCTGGGTGACAAAGAAGACGACGACGTCGGATAGGAGACGGTTGGGTGGTACGGGGGACCCGATCAGAAATCGGAATCCCGTGGAAAGGAGGTTCCATTAGCGAGAACGGATTTGGAGAAAAGGATTTCACTGAATCCTCGCCCGTTCTATTAATGTCACATCCATCGCCGTCGGCGACGAGAGCCGTAGCGAAAAGGAACGGCGAAACGGAGGGTTGAAAGAACTGGTCTAGATAACCCCCGCGTTCGCTCCAGAAGGTCGTCTGGTCTTGTATCGATGCCATGAAAACTGTTGCAGCAATTACAGAACCTCTCGGTCGGACGGGAACTATACATAGAGCCAGCTAAGAGTGGCTACGGTCTAAGCCAAGAACCCTCCCCCATTCCAACCCCCGACACGATCGGGATTTCAAAAGGGATTGAACTTCCCTAAGAAGCTCCTATTTCACCGGTGGATGATTTAATTGGTGTACTCTGGCCGAACGATGCCTTCGTCGAGCCCCGAGGGCGGACTAACTTTTCCCTCCCTCATCCACCCTTAGAACGACGACCTACTTGCTGGGATACGACGTTCCGCCGTTGAAGAACGACTTGTTTGCCAGAGGTTAGACCAGTTTCCGCGGAGTAACGAGCCATTCACGGAGACGCGAACCGGCTCTCCGGTGAGGTGACGAGTCCGCTGTTCTACCAGGTGCTTTCTCTCTCTCTCTCTCTCTCTCTCTCTCTCTCTCTCTCTCTCTCTGTCTGTGTGTGTGTGTGTTCTGGCTCCCCAGTTAGTTCTTGGTCGGTACTGCGGTAATGTAACTAATTAAAGGCCGAAGTATATTATACAGGAAGCTTTAATAGAGCCGTAAACTGGGACGGAGAAACGGCGCTCGATAACGAAACCCCCTACCACACCCCCTGCTCTCGACGTGGAAACAAGTGGACTGATAGGGTAGTTTCTACTTAACAGAACGGTTTAACAGAAGCAGCCAGGTGGAGTTAGAAAAAGCGGAGAGGCGAACCCGACGAGGGACACCCTCGTATTTAAACCGTACCCGTCTCCGGCAACTGGACCGGGTCGTAAAGTCCGAAAAGAAACGCTCGTTGAATTCCAGGTAAGCAACCCGGTCTAGGGTTGCATACGGCGGGAAAGTTACTGGTAATAATTGCTACGTCAGCTTGCGTACTTAGACGAGTTATTTAAAAAATGCACTCTGTGTCTTCCGGGTGCAACACCCCCACAGTTCTGTGATGCATACAAAGTCTGACAATTAAGTTGCAGGGTAAGGTTGCCAAATGTTTTACCATCTCCTAAATTGGACGACTACTTTAACTTGTCATGTGTAAGCGATTTTTTTTACTATAGTCGTTGCGTTCTGATCGGTATCCTCGTAACTGATAGAGATTTCTAATCGAATGGAGGAACGACCAGTGGAGAAGTAAATGACAGGTCAGACTATGAATAATCGCTGAATCGAATACATTATTCTCTATGGATCAGTTTACAATCCCTGAAGATAGTAACACCGTAGGGAGGAAACTGTGCGGAAGACTCTTCACTTATTTATGTCTCGAGCATTATCGACACGCGCGCTAGCACATCAAAGTCAAAGGCCTGTCCAATTTGGACTCTTCTCCGTTGGCAGTGACTGGTTCGGGATCCCAACGGCGTCCCATAGATTATTAATAAACAGATGTTGATAGAACGGAAGCGAAAGGCACCCGGAGGAAATGGGTCGTCCGTGGAACGGGATCGAGTCGTATTTTAGCAAATAGGTCGTTACGCGACGGATACAAGTCGCAATGTAGCAAATAGGACGTCATCCAGCGGAAGCGAATCGTATCTTAGCGAGTAGGGTCGTCGGCGTGTACGTGGAACGAGTCATATTTCAGCAAGTAGGCTGTTATCTGTCGGAGCCGACTCGAGTTCTGGTAAATGGATCGTTGGTGGATCAAAATGTGCAGTCTTCTCGGAAAATCTGAACCTCCTCGGAAAGTATCGTTCTCGAGTTTGTTAGAGTAACGAACGTGTGTCACTTGAGACCCAGACTTTAAGCTCAGGCTAACACTTTAGATAAAATGTTTACACGATATTTGAGTTTGAGTCAAAAATGACCCAACTCCGCCTTCCATGGGTCAGTCATCCGAGTGTTAATAATTGAGTGTGTGATCTCGGAATAATGATTCGTACCTTCGTAACCAAATCTCGTCAATCTCGTCTTGTAACATATAGGATGATACAAAAAAAGGGTTCATAATTTGCAGGCTTGATAGTACTTGCCAAGTGATGAAAAAAAAGCCCTGATAAATATGCGACCAAAAATTCGTATTTTCAAAGTTAAAATCAATTTTTCATTTCGGTTAAAGCAACTGACTTTCTAGCTTTGGGAGAAAATTGGACAAAATTCGACGCGTTAATATCGTTGATTATTCAAAGGGGCGTCAATCGCCGTTAAACATAAATTTCGAGGCGGCATCGAAACGAAACTTGGCTAACTCGACGCCGAACCGTGATCACGACGAACGCGCCAATGTGTCTTGTTGATGAACAGAGATTCAAAGTGACAGGACAGGTGGAACTAATTACGTTCGCGGCCCGAAATTTACAGTCTTTGTCGCTTGTTAAACGCCCGTTGCTACGTTCCCTAAAACGAAACTTTTCTAGTCACGCAGCCTGAGGCTGTGTCGACGCTGGGAAAGTGTCTTTGCGGGCCGTAGTCAGCGTCAACGTCAGCGCGATGCCGCATTGTTCGGGCAAGTTCGTTCAACCTCCGATTCAGTTGTAGCATTGTAGGTCCCGACCCCCATTTCAGCATGCTACTGTCTCGACCCGGCAACGACCCTTATCCCAGACGATAGTTTCGGAACATGAATATTCCGTGATGTGTATCTGTCCCCCCCCCCCCCCATTTCGAACTGCTGCGGAACGGAAGTGTCCCAGCATCCGGACGAGCGGCTCTTGATGTTCCGGAAGTTGCGATCTAATTCGACGGTATTTTGTAGTAGGTATTAGAACGTGTCAATGGTCGTTCCCTTAATTGAATCGCTAATTAATATACCGTATGCAGTATGTCAAACGGTTCAGGGAGGATAAAGTGTGATTCGATGTCATTCTCTGTGGTTTGGAATTGTTAACACATTGCATGCGGGCTGTCTTACGCGTTTCACGTGGCTTGGTGTGGATCACTTTTGGCGACTTGGCTACGTCAGCAAGGGGTTTCAAGAAGTCATCATAATTATTAATTTACTGTGAGTTTTTATTTAATTTGTTTTTTGCACTATTGCCTCGATGCCTTATTATCAAAATACATTGTTTATAAATGGTAGATATTTTTTTAGGGTTAACAGTAAAAAACACGAAATATTACATTTTTCGGTTTAAATGTCGGTTTATGAGGATATCTTTTGTACAGAATAATATATTTAAAATTTTAATAATGTTTTATGGTATCGTACCGCTCAATTCCAAAGTACTGTATTTGAATATGGAGGAAATAATATGAAGTATTGAGTTATTACAATTACCTCTAGTTTGTTTTTATCCGTTCTATTCGAAATTCTGATTATCAGTGTAGGTGTTTCGAAATTGTCTAATGTAATCAGGAAGTAATGGCGACAGTTCTCGCCAGTGAATTATTAAATTCATCCTTTGAAATTGTACACGATCGTATTCTAATTGCACGGTGAAATTCTGTCTTGGACGAGGGGGAGATTCTAATATATTACGCGAGGTCGAGGGTCGGAATCATCCAACGTAGGCATGATCGCAATGCCCGAATAACCGAACTGTCGGTCAATCAGAATGGTCATTAATCGTTCGCGCAAAAACGGAAACGAGATAATTGGATTTCTGGCCCGCGTATCGGCCTTGCGTTCTGTTAACGATAGAATTATCGGACGATTAATAATCATTCGTGGATTATCGATCATTCAAGCACCGTCGGAGGTATTCCTCGAATTCCGTCTGCTGTTATTAATTAGTAGATTCGCGCGGATTCTCGGATTTCTGCATAAATCGAGATCGTTTATCGAATCCTATTTAAACAGACGACGTGAAGAATTGTAAAAATTACACGGTTACCGTGTAAACATTTCGTAACCGCTCTGCCAACAACGATTTTACCGCGGTCGCTGGTGTAGCGAGCGTCGACCGATCGAAATTTATTTCGACGTTCCGCGAGCACGTCGTTTGTTTTTTTTTTTTTTTTTTTTTTTTTTTTTTGTTTCGTTGGAAAATTTACGTTCGACCGCGTCAAAAAGAGTGACACGGCGATTCGCGTTTGGTAACATTTCAGCCGGGCGGAATTAAACGAAATCCTGGATCAGCGGGTCCTCTGTCTGTCCTTAAAACAATTATCCGGGCTTGACCTGTTTTCCTGTTGGATATTCTCACGGTGTAAAAATCGGCGGAATAAAAAGTACATTCTCCTTACTTACATTCGTTGTTGCAAGTCCAAATTCCTCTTAGGGGTTGTTGATTAATTAAAATTCATCAATTTCGATCGTGTACAGTTCCTGTTAATCGCTAACTATTCACCATTCAACGTAACACAATTCAGACTCTAATGTGCTGTACAATAATTACAGTAAAACAAAAAATACGAACGCTGGAAATGTTTCTGGTATTATTCGATCCTAGATCTTTCATCTTTGTTCCAAGCGTTACACAACCTCGTGGACACCCTTAACCCTTTTATTCCCAAATTATGTAAAAATCACCTAAGAAATATTCTGTTGTATTCTTGTGAATATTACACGACACATAAGTGATTCACAAGAGCATTTTACCATTTTGAAACCGCTTAATGCCATTTTTTACTTTTATAACAATTCCCACTATAAATATTATTATACGTACATAATAAAACCCAATTTTTCTTATTGCTCAATAAACCTTGAAGTATTTGAAAGAAATCGAAACTTTGCAATTTTCTATCGCATTTGTAACAATGCTCAACATTTGAATTCGTGTCTTATTGAAACATCTGAAATAATGTCTTATATTACCGATAAACTTTTAAATGCACAATTCAAATTTCTGCCGTATCATTTATACAAAACTAGAAGAAACTATTATATATTCTCAAATATGGAAAAAATACACGATAATAATATTTTATTTCGTAATTTGGGATACCTAACCATATGGTAACACTGGAAACAAAAGGGTTGAGACCCGGAAGCGCGGGTAATTCGTCCGGAAACGTTTAAGAAGTCGGTAGGGGTGCGTCGTATCGCCGGGCCGGCGAATCATCGGGCGAAGTGGGCATTAAAATGTAAAATGAAACCACAGGCTCGAACAGCCCGGAATTATAAGAAACTCGTCGGGGACACGCGCTGTAAGCACCAGGGGGACCGATGCAAACAACGTCGTGCCAGAACCCGAGTCCTGGATGGGGGACAGCGGCTGAATCGCTTTAGGTTTAATAACGACGCCGCTAGTGTCGCGTCCGAGCGTGGACTTTTTAATTAAGAATGGTGGCCGAAAGTCTTGAAGACTTTTCCGCCTCGTGACATCATAAAATACGCGAAGGAAAGGCGGGTTTCTAGGAGCTGGAACGAAAGAAAGAGGAAAAAAGGGTGAGGGGGAGAGCCCTGATGTTCTCGACACCGACCACAAAACTTTTTCCTTTCGAGATATTCCGTCGTTAGCTACAACCTCCTCCCTGTGGTACTCCTCAACGAACTGGGTCGAACCGTAATGGAGACGTAATGCCCGGGTAAAACAGCTTTTACTCGACCCGCGGGATTTTCATTTAAACATCCTCTGTGACGACCCAGTAAATCGTCCTTCTTGTTTAATAATCGTCCTTTGATAGCGTACCCACGTCCTATTCTAATGAATAGATTTCGAACGGAGATTAGAACGTGGAGTGCCTCTGGCCTCTTCTCGCTCGCGTCGATGGACTCTCGGAGGGATTGTGGAGCGGTTTTCGAGGAGCACTCCGCGGTCCTGTTCGAGGTCGAATTCGCGGTCGAGTCTTAGAATAATACGATCAGCAGTCGCGAAAATTTAGAATTCTATTCTGATAGGATTTTTGTAAGGGGGGTAATAAATTAATCGCTTGACTGGCTTCACGACCTCCCCATCCCAGTGGTGGGGATGAAGTAGAAACTCTCACGAGGAACTTCTTATCCAATTTTTATCGAGTCTTTACTGTATATACATTCTGAAAAATTATAGGAGACATAAAATTGTGGCCGTATGTTACTAAAACCATAACAACATACAGTGAGAGTCAAAACAAAATGTGAGATTTGGATATTTAAATATTTCTAAACCAAATTTATGACCCAAAATATGTATATAGCAAATATTGTGGAAAATTCTTTCCTGGAAAACAGTTTCAATCAGTCAGGTCCTACCTCCACAGTTACTAGATTTCAATGTAATAGAGCATCTATGCGAACTGCTAGATTCTAAAGTGAGAGAAATAAATATGAATGAATCCCATACTTTCAAAGTGTATACTCACTTTTGAGTGTCACTGTATTTTATAATAAAGAAGGTGTCATCATAAATGTATTTTCAATTCCATTCTTGATCAAAATTCAAATGGGTGGTAGTTTCGAGGTATTCATAATATTTTCATCACCCGCTGTACAAGCCTTTTTTGTTCCCCACGGAACGATAGAGTTCCTTCATCTCCGTCTAATTGTCGTATCGACGGGATCAGGCGAAACTTCGACAAGCTGCTTAGTTCCGAGGAGCTTAATTCTGCGTTTCGCCGAAAGAAAGTGTAAAGCTTCGAAGACCATTTGAATTCTCGACAGGACGAAACAGCGCAGCCCACGGTACGACGGTGCTCTAGAATTTTTAACGAACCACCGTCGTCATTTTTCGAGATTAAAAAAATTATCCTGGTCTTGGAAATTTCCTGGCAGCTAAAGGAGGGGGGGGGGGAGTGGGTGGCACCTTTGTTCTCGCATTGAAAGGAAAGTCGGTGCATCGAATGAAAGTAGCGAGTGCGCAAACAACAGTTGACGTTAACAATCGCGGAAAAGTACGCCGGGGACGGAAGTGAAACAGCTACCTCTCCGTTGGTAAGGCGATACGCACTCGGTCGCGCAGCTCGTAAAAATTGTGGGAAAAAAGAAAACTGGTGTAGAGAAGAAAGGGAAAAGTCTACCGTTGGGGTGGTGGTGGGTTCCGAGCTTCCTTTATTTTTTGTGCAGTTCCGTTTAAACAAACGCGTAAAAGGTGGAGGAATTCAGGCCAACCGAGAGAGAAGGAGTTGGAGTCCTCTCTGATTGATTCGTGCGTATTCCTGCACGAACCACCGTAGATTTTCGTAACAGTAACGCCCCAGGCTCGCCACCCCCTCGATAAAGTATACGTTGGCGTGGATTCCGGCACGTGCACTTTGGTATTAGGCCCCTGGAAAAAAGGTTGTTCGTTGCTTTCTCCTAAAGAAAGGTATCATACCCGATATTAGACAAGAAGATTCTTAACACATTCGGGACGGGTCGTAATTGTTTTTTCGATCTCATGGCCTGGAGAAATGAATTTTTCAAAACATCTTTCGGAGGGAACCGATATTACTGGTATGTTTAAATATTTCATTGCGAGTTCTGCAATTATCGGATATTTAACTTTCAAATTTATATTTTGCTTTTAAAAATTAGTAACTGTATCCTAAAAATTAATCCGAATCGAACTACAAATACGTTAATACACGTGAAATAGGGTTCTCTAATTCTTACACGGTATACACAAGTTCCAAGCAAGTCACTTCCAAAGCTAACCTCCCTAATTTTCCACAAAAACCTGCACACGTCTGTCCAAAAGAAAGCTCTTTGTAGTCTTTGGAAAAGGACGGCGACGCGTCGCCAATACCGTTTCGAAAGTTTCGACGTTTCCGTCTCATTAACGAACGAAGCCGGAACTTACGGGAGGCGACAGCGCGTGCATTTCGAATACTTTCGCCGGGGCGATCGACGGTGCGCTCACTCCAGTCCCGGAACCGTGACCCGGAAATACGCCGGCACCGGAAACGCGAGTCCCCCGCCGGGAACGCCGCACCGCGAATTATTATGCGATTTCTGGGCTAACGATTCCAAACGGCCGATAATTTCCGTACGGCGGCGGCTGGAATTCTGCGAAACAGATTTACAATTATCGAAGGGAAATCGAACGGGATTTCGACGCCGTTTGCCAAGATGAGTCCCGAACATCCGGGAAATTTACTTCCGCCGCGGTTCGAACAGATGTCCTCGAACACTCAAAGCCTGTTTTCCGGAGGATACATGTAATATTCAAAAGGTGCGCTCCGAGAGGGAGCAAAACTTCACTGGAACTTCGAACTGTAACTCACAACCTCGCAGATCAAGAGTAAAGTCACAATTCGAATTTTTGTTTATCGGGTAACTTGCAGTGGAAAATGGGAAATGTCCACTGCTGACCCAGTTCTTGATCACTTAAGAGTAACTATCGCCGTTTTTTATCATATGTATATTTACAGAAATTAGCCAAATTTTATAGAATCGGTGCTATTCGAATAAATCTATGTTTTATCTTTATTTTGGTATTAACAAAAATGCAGAAATAGTCAGAGATCAATTATAATTTAACTTTTAAGGTAAGAAGTGTGAGGGGAGCAATTTTTGATCATCTAAATCATATGTATATTTGTATCTTAGTCTGAACTATCGAATTTTAGATATAAATTTCAGAATAGTTAATTGTTTATCATTTTTACGTAATTGTATAATAATTTTATATTAATAATTATTTAGTAATTTTTCAGAAAAGGCTATGATTATAATAATATTGTTTCATGCGCGGCTTCGTTTTCGAGGAAATGGAATTGAAAGTTTCTTTCCGATTCATGTCTGTCTATCACTTGCCGTTTCTACTTTCGATGGTTTCCGATGGTCTCTCGGTATGATCAGTTTTTCTATCGATTTTATTATCGATTTATATGAAACAACGATGTAAACCTGTTGTTTATAAAAAATAACACATCATGGAACTTTCAGGCCAGCAGAAAAATCCCTCGATATAAAAATGTTATACGAACAGTATTCCAAAATTGGTTCAGACCAGGAAGAATAGAATTCCACCACGTGGAATTGTCATACGAATCTCCGATAACCAGAATCTCCCTAAATATTAATAGCACTCGTCAAATATTCATCAAAAGTACCCGGTGAAAACGATTCCAAAGCGACCGAACTGGGCTGTTGATCTTCGCCTACACCCTGAAAAAGCTTCCTGTGGCTTCACTTTTCGAAATCAATCGTTCCCTGTACAATGGTCCACCGAAGCAGGCCCGCCGCCATACAGAGGGTTAGGGGTGAGAACTGTATGTATGAGCACAGAGTACTCATCCATGTTCAAACCGTGGCCAAAACCGCGGTGGTACGACCGCAACCCCTCGAACCGTATCGACTTTCTGTATAAATAATTCCGGGCGACACCGACGATCCACGGATAAATAATTAGCCGAACGTAAAGGGAATTGCGCCGTCTCCGAGATTTTCTTCTCCACGGAGAGACGCCACCCTTTTGCGCTCACCTTCGCTACCCACCCCCTTTTGTCCCCAACGGTGAATTTCACCCTCGGGATATTTCTCTCCCTCGTCACGTCCAGCTAGCTGCGCAACGCAGCGCCGTGTCTTTGTGCAACGTCCCATCCCATCCGGCAGTTCCACCCCCTACCCCCACCCCCCGTCCTTCCCACGCTCTTTTTGGTCCCTTTTCTTTTGTGTTTGCCGACCTCCGACTCGTTCAGGTCCCTGTGTCCTCTCCTCGTGCCCTCCCCCATCATCCCCCCCCCCCCCCCCACACACACCCCCTACTATTTCTCCGCCGGCGACTTTTCCTCTTCCGGTACTCGTAGCGCGGGTCGAAGGAAAATTTACCCTCTACAAGGTCCGCCTAGGGCCTGACATCCGCGAAATATGCCAAACCCCCCCGGTGCCCTCGCTTCCCCAACCCCCTTCCCCCTCTCCCACCAACCCTCTCTTCGAGCGTCCGGTATTTACGTCCTGCTGCTGCGCCGCGGGACATCCATTTTCTAGGACCGGGAACGACGGAGGTTTTGTGTTGGTTGGTTCGTGGCCCTGGTTAGATTGTACACGTTGAATAAAGGGATTAAATAAATTTCGCGGGTTTATGGAAATTCTACGTTTCTGCGGGGATCGATCCTCGAGAGCTTGAAGTACGTATAGTAAATCCTCGATGAGTATTGGAAGACTGCATTGAACATTAAATATTTTATGAAATAATGGCCGTATGCGGGTGGAACAAATATCATTGACTTCGAAATTCCAAGCTCCATCGCTGTGCTAAACCTCATTAAAAAGTCTGTGTTAAACTTTCTTGTCAGCGCCGAGGAACCTTCGACCACTCATCGATGATTCACTGTATTGCATTCAGTGTGAATGTCGTAAGTATAATATAAACGTATTATTATTGTTACACGTTTATTACATTCTTTTATAAATACAGTTTACTATTTACAAATAATAATCCTCCAGTGATCCTCCATGAAGACAATCGAGGGCTTTCGTATTCTGCAAAATTTTCACGATGCTTTTACGACGAACCAATGCCAGTCGTCCCATTGGTCTCGTTGGTTTTCCATTGTTTCTCGTGGATTCTGGTACGCGAATCGTTTCGCACCAGTTCATCGCGAATTCACGCGCGGAGAAAAAATTGTTCTTCAAGGTGTATAGCGTTGTAACTTATTGCGAATAAAAGTAGCTTTTTTCCCCGCTCGCAAAAACGTGAGAAACATGTTTTTCCATTCGTTCCACGTGTTTCCAGAACGGCTGGACGGGAAACAGTCCGTCGTAAAAATTATGTCGAATACAAAGGGATGGGGGACGGTTGAAGCAAGGCGGCTGTAAAAGATGATTTAAAAGGCAGTTCGAAGCGTGTTTGCCTCGCGCCTACACGTTCGGGGTAAGCACTCGTGCTTGCTGAACTGATCCTCTTACAGCTTAGGCTGCAGAGCCTCCGACGCAAACTTATTTAGTCAGAGATCAGTGCAGTTAGCAGACGATCAGACTTCAGGTACGTCTGAATATGCTCCGTTGTAGTCAGCGGAGAGCATCCTGTCCGAGTGAACCTTGAGAAATATAAATTTCCTCAGCTAGGTGAATTTTCTTGTACTGATTTTTTAGGATTTTTTTCTGTGGAGGGAGGGCAGATCCCCTCACTTTCGCCCATAACACTCCCTATCAGACACCTGTGTGTATCTTAAACCATGTATATGGATTGCATAAAATTACACATTTTACAATAATTATTTACATATTAATTTAAAACTAAGAATAGAAAGAAACAGAATTTGAGATTGATTAAGAGCAAGAGCTTATTATCTACAGATACCTGTAGGTAAAACCTATATACGCTTCAATTTTGCTGTTTCTTTTTTCTAAAAAAATATTTTTCGCATTCTCGAGCGCTGGTCCTTATATTGCATTTGACCCTCCAATTGATGTTACAGGATTATTAGTTACAATAAAATGTTAAAATTAAGCAGCTTAATTCTAATGTAATTTTATTTAATACCTTAACATAATGAGGTTAATATTGTATTTTTTGTATTTAGTCGCTTGACGTATTGCATTTCGTCCAAAGTATTTATTTCTTATAACATACGATTTTACTCACTGACGAATGTTTTTTTTTTTACATACGCCTAGTCAATTCATTTACTTCGTTCACATATTCAGTCGGCATCTACAACTTGCATCGACCTAAAATCACAGGATTTATCTAATTAGCGAAAATTTAGCCTATCACTCAGTCAATATTTAGCCAGTAGTTAGTCAAATATTCAGCAACTGAATGTTCAATCTAATTACTAATCGCTTAGTTTACACGCGACGTTAATCCCCGTGGACCTTGCGTGATCAATAATTTACGCGGTAGTAACATTAAAATTTCACAACCAACAGCTTGTTCAATTATCAAACATTACAATTATTAATCAAACAACCAAGAAAACATTTTAACTTTCCGAATCATACCGAACCACTTCTCCACACCTTCATATCCAACACCTGAACTTCGAACATAAAAATTTCTGTAAGTTCTATCCTCGATCGTTCGAAACACTCCGAGACAAGAAATAAATATGAATTCAGTTTTCATCGCTGCGGACCGACCGGCGAGACTACGACCCCTTTTTATAATTCCGCTTTCAATGGACAAAGGTCTCGCGACCGTTTTCTCTCCGCGTCGACAACTTTAAGAGGGCAGCTTCAATTAAAGATCGTGAACGAAATTACACGGGCAACAGTCGAGGATCGTAATTCCGGATTAAGACCCGCCATTTTATCGGATGGATGGAGAAGTTCGCCCGTCAGGGCGGCTGCCACCCGAGGCGAGGGGTTTGTTTACCACGAAAGAGACCCGACGAAAAAGGACACCGTTCTTCCGGTGTCGTAAATAGTGTGTTTAAAGTTCGACGGGGCGAGCACTTAGCGGAAACGTCGATTCGCGAGCAAGTGGGCGACGAAAAGTGCTCGAGAGACCAGAACCGGCCGAGAATTATATCGGCGGATATAATTCCGCCGCGGAATACTTTAATTACTGGGATACTCCGCGAAACGACTTAATTAGCTAGCTTTAAAGCTCCTTGAACGTCCAGCCTCCCGTACAGGTTGGTCTACTCCGTGTGCTGTAATGCGGTCGATGAACGATATTTGTTCATGAATGTTATACCTTTCTGTGGTAAACAATTTAAATGTCAAAGGAACACCAGTAGGGGAGACTGGGATTGAAAGTAACAATTAATTGGTTTATTTATGTTTTAGCTAGAGATTTAGTGTTAATTTATACAGATAAGTTGGATATTTAAGATTAGTTCTATAGCGATGAAAGGTTTTGTAATTAATTTGTAAAAATGTTGTGACCGTGAAAATTGACCTAGCCGGATCGGTGGTTTTTGCCCCAGCTTGGGGTTGAAAGTAACAACGCTGGGGTAAAGTTGTACCACAAATAAGAAATAATTGAAACTAGCTAATAATTACAATGAATGAACATAACGTTATAGTGATCCCTTTAATTGGCTCGACACTAAATTATTTCTTAATCAATAGATACTCAAGATAACATAAATTGTCTCCTTTTAATTAACACAACGTGACATTATCTTCTTAATGAGAGCAATTAATTAGCATATTTAATAATTATCGTAATTTATTGATTATTTGTTGCCATAACGCTGTCTCTTTTATTAAAAAAGTTATAAGCCCTGTTTGAACCTACCCCTGTTACTTTCAACCCCAGTCTCCCCCACCGTTCTGTTTGGATATTACTGAAATATTTATCTAGAAGAATTTATGATAAAATAAGAATCAGGTTTTCTGTTCAATATGTCTCTGATGTGATACAGTACTTGTTACTGCATAACATAGATCATTAATGATGATAGCAGTAAGTTCAATACAACGCATTTATCATAGTGATGACAGTTCTGAGTGGTAAAACCACAAACTTCTATTATACACTAGACTGCTAACTAATATAAAATGTCCTGAAAAAGCATACAACAAAATATCCATTAAAAAATATATAGAGAAATCTGTTAAAAAAATAATACATAACAATAACGATAACTTTATTGACCTAAATAAACAAATTTTTATAATACTTTTATAAAACCGAAATAAAATACTTTATACAACCATGAAAGCTATGGACAAGTGAAAATCAACAACGATAAAACTAGAAAAAAAATATTCATACACCGATGAACCTTTCGTTCGTTCGCAGTGTATGACATTTTATCAAGAATTTCCATATTTTCGATTTACACGCATTTTTTACTGTTTCATATATTTACAGTGCGTCGAATATCAATGCTCGCGCGTATCGATATGAAATCTGGCTGGTTCCGGTGAACAGAACAGAGTCACGAGTGAACGTTCCGAGTGGTTCCGGCGTGTCTGGTGGAACGGCGCCGAATTACGAATGAATTATTCGCGAAGTTTGTTGAACCACGGCGCGAAGGGAGCAAGCAGGAGGGGTCGATTCTTATCGAAGTTTCTCTGTTCAATGTCCACGCGGAACCATGGCAGAGTTATCAGCGGCCATTCTATGAATAACGTGTCGCCTTTCTGCTTTTCATTTCAGAGGAGGTGTTCGGCTCGAACAAGGCTTTATGGTTCTCGCCGAGCGGCACTAAACTGGCCTTCGGTTACTTCGACGACACCCATACACCGATCATAACGATACCGTTTTACGGTTACCCGGGAAGCATCACGTTCCAGTACACGTCCGCGATCTCGATCCATTATCCGAAGGTAAGCGTACTCCTCAGGGATCAGACTATTCGCCATTCCATTTCACCATTCGTACGACGGGTTCGTGACGAAGCTTGGAATTTAACAGATTTCATTTCTTGGCATGCACCAATTTATGGAAAATATTTATAAAATTGTACCACCCTTCGATCTCGATGATTTTTGCAACGTGTTGCCGGAGGTCATCAGTCGTTGTTTATTTAAATGTTATTAACAAAAACAGAGTAAAAACCTTTCCTCTGGGAAAATTTTTGTTCACTCTCAATTTATATTATATTCAATTTCTATATGTCATAATATTTAAAAAAAAAAGTTTGATATCAATAAGTTCATGCATTAGAGAGTTATAAAAATTCACCTTTGGGAGAATAGAAATGTCAATATCTCGAGAGTCCCAAGTTTTACAACATTGTCGGAATGTATACTTTTGTTCACTAAGTGACGATCTATCAAACGCCACTGTAGTCGTCGATGAACTCCAACAAAAAATTTAATCCCAACCGTTCATATATAAACTGACCATTCTGCTTTATAACACAATTCCCAGAACATCGAAAACACCCGTCGTATTTCCATTCGAACGGAGTAAGAAACAAGGATCTCCGAAACGGTAAATTTTCCATTCGCCTCTGATTTCTGATACTCCCATCCACGTTTTTCATATTTGCAAAACGGCTCGCGCGAAGATCGAGGACCACTTGCGACCAGAATCACAGAACAATGGTCGCAAAAAAGTAGCTGATGCTTCCCCCGCGCTAGGACTAAAACCTCGAAATTTGCTAGAATTCCGGTGGTCCGGGTCGTTTGTCTTCGGCGAGTGTTGAGCATTTTCATGAAAACTGTTCCGTCGAGCAAGAAAGATAGAAACATGTGAGAGAAGAAAAAACAAAATATTAATATCACCGGCTCGTGTTGGCCAGCTGTGTTTCGCAGGAACGTAGTAGTACTCGGTCCAATTTTTGTCTTCCCGCGGCGGACACGCGCGCGCAAAACTATGTCTAGCGAAACAGAGTGTGTCCGTTTAACGCTTTGAGGTTCCGCCATTTTTCACGTAACGAACCAGCCGCGGTTCCACCTCCTTCTCTCTTTGTTTCCTTTTTTTTTTTTTCGGACCCTGTTCTCGGTGGCGCGTAATTTAAATGGAGCTCCGAAGGGAAATACGTGACAAGCCCTCTCTCTCTTTCTCTCTAACGGCTCCCGGACAAAAATTACCAAGCGGCGCGTACTTGGAAGTTATTTAATCCGGTCCGGGAGGACTTTTCATTACAACTTCAACAATTTCCCATCCGCCCCCCCCCTCCTCCCGTCATTAAAACTCGCTCAGACCGACTCCATAACCGTCCCAGATATAACGCATTTAACGCCTCCGCCCATCCAGAGGAGTCGAAACTATTTCAGGCATTCGAATTCACACCACCACCCCCCCCCTCCGGCCAGGAACTGTCACGAACCAGGTACGCGTCCGTTTACGATGCTTTCACCTTCAGTTTTTAACTGGCGATCGGTTACGATTGAATCAGTCGGTTTCGAGCAATCGCGAGGAGTTCGTCGAAGGTACAGTGAACCCTGGGTAAGTGTTCGATGACTCCTCGACACTGAATATTAAATATTTTATAAAGTAATAGTCATATGTGGCTGAAACAAATATCATTGGCTTCGGAATTTCAAGATCTATCACTGTGTTAAACATTGTTAAAAAGTCAGCGTTACACTTGCGGATATCTCCTTGTCAGTGCCGAGGAATCTTCGAGCACATACACGGGTTACAACAGTGTGGTTTCCAAATGGCAAAGGATTGTTGGAAACGATGGTGATTATTAGAGTGATTAGTGCCTTTGAGTGTATTTTGGAATTACAACAGTATCGCTGTCAACGCAGCAGCCGTAATTTTTATCGAGGTCAGTATTAATTGAAAAAAAAAGAGATTTCTTTTTGTTAAAATGTTAAGTAAAATATTCAAACAGTTTCGAGAAAAAATCCATTTAATGAACTTTCACGTTTATACCGTAAAAATCCATTTCGGGGTTCAATTTTCACAGAAAACGTACGCGAAAGGCGCGCCCATTGATTCCTTTGTAGTAGTTCCTCGTGTTGTAATCAAACCCGTTAAAATGACAGATTACAGATTTACTATTTTACGATTACTGGAAGTATAATAATGCTTTTGACGGAATTAATGTTGGCATTTAATTTACTACAGATTTCATTTTATGGTATATTATACCAGATTGTCGTATATATTCGGTATATTGCTGCATTTTAAAATTTAATTTAGTACACATCGAATGCTGGTAGTTTTAATGATAATGTTCGTAAGGACAGTGATGTCTGAATCCGGTTGAAACCCTATGCTTCCTTTTTTTTAAACATACTTTCGAACGTGGTCATTAAAAAACACCTACTTTTTTTATATGACTAAATATGAACAACTTCTGGTTTAAATTATATTTACAAATCGATAAGTTAGATACGTCTTTTAAAATCTCGTTTGGTAACCGCACTCCAAGGCGTAATGGAAACATTAACAAATGGTTATTCTGAACAATCGTTCGGTGTTCAGAGAATAGAGCAAACAGGCTCAAAAAAGACCGCGTGTTAGCGGAAAATGAAAAGGGTGGCGTAGAATGGGGGCGTAAATGGAAAGAGCGGCGGGTTCGACGATGTCCACGAAAAGAATTTAATGCCACGGGGACTAAGTAAATCTGGCGTGTCGCGAGTAGTTTATCCTGGCCGGCGAAGCAACGGCACGCGCGCTTGTCGCGCCAGGAAAAAACAAAAAGGAAATTAAACGCAAATTGCTCGCGCTCGGAGGCCACCGAAGACCGCAAACTGCCCCGGTTCGCACTTTGCCCGATAACGTTTCATCCGTTTCGACCGAGGAAATTTCCCTCGCGGCTCGAACGAAACAGCTTTACACCGCGATGCGAAAATTTCAGCTCAGGAGCTCGGTGTAGCGGTCGTCTTTTTATAGTGATTCTCGTGATTAATAGATTGGAAATTTTCTATCGTCCTTTTTCTTGTCCCTGTCAATACCTGTGCAAGCGTAGTTATCACGTTGAATGTCTAAGTGATTAAGAAGGCATTTTTATGAAGTATTGAATCATCTAATTTACACTGTTTAACACGTCAAAAATTTTGCAATTTTCAATAGACGTGCCTGATAGATCTTCATGAACTGAATTTGAATCTGCAAAATGTTTCTTTCTAGCATGTACATTTTTTTAAAGAAAGTTAAATGTAAATGAAAAATTACCTCGACGTGAAATCACTATTGCAATAAAATTTCAGAAAATGTTCAGCAAGCCTTCCGAATTTAATGAAGTACTTAATAAGGAAACCCAGTTTCTTGGCTGCGTCCGCTCTTCGCATCTTCTCCGTTTAAAAATATGAATTTACATAAATAATTCGCTGGGGGAAATATTTATCAGAGTGGAGTCTGTGTACTCTCAGAACATCGAGGAATTCGAGGGGGGATATTCCACGCGAAATCCGACACTTTTTGCAGTAACATATCAGTTTTTGCTCAAATTTGGATATCACTTAGTTGGCTATGTCTTTAGTGATGTATAAACGTGTCTCGAAGGATTTTTGAAAATTTTAGTAACTGTTGATTCTACAGCTGTTTGAAATATACAGTCAACCTTTTGTCAGTAAATCATAACTGTTGAACTAAGAAACTTATTAAAATGAGCTTTGTGGTGCTTACAGTGGAAACATAACAGTACCTAATAAAAATTATTTCAATTAGAAGAAAATATTGTTGAACCATTTATTTTGCAATTGTTTTAACGAAATACAATTTCATAATAGTAAGACCTAATTGAACAATTTCGAAAAAAGTGAGGCTATAGTCCTACTTATCCCTTTTATGATCATATTTTAAAAATTAAGAACACTTCAAACTTGGCCATATTTTTACAATATACAATGAGTGATTAAATTATTATCTGTACTTCCAAGTACCACTCATTGTAGTTTGATCATGAACGGGATTGAAAATACATCGTTAATATGTTATGTTTTTACTGACATATAATAACGATTATAATTTCACAAAAAATATATATATGAATTTTCGTAACAAGTTATACTCACGAATTATCAACGGTAGCACAATTTGCTAACCTGTTATTGTTCAAATATACGTCTTACTGTACACTGACTACTAAACAAACCAAAATATAGTTAAATTGTATATCTATTTATTAAAAAAAACCACGACAGGTTATACTTCATTATTATTGAAATTGCAATAACACCGAATACATAAAATACATAATTTTTCCATCTGTTCATAACAATTTGATCACTCACCCTATCCAAGTGTCAACGAAATCCGAAATATTACCCCACAAAGTGTCCAATTTCGCGTGAAATGACCCACTGTACGTTTCCGAAGTTCCTTGTCGTTTACACCCTCGTCTCGCTGTCACGAGTAGGTGATGAAAAGGTTGAAGAGGGGAACGCGTGGACGCGTCCAGGCGCCTGCGTGCATTTTTTAATGGCTTTTTACGAGCGTCGATTGATGTCGCTGTACACGGCTAGGAGCAAATATTACCCGGGCGAAAAAAAAAAGCTTGCTCGACAGAAGCAGACCAGTCCCCGTCGATGAATAACATCGGCCTCCCCCATTTAACTCAGCGCCGCGGCCGTGGATATCGCGGTTAATATTTTCCATTCGCGTTCAGTGGACCTGCAAACGCGATGGGGCCCTCTCGAGAAACCTCTTTGCCAGTCGAACGAACTGAACGAACGAATCGACGTTTCCCTTATCGTAGATCGATCCTACAAAACGATTCTCTCTAATCGCGGTGATGTTACCAGACCTGAAACTGTCGAAATTGGATCCTACCCTTTGGAGGATTCTTATTATTGTTCGCCCCGAGATGCCGTTTCTCGATAAAATTCATACGAGGAGAAATTCAAGAATCAGATTCAAGAGATACGACGAAAGAAAAGTGGTCGAGAAGTGATAGGAAAGCAAGAAAATCCGTTCGAGAGGAATCATGGAACGGTCGAGAAATGGTCAAGAAAGGTCGCGGATCGTTACGAGGATTATCGACGACCGGAGGAGGTTCGACTAAGAATGTCCAGAGAATTTAAGCCCCTAGGGGGGCTCGCCACTTTGGACGGAAGCCCAAAATTCGGACCTCCGCGGCTCTCTTTTTTATAGCGATGCCAGAATAGAATCAAGAATGCCAATTCACCCCCCTCTTCCTGTGACAGTCGAGAAATTATTTACCTACGGTAAAGATCGTGAGCATTAAATCCCCTCGATTGGTGTAACGATCTACGTGCAAAATTTAAAAAAAAAAAAATTTTTTTATTGTAGAAGTTTTTTCTATGAACAAGTATTAGTAAGACTTTTGTCCGCTATGGAAATGTTAAGAAACAATTTAAAGTTGTAATAGTCAACAGTTAGATGAAGACGGAAGACATGGTCGAAAATAGTTTCATATACCTACAATTTTCTGTTTTATACTTTGTGGTTCAGTTGCAACTGAAGTTCTTTTTTAAAAGGTCATTCAACGCTATTATAGAAATAAAATGGGTACGTCTTTTTTTATAGGATAGTGTCTGAATTATAGAAGATATAAGTATATTTTCGAATGGATTTTTGGTGAAGGTTTTCTTAGATATGTCAAAAAATGTATCTCCAATTTTTTTATAATCACTTTAAATTATATACATATACTTTAATTCTATATTATTCTTTCTTTGCGAAAATTTTCGCTAGTTAGTTTTTTTGGTGGTTTGTAGATACATTGACTTACAGCGAATGTTTTGAGGTCTCGTGTGTTACACAGAAATCTGTAAAAATCGAGGTAATCAATGTATAGCAAAGATTAAATTAAATAATGATTTATTAGAATACTTAATACCGCTGAACCAGATACATTACAAAAAGATATCGATTCAAATATCTTGTACTTTGAATCGTTGAGATTTTTCTCGCATTTCCGATAATATGATAAAAAAGATTTTCAAATAAAAATTAGTCAGTAACCATGTAACACAAAATTGCAATCGAAAGAATGAGCAAAAAACTTTTTTATTTACTAAAAAATTGATATCACCTTACCTTTTTTAAATGAAATTACATGTTTTTCTCATCCATCGATGCATCCCAAATCGAAAATGGTTTAATTTAAAACTATGAATTTTGTTCCGAACGCGCATTGTCGTTCTATGTGTCTCTCTCCCTCTGTTCAATTTCTGTCGAATGAAGAACAGAACGATTTCGAGAAACGGTTAGAAGTCGATAACATGACTGGATAATAAGTTCAACGGACACATTTTCTTCTCTGTTCGGTAATTTCCCTTTCTGTGTTCCCGGAGAAAAACTCATTTGGCGGCGGACAAAGTGACCTTCCCTAGCTGCGAATATAAAATCTACGGGGGGTGGGGGAGGGGACAAAAGTTCCTTTTGAAGATCACAGAAAATCCACATCGAAAGGGGGAAAGGAGGCAGACCAAAAAAAAAAAAGAAAAAACAGAAAGGAATCGACCGAGCAGATAAAGGGACCTGGCTGACAAACGCCGGAGAGAAAGAAACTATCCTGAAGAACATCCGGGGAAGATGGAAATTTCCGGTTTTTCCAATACAATTGCGGGGGGACACAGTTTCTCTCGTCGATATCGTTCCCGTGGTCTTTGTATTGGCGAACACCCAGTTGCATTAGAACGTAGCGAGCGTTTCGCGAACGATGTTTCTTCAACTTACTCTATGCCCCTCCGACCCTCCACCTTCGAATTTCTTTTGACATTCCAGCAATGTGTAAAATCGCGTCGAGCAACTTCCTATTCACCGTTTTCGTTGCGTTCGACGTATTTCTCTGCTTCTGGGGCACGATTTTAAGTAGGCTTCAACTAGCTTGTTATTTGTAAACTCGTCTTTAATCGATCGCTTATTTATTTCTTGATGACAGTTCTTTTTACATGGCAGCTTCGTGTTTAAGAGAAATCGAAATTGGTTTAATAGTTAAGGAATTATTCTAGTGTAGACGACTGTTTTCAACGTAATTTTTGGGAATTAATTTAAAGGGAACCATCACACCTAGCAAGCACTAGTTTGGCGTATATCTTTATATATGTTTAAAGTGGAAATGAAAATTTTTGTAAGACATTTTATTAACAATTATAGGCGTTATAAATAGGCGCGTCATTTCGCGAAAAACATGTCCTATTGGGCGCATTGATTGCGTCCGTCCTGGTTGTCTAAAAGAAACAAACAACGTTCCACTATATCCTCGATGAGTGTTCGAAGGCTTCCTCTGCACTGAACATTAAATATTTCAGAAACTAATATACGGCTGAAACAAATATTTCAGAATTCAAGTCAGTTCAGTTCGAGAATTCCAAGCTCTATCACTGCGCTGAACCTCGTTAAAAAGTTATCGTTATACCTGGAGATCTTTCCTTGTCAGTGCCTCGAACACTCATCGAGGATTTACTGTACTACATTTTCGATTTAATTTCTGACCACCAAATAACTTCCTCCTCCCTTATATCATTCATTTAAAAGTTAATTCCAGTTCCGCTTTTTTTTTCTTCTCGAACGCCGAATGTTCCGCCGTCCGAATGGTCGGGAATCATTTGGGAGATCCCGTAGTTTCCAATGTTCGAGATTTCAGAACCACCGGACTAGATTCGAGATCTCTCACCCCCATAATAAATTCCGAACGCATCCACTCGTCTCAGCCCCAAACGTAATACGGGAAGCTTCTATTTCTTTTTTCTCGTCGCCGTCTTTTTTCTCCCCTTCCCCCGACGATGCGGGTTCTTTTCTTTTCATTTGTTTGTTTGCTCTGCAGCAGCATCCGATGTAAAGTGCCGTTTCGTTTTTGCGAAAAGTCGCCCGTACCATTTTTCTTGCCCGCCGTTATTTTCGCCGTTCCCCTGTACATATATGTATATGTATATGAACGTATATATGTACATTTTTCAACTCTCCTGCGCCCGTGGGTCCTGTTGATTTGCGGTGAACCACCAATATGGCCCGGTCCGAGGGGAAATATTGTCCCCTTAAAACCGCTATAAATCGAATTCCTTTGTCGCGGGAAACGTCCGAAATCCCATTCGGGAACACCTTCTCGATCGGCCACGGACCTCTATTAAGCTGTTACACGCAAAATCGAGCCGGGGATGGTCTCCATAAAAAAGTACGAGCCGCGTGAATTCAGTCGGTCGCCTGGCCGATTTTACGAGACGTCACACTCGCGTATGTCATGGGACCTTTTCAATATCTGCGGTTGAAACAATCGGATACGGGCATATTATAGTTTCCGAATCTTTTTAGCTCACCACCCCCTTTTCAAAGTTTTCTTTTTTGTTCAATGCCCCCTTGGAGTAAACTAAATTACATTATCAAAATTTCCACGTTAATGCATTAAAAAATACATGATTTCTGACCTTCAGATGTCCTCTACGCGTTCACCCACGGAAAAACTAATCACGTCAAAATATGCCCTTCTTGAAACCATTCGACTTGTATCTGAAACATTTTTTAATGTTATCAAAAACAAGCGAGGTATTCCTGGTGATATAGTTAGGTGGACCACCCTGTATAAATGATGTGTACATATGTGTGTGATCGCTTTAATTTCCACGATCGTTCGAGATCTATCAACCGACAATCCCAGAGCACGATTCACAAGAACTCGAAACAATATCTTCTACTGAATCATGCAGAATTATTGGCCGGAAAAATCGCTCGATTTTCTACCGTACGATGACACTGTGACAGCACGTCCCCCCTCGATCCACGTGAAACGGGGTGATCGCAGATGGATTCCCACTCAGGGTGGGGGAACTAATTACCGACGGACTAATTAAAATTTGATATGACGTTCTGATTAAATTTACGTCTGTGTGCGCGGTGAATGGAGAAGTATAGCTCGGGCACGGACTGAATTTATACCTTTTGTTCTTTGATATCGCGACCGACGAGTAACGATCCTTTTATATATCAGTGATAATATAATCGCAGTTTATAAGTCGCGTTGGAAACCGTGCGTGTGTTGCAAGGGTGTGGGGGTGGGGGGGAAGGGTACCATTAACTATAGAAAGGAATTATTGCTACTGAGCTGTTTAATATTTCACACCTCGAATGTTTGAAATACATGCTTTTTTTATAAGTCAAGCACGTCGTATCTAATGAATATTTAATATTTCCAGCAGAGTTAAAAAAACGTCTAGGAGTTAATGAATCCAATGTAGTTTATGAAATTTATAGTATGTTCATAATTAGACTGAATATTTATGCAAGTATCATCGATCTTTCGGAATTAATTTACAGGTAGTAGAATGGAAAGGAAATGTACCTACCGTATTAAAGATACTATTAGGTTCCAAGTACTATTAACGTAAAATAATTCATTAACACGTTTTTTGATACTGATTTTATTTACTCATCGTATGTTTCAATGTTCAGCTTTACGTAGCAAGAAATTAATGGAAATAACTTTCCAAAGATCACAAATTCTCACTTGTACGGGATTCAATAGAGAGTACACGGAACAATATCTAACGATACGGCCCGTCGTGCGATCCAAAACACGAACGCATTGTTCCCCTCTATTAATGAAGACATCGCCGTCGATCGATGACCTCCCTGAAACCATCCCTCTTGTTCTTCCCTGTTTCAGAGCGGCACAACCAATCCCACGGTGAAGCTGTTTTACGTCGACTTGGAGAGGGTGGTCGAAGGTAACGTGAGCTTAACTGAAATCGAACATCCGGCCGAGTTATCCTCCACGGAGCGGATTTTATCAGCCGTCGCTTTTCCTACGGACAATCTCGTGTACGCGACCTGGATGAACAGAGTACAGAACAGGGCGTACTTCCATTTCTGTTACGTCGACGGTCCCGTACCGAATTGCACGAACGTACGTACACATATATCCAACCCCCAAGCTCACTGGCCCAGCCCCAGACCATTTTCCCGCCAGCTAATTTCCAGCTTTGACAAGATGGCATCGATAACTCCCAGGATTCACCCCCCTGGGTGTCTGCGAGCTTCGCAGATTTTTTACACGGATGAGAAATGACGGCGATCCAACCGAGGGTGTTTCATTAAAATCCAAGTGTCATTTTATCGCCCGTGAAAGACACGTACAACCATTTCCTAAGGGAAATGGATTTAGGGGATTTTGTCTGGGAATTTGGTATATTATTCCCAGATAAAATACACAAAAATGTTTCTATGATTTTCAAGGTGGGTTAACCCGTTAATTATTCAGTCAGGTCTAGCTGGAAAGTCCTTGGGTAGCATAGTTTCCAGTAACGAGGGTCAATCTATCTGGTTCTCTTTTAAATAACCAATTCGATTCGAAGAAAATTTGATCGTTCTCTGATCAAAGTGGATAGATAGATCGACCACGAACCAGGGAATGATATCGTTATCCGATAGATCCCCTCGAGGTACTGGACGTACAATTTTTCGCCACCAAGAATGATTACCTACCCTTCCCTGACCCGAGAGAGAGCACGCCTCAACCGAAATGAAATATTCATCTTTCCAGGCTCTGTCGTACTTCGAGGAACACGGATGGGTCGAGCAGTTCGAGCCGCCGGTGTTCAGCGACGACGGGAATTCGTTCCTGACGATTCTGCCCGAGAAACAACGGAACGGCAGCCACTGGCGGCATGTAGTTGCAATTACGAATGCATCATCGGGCAAGCCGGTACGCGCCGCGCTAACTTCCGGCTATTTCGTCGTCACCGAGATAGTTTCTTGGGATCAGGAGAACTCGTACCTGTAAGTACAACACGAAAATCCGCTGAGAACTGGACCTGACGTCCAGGACTATTATCCCGTGTAGGTTCGCCTTTACCAGGGAGTCTAAAGCAACGTGAATGCGTGAAGGGGGGGTGGGAGAGCTTACATTGCGATAAGAAGGGCGGAGATCCTGAATGGGACCGTTCAGCTCCGTCGAATGGGAGCTGTTAACATGCTCCCTGACGAATAAACATTATCGTTCTCGTCCGTGACGCGTTTACGGGGGTACTTTCACTTCTTTTGACGGACCTATACGATCAGAGAAGAAAGCTAGCTGGGATTCGGGAGTTCAGCTAGGCGTAGGAGGGTTATTTAATATGCTTTATGGAGTAAGAAGATTAAGTGCCCGAAACTTATTAGGGAGTTTCGTCATTCCTTGTGACGGATTACGAACGTGAATCGAAAAGGAGGCACGGATAGCGTAATGCAATAGAAGTACTGTTGCATCTCTGTCGTCCGAGTTTGTTAGTTGGTAATTTTTTAGAAGTTTGATTTCCTTAACGATTTCAGTGAGCTTGAAATATATTGCCAAGGTCGTCATTTTAAACAACTTTTTTCTATACATGTTACTGTCGGCTTTAGATTCCGGGGTATTCACAATAATTATTTTAAATAATTACCTGACAGTTTAACCATCCGTTGTCACACTAAGTCAAATTGACCAAGAATATGACTTTGAAGTAAAATATCTCTGAGACATCATTAAAAATGAGATACTCTTGGCGTCATGCAGTAGTAATTTCTGGAATTCTAAAAAAAAACTTCTTCAGAATTATTTTTTTCGAGAATTTTTTTAAACACGACCACTATTAATTTTTGATGATGAAAATATTATGTTCAATGTTCCAACTTCATCTTAGAATTTTTTGCGACTTAATTTAACAGATATAGATATAGGTGAAATTGACCCAGTGTGAGAACTATGTTTGAAAAAGGAGGTCTGACAACGTAGGGTTAACGAGAATTTGTTACTATATTCCGTGGGGTAACAATCTCGGATACAGACCCCCCCCCCCACGAAACATAAAGTGGAATACATGTCTAACAATGGCCAACTTGGCCAAAAGCGTCTTGACCCGAGCATTAGTTACTGCCCCCCGAAATTTGCATTTCAGAGGGACTTTCGAACATCCGAACCCATATCAGGCTTAGCATCCTTAGAATATCCTGAATTTTGTGACAATTGTCCACAAGTGCGGTCGCATAGTCCTTCCACCCGTCTCGAAATACAAATTTTTGTGATCTCCACATTATTAACCATTACAACATCAAAACCACGAGCTTCTTGAAACTTCTATTTTAACTTCTCGAGAGATACTGGCGTATATATCTACGTTTAGTTTCTCTTTCATTCAATCATCATTCCAAAGATACAGTGAACATTATTGTGAATAAACATTAACTCCAAAATTCCTTAACAGAAAAAAAAAGAAGGATAACCTACCAATTGATTGTCATTAATATTCATAAATCTATTTCAAATAGATACTGCTGTACATGAAGAAAAAAATTGTTTCTTTGCGGTCTTAATAATTTGTCCCTGCAGAGGTTAATGATCAAATGTAATTTTACATTGCTTAAATGACCACCACAAGAAAACGCATAGGTCCATCACTTTCTGACGAGCATATACACAGTAAGCACCCTTCTATCGACAGGACCAAAATCGAATTTTTCACAGCTGCAAAGCGTGCAACCCTTAAATCTTTGCCAGCAATCGGGGAGTAGAGGCGTTCAAATATCGACATTAAGTACACGGACTTACCTACGTACTTTCCATTATTTCCCGATAAAATACGGCTCATAAGAAACGATATTACGCCATGGCAGAAGGAAGGGGGAGGGGGAGGCACGATATTGGAGATTCTCGTAAAATCACGGGAAGAGCCGTCTCTGCAGGGGTGGCGGCCATCTAAAGAACGTTATCATTTATCACGTAAACGCACCGTTAGGCATTGATACTGTGCTCGACCCACCTAATTCAATCTCGGCGCCGTAGAAGAAGTTAAAATGACATTCATCATCGATTAAATTGCTCGACGAAACGTTCCGGCCACCGACCACCCCCCTCTCTCTCTTTCTTTCTCTTTCTTTCTCTCTCTGTGTCTCTTGTCCTCTGTACTTTGGATCGTCTGGAGGAACATTTCCTGTAAAATTCATTCTCCATCCGGTTTTCCATTTTCGCTCCTTGTGCGATCGTAAATTTCCAATGATTAGCCCTGGACACCACTTTGGTGAACGACGATACACGCGTTTTATTAAAATAATATTCGTCCTCGGTCGAGCGGATCGATGAAACGTTTCAGTGTCGTTGGTAATTCGCGCGACAATGTATCGTGAAATTTTTCTTTCTTGTTTTTTCTTTTTTTCTCTGTTAAAATGAAAGTTTATTTCGTAGACTCGATCCCTTGTCGCGGAATCATGGGAGAATGGTAGGTACAGGTGCTCGGGCAGTTTGAATTTCCCGCCATTTCTATTCGCATAATTAAAGAGTTCCAATTATTATGGTAATCGGCGGGCATCGCGGGATGCATTATGCATCGCATTTTAGTAATATTTGCCGTTTACATAGACCGATCGAGAATTACAGAGACTCGACAGCTGGCTATAATTTGTTAATTTTCAGTACTGTTTTACTGGACAGCTGTGTATACTGCGTGACGTAACTATGAAACCACTCTAACAGTTTCAATTCTTCTGTATTATGATTCAAATAGAAACGAAGTAAGTATGCTATGTCTGAGATCGAGTTGAGAAATAATGTTCCTTCAGAAAATAATAGATTATATTCCGTAGAAAAAAGTGGTTTGTTTTTACTTCAAGCACAATATACAAGGATGAAAATTTGTAGGGTGATTTTATAGTTATGCCACGCAATGTGTATGTGTAAGTGATTAAAAATTTATGAATGCAGACGGAAAATCTTCTCAACGAGTTTCCACGACAGAATATTCTCCAGGATATAAATATTTGAATACCTTGAACAACTATTTTCTATCTTTTATGATTGTTCTTTGACTACGAGCAACTTTGATACACGATAATTGCTTAACGATAAGCCAGGAGAGGAAAGAAAGTAATTATAAGGCCAGTTAAACGCGCTAAGAGAACGGTAATAGCGAGCAGAAGCGGAAGCTAAATATTTTAGTTCGAGATACCGACAGAAACTTATTACTACAATACTAAATTATGAAATGTCAAAGGACGTCACTAAAATTCATTTTCGCATCTGGAGGAACTAAAGAGTATTGAGACGCTTTCTGTTATGGAATAACACAGTTCACTATTAAAATAGTTTTATTTTAACTAACACAGTTACGTTCATACAGAAGTGTATAGCCAAGTAAAAAAAGTCTCCGCACACCCTTCAAAACGGAACAATTTTTTTAAAATTGGACCAAGTGACATGAGTTTTTTTTTTGCGAATTTACAAATATAAGTTTCATTATTTATTATTAAATATTCTCAAATAAGTCTTCATAGATTATACGTAGGAACACATAGTCACAAGTAATGATAAATCAGGGGCACCAAAATTAATTATATCGTAGAATTGAATTACAGGAATACTTGTATGTCTCACTCTATATATTTACAATATGATAAAACAATTCGAGACAACTTAGCAGTAAATAAATAGAAACTCCCAAATAGTAACATAAAAACTTAGTGTTCCCTAAATCGCAATAAAACGACACACGTTTCGTATAATCAGATTTCTTTCGAAGTTTCCCTCTGTTGTTTCACAGGCGGTAGAGATCCCGATAGTACTAATGAGTCTGGAAAAGGCGAACGTAAATAAGTTTACGAAGAAGCTGACGGACGATTATTCAAATTCCTTTTCACTTAAAATCGCACCGTAGGTCGCCCCCCTCTCTCGTCGTTTCAACGAAAATTTCCCGCTTAAACGAGCCAATATTTTCGTTCAGAGGTCGAACGGGAGTTGATTTTCCACAAGAGCTTCCCTCTAACCGCGTTTATGCTCGATATCTGTTCGCGAAAACGCCGGGAATCGCCTTAGGGATTCTTTTCCCGGCGAAACTGGAAGAAAAATACGTTCGGGGATGGTAGGGAGGGAAGAGCAGCAGCTCTACCCGGCGGCATTTTCAAAGGGAAAAGTTAATAAGCGTCGATGCAAATAATACGCCCACGGACCGGTTCGACAGCCTGGGAACTGTTTTACGCAGCCACCAGCGGCTGCCAGTTCCATTCGACTTTTATAGCCGGTTTTCCCGCGTGTCATTATGGTCGTTTAATTATCGCACTAATTGCGACCGTAACACGTGAGCACATCCTGGGCTCTCGTACGTGTAATTTGCAAAAAAAAAACATATGCATTGTCCATGTACTCGTCGGTCACCGGGAATATCAACGGGAAATCTCGAACGATCGATCGATTCGATTCGTTGGATCGTTTCATGGGTATTTATGATACGGATTGGGAAAAATGCCCCTTGGCGACCGAGCGAAATGCGCTTTACAATGGAACAAATTTTCAATAACCGGCGAGAGTGTGTACAGAGGGAATTCTGTCGGATCGAACGATTGCAACGGATTTTTCCGCTTGCGAAAAATCGTTCCTTGAACGCTCTTGGTAATCGGCTCGTGGAGAAATTTTCAGTTTATTCGTATCCACGGTTCCGGGGTATGATCTCCGTAGAGTAATTATTTTCGATATGGAAACTCTTATTTTCGTACGTCACTGTCGAGGAATTTTTGCCGATGTCTAGAACGTGAAATTATATAGTGGTCTTGTATTGGAATCATAAACGCGTTTGGAAGGATCATGTATTAAGTCTTGTTCGATCACTGAAAGTCACCGAATATCACTGAAATTTAGAATCTACGAAAAAATAGAGTTTAATATAGGGGAAGGTGGAGCTAGACGGGAATGCTAAGAAAGAATTGCTTTAGAATACTCTGTATATTGATGTGGTATTTATAAAAAAAATATTACACATGGTGTCAACATCTATTTATCGAAATATATTAAAATGAAGTTGCAAAACATAACACGAAAAGTACAAAAAAAATTATTTTAAACATAGTTGCTGTCTATCTCGAAAGAATTTTTCTTTGTTCTTTTTCGTCTCCCTGAAGTTAAGCCTGCGAGAAACGGCATGTTTTTTCGTTGCAGTTATCGAATTATCTCGGTATTTTATCGTTTATAGAAATGTTTCCATCTTGTCCCATCTGCCCCTACATGTTTGATATTGCGAAACATTAATGGTTAATCTTTCGAGCCGTGAATCGACTTTATCCGAATGTCTGTTCGTCGATGAGAACCCACGTCCAAGTTCACTCAGGTTAATTACGATTGAGCCCTCATTCAGCCCAGTGGAACGCACAACTCCGTACTAGAACCATGACGTGGAACTCGTTGCTCCAAATAACGATCGGCCCGTTTTTTTCACCGATGATGAAAGCCCCCGGATATTATTGGATGTAACTGGCGCCTATCGGAGACTTTATTCGTTTGATTAACGATCGGGTTCACGGATCGCAATCATTGCGATGGAACTGGACAAAGGGAATGACCAAGCATCATTCGGAACACGGTTGGTAAGCGAACCGAAGAGAATCGAGAAGATAATTAATTTCACAATGCATCTCGTTTTTTACGTACCTTTCTTTCTTACTTTCATCTTTGTTCAGTATAAGTGGGGGTCAGATTGAAGATCTAGCAGTTTGTAAATAAAGTAGACGGTTCAGGGGTTGACTTACGATAGAATTTACAGACAAAAAGAGGATTTTAACATGTTAGAAGGGATGGATACTAAGAACATATGTGAGTTGTTAGTGTAAACTTTCGATGATTTTGAATGTATAAACAATTAAAGCTACGAACCTTCGAGATGTATTATGAATAGAAGCCAAAGCTATCGCAACTGCGTTGGCGAAGTAAATGAAGACCTCCGATTTACCAGCCAAACAACCGTATTCTTCGATAAGTTTTATTTATATTTATAGTACATTTTAAAGGTAACTGTAATTGTTCAGATCTGTAAAATTATCGAATGTCTACACCTAATATTTCTCATACATCATTAGGAAACCATATATGAAAAGCTAGCCTGATAGACGCAGACCATTCCAAGGCACATACAACCATCACAAATTATTATCGGGCTACTATAATTGGTCCACGATTCATACATCCTCAAACGATAACACAATTTACCTCAACAGCAAATCTACTAACGTAGACTGGCCATCTGCTTAGCTCTTTATTTACCCAACTATCAATCTAAAATCAACCTGCAAGCTTCTTCCTTGCGGCACTTTGACCCGATCACTCATCTTCCACTTAGCTGCCCATTAAATCAACGTGCCCACAACCTCCATTCCTATGAAAAGCTAGTCTGATAGACGTGGACCATTCCAAGGCAGCTACAAGCATCACGAATTATTGACGGGCCATTAGCACTAGCTGGGTGGATTTTCTTAATGGAGGGGCCCCCGGACAGCGTAGACGTTCGAGCACCGTAAACACGTTCGCTAACTAGCTGCGTTCGGAACCGTGCTGGGCTCACTGTTTACAACGTCCTAATGATTAATTCATGCGAGCTTCGAGGAGCTGATGCCGCTGCTGCTGACAGTCGCCGCGCAGGCGATGCCGTCTCTCCCCTCCATCGTTTCCTCGAATAACGCGTAACGAGGTTACTTCGTTAAGTTCATTAACTATGTTCGAATAACGACAGGAAGCACACAAGGGTATGGAGGGTTGGTGGGCCAGATGCCGAGCTTTGTTCGAATGTCTCGTCGTCACCGACACTGGCTCGGAAGAGAGGCGGCATGGAGGCTCGAGACAAGAGCCTCGGTTCGCCGCGACGACATCTTGTCGATCCAACGACGCCGCCCGCCTCGACACGCCGGAAAACTCGAAACAGTCGCTGGTGGGAGGGTGTGCTCTGGGCGTTTCGAGTTTTCCCATTTCGCCTTTGACACATCACGGGACTCTCGTGAATGCTAACGACGCGTGTGATTTTTCGCGAAATGGTTTCGTGAACGTCGATATACATATATTTCCTCGCACAGGCCCCTCTGGCGTGTGACGTGTACCTCCCCCCCCGTCTTGCTCTTTCGGCGCCACGTGGAAAGGAATCCCATTTTTACTCTGTGCTATGCCCTCTTTCCGTGTCACCCTTTTCTCTTGGAATCGAACGCCACGGTGCCTTTATGCGCTTCTTGACAGCTCCGGGAATAGAAGTTTCCTTTCCGGATGGCTTTTCGAGTGATTTTAACGCCCATTCGCTGTGTGTCTTGTACACTTTATCGGTGTGTGGATGTCTTCGGTACCGGAAAAGTGGTGAAACATCGCACAATATTATTTAATTGACCGGTGGTTTTGTAGATTGTTCGGGTTATTTTGTTGAAACTCGCTTTTGTTTGTAATAGGATCCTTTACTGTAAATGGTCACTTCCAAGTATAAGGTAGTTCTATTCGGTGTTGCTTCGTAATTCAATTTCGTGACTGCTTCGCGCGTATCGGAAAATAACAATTTCTCTTGAAATTCGAGGTATTTCAAAAACTGAAACTAACAATACCATAGAAATGGTTCTATTATAATTTTCGAAAATTCGCTACATTTCGTGACATGTTAATTAATTTAATAGCAAAGTACAGAATGGAATTGGTATTTATTTGTATCGGAGTTTTCTATGGAGGAAAAGGATACTCTTCTCTGGTATAACCGAGTCTTAGAACATCTGTCTGCCCCAGGGCCTGAATTATGCTGGAGCCTTTGATAGAACCGTCCCAGTCCCGATTTAATCAGCTTAATGAAGGTGTTCACTTGTACCGCCCGGGCATCAGACGAGCAATATACTTGGCACGCTCGAAGCCCCCGCTTTCGTCGTTCTTGTGTTATGTCACTTGCTAGATTAACGATGGTACAGCGAAGCGTATGGCTGACCATAAATGATGTACTTGTAAGTGCCTCGTTACTTTGTGCCACGAGAACATTGTGTCACGTCGCGTCGACGAGGCACTTCGAGAAATTCATGGTGTCAGAGCACTTTAAATATCTCCGAGCAATCTCGAAAATTGTATAAATCAAAGGATACGTTTGCTGAGAATCTTAAAGTCTGTACAAAGTCTGCACCATATTTCTTTCCAATTCTTCTCATTGATGTTTTTAATCGTTCCGAAGTATTCTGTGAGTTTAACGAACACTGATAATTTTTATCTCTGAAAAACAGAAGCGTTTCCACGGGTATATGATATAGCTAGTAACAGAGGAACCATCCACTGTATGCAGCGCGATATTTGCATGCCCACTGTTACGATTTTTTTTTAATTTCCATCAAAAAGTTTTAATATCCATACTGGCACTGTGCGTCGTTTGTTGAATTCCGTTGACATCTGTAGAAATTCTAGCAACTGACGGGTTAATTATGTATGGTATAATACAGTATTGGATGTCATTTCGCGAGAACTTTCAGCCAATAGCCGAAGCAATTTGTTTCCACAGCTGTCCCCGAAAAACAGTGAATCTATCTAGGGAAAATAGCCGGGAAGTGTGTTGGCCGGGTCTCAGCGGTGCAATAGAGATGGCGTAGTTTGTGATGTAGTAGGCTCGAGTTTCAGTCCCAATGCAGTTCCACCCGTGAGCCTTTCCGTTCCACGATCGAACCACTCCGAGGACAAGATGGCTAATTCCGAACTTTCTTTATCGGTCATCCAGAATCCCAGCTTCCAATTTCGTTTCTAGACTAATTTATCAGGAAAAGTAATCTATGTTTCGTTTCTTAATCCACTCGACATTAAGTTCAAACTTAACAAGTTAGTAATATTAACATTTCTGAATTGTTTCACAAAAAAATAAAGAAGGTATATTTCAAGCATTCCACTGTTCGTCCATCTGCTCCTGTTTCCCGGCAAACAAGCCAGTCCACTTTTCAGCCACGCGAAACGCCGAAAATTCACGCTTAAACGATCCCCCAAAAAGCAAATACAGCCTCCCTACGTGTTTATCCACTGTAATTTGTTTCTAAGAAACAAGAAACTCCACTCTTCACGGCCACGTGAAGCCAGGATCCGCTCTTCAATTAGCCTGAAAAAACAGACCGCGCCGCGCCAGCTTCACTCCACTTGTCTTCCTGCCTCGTTCGCCGTAAGAACCGCAACGCTGTAGATAATACTTCAATTCCTTTTCGAGAAACGAATACAATAGCCGAGAAACGAATTCCCATCTTCGACACTCAAGAAATTTCGAAATTCACGCTGGTGTCGTTATTTTATACAGAATAAACTATATTCAGTTCTTTCGAAATTACTGTCTTCTTTAACAGTCTACGGTCTATAGCTGTTTATAATTTTATAAATACTATCGTAATGTAATATTACTCGATTAATTATCAAGATCTAAAAGAACTCCAGGCAAAAAATAAATTTATCAGGTAGTAACAACTTTTCGCCTACCGCGTGAATGTTCCGAGCGCCGAACACTAACCAACAATTCTCTGTACAACGTGTTTGATTATTCCCCTCCTTTCCTGCTTCTATAATATTAAATCTTCGTAAACTTTACACTCAATTTTCCCAGTTCCGAAACTAGTAAAGATAAAACAGTTAAGAACTAGGTCGATGAGTTGTCTCAAAAAAAAAAGCGTTTCCTTTTTTCCTTCTTCGCGGTATAATCGCCGGTTGTGATCGGCGCGGATAACGCGATAAAGTTGGCCGCTTCCAGCAATCGTCGGCGGCTCAGCGAACCGTGATCAGCCTAATTGGGCCCGGATCGTAAGTTCCTCGGAACTTCGTTTCCCTTGGGGGAGGGTGGGTAAGGGTTAAATTAACAGCTCTGTGGACAGCGATTGGATGACGTGAACGCGGACGAAACCCGCGGAAACCCCGGGCAAAACCATAATCGACGCCCAAGGAGACTGCTGCACTCCGCGAGCGGAAGTTAGGCGGACCCGAGCTCTCCCCTCCGGATAGACGCAGTGCGCGTGGAGTCGTTGGATCGCGAGAACGGCTCGGAGTTTATCCCCGACGATGTTCCGAAAGATAGCGGCCCCAGACCCGCGAAATGGCTCGGAAGTAATTTGTAAAGTAACCGCCGAACTCGCACCGCTTCCGCCGTTGGGAAAGTGGCTCGGTGGGCTCTCCTCTGCCGGCAAGAAGTCGCGGATTTAATTGCGCGTCCCGAAATTAGATGAGGAACTGGGCTCCTCGGTTCTAACCACCGTCGAGGATCCACCATGGGACCGACACCCAGCTCGACCGATTTCGGAAACGATGCAGCCTCGCGATGCAAAGGACACCAGAGGGAATCTGGTGCTATTTCTTGGTCACTTAACACATTCGGTACAGGTGGGAACTGTAGTTCCCAATATGGGCGAATCTCGCGGCTGTTTGGGAACTGTTGTACCTGGGCATCTTCAATCAAGTGCTCGCCTTTGAGGCATTGCAGAGGGGATTTATACGTATGGTATAGCGACAAGGAAATTTATCTACATCAGTGACATCCAAAGGAACAGGTTGTTTCTAGTCGACCACGGTTACAAATATTTTAAGGTGCGTATTCATTTGTTGCGAATCACATGTTGCAAGCGTTGCATCGTTGCGTATGTAAATGTATCGTATGGTGATACGATACGGTGATACGCAACGGTGATATGATACGAGGATACGCAACAAATTGATATGCAACTTTAAAGATTTAGTTACACTACATTTCCCACGGCCAAAAAACCATTTTCTGTTATTAAATAACTTTTAGCATACTTTTAATGCTTAAAAAAATAGAAAAATTCATTTCTCCAGGCCATGGAAAAAAGGTGACACTTAGGAATTTTGTATAAATGAAGCAAAGAGGATACGATGGAAAAACTTCTTAAAGAAAACATTTTGTTTCAATGTTTTTGCGTTGTAGGTGGCGCTAGTTTTGTTGTTCGGAAATTATACTGTATACAAACGGTGCCTATCGTAACGTAAAAAGTTATCAATCGATTTTAACAATTTTTGTGGCATACTATTTATAATTGAATCAGCTATTATATAACATACTATACTAGGAACAGCGTTTCAACTACGATTTCTCAGAGCAAACTGACGCGTTAGCTATTTAGGGTTTGTGCCTGAAAAGGGTCGGGCTATTCAATGGTAGAACAGAAATTTTTCTGCCCTTTCTATCAGGGCCATACGACAAAAAATAGCAACTCATGCAGGTATTGATCGCGGTGGAATATTCGCTTGTTTCATTCACCTCGTTGTTCATCCGACAAAACTGTCGGATTACTGTTAGAAGCTGTACAACAATGCACCGCAAATAACGTTTGTGGATATTTCATGTAAGTGGTAATGCCGGAATTGGTCGGACCCGCGGGTTAAACGCCGTTCAATGTACCACTCGGTCCTGATAACGTTCCTCCCCATTATCGTTTCGATCGCGGACAAAGCTTCGTACCGGTGAGATTTATTCCACAATTTTCTACAATTTCTTCACTGTCGTTATGATTATTCATCGGCTGCGAATCCCCCAGGGGAGAACAAAGACAGAGGGTTCGCCCCGAGAGGGAACAAAAGCTCTCGTGCCCTCGGGGTAGATGAGTTGCAGCGATGTCCGCTCGTGGAAAAAGGAGGAGCGAAGGGTCGAGGGAACGGACGGGTGCGAGCAGTGAAGTGCCTTTGAAACCTCGTGTTTCCGGGGGAACAACTGTGAAACTGCAGCTTTTTGGACCCCTGGATGCTTTGGCTAATTGATCGTGATTGAAGGTAGAGAGAGAGAGAGAGAGAGAGAGAGAGAGAGAGAGGGGAGAGGACAAACAGAAAGATGCGGTCTACCGTGGTGATGTCTAGCTTTTGTGCCCGGACGGTTCTTGAATTTTCAGTTTAACTAAAGGGAAGATGGGTGTTCATGCGGGAAAGGATGATCTTTCGAAACCTTGTGTCTGTGTGTATATACAGGGTGTCCCACCTAACGTGAGCATCTTCAGTCTCACTTGCTTTTGAAGATACAAAAAAGTATTATTCGGTTGGAAGGAGCAAATACTATGATAAGCAAACATTTTTCTCAAGGTCATACTTTTCGAAATTTCAAGGTCATCAATGTTTTTTCTCTTAACTGGGGCTATATATGTTTATCACTAGTTGTTATCAAGATTAATCCAATTACCTACAATAGTATGACCTTCGTATGATCATGAATTTAAAAATCCACAAATTCATAAGAGATTTAGATAATAAAATAACTACGATCATGGGATTAGTAAAAAAATGTATCGAAGTTGATGAACATCAGTCTAAGCATTTATGGAGGAATTTTGGGGAGGTGAAAGGAAAGGTCTTCAATTGACGAGGATATTTTTTAGCAAAGTTTCCTCGGTTATCGACTGTGATTGGGCGAGAAAGGTGAGAACCAAGACAGAATCTGGGAAGATGAAAGGAGCAAATAGAGGGTCTCTTGCGGGCCGAGGGTTGCAAACCTTTGGGGATGATTCGACGATTCTGTTTTGCGGACGAAAGAAGTGTGAACCGCGTTTCAGGAGTTTGATTCTCTGTGCATTCGAGGGACGGAAGTCTAATGGACTCGGTTAGTTCGCTACGCTTCGCGAGATTGAGTAAATTCGAGGAACTTAGCGAGATTCGTGTAGTCGGTGAATCTGCTGGATCGAGCGAACTTGGGGCGATTTAAGCACGGTCGGCCGACTGAAGTATACAAATTCACTTGAAATATTTTCGTAAATCTGCGAGTCTGGAACATTTTGTACGTTGATATAAATAAACATAGCGAATCGTGGCATTGCGCGGTTTAGCAAAGTTCTCCCGTGGAGTCTGGTACCCCCTGAAAATTTAAACGAGCTCAGGAAACTTACGGAAATTTATCTACTCAACGAATTTCTCTGAGAGAATATGTCTGGTGTACTCGAAATGTTCAAGTAAGTTTGATGTACCTAAGGACCTTTGATGTACTTAGAAAATTTTTCATGGTTAGTCTGTGTGTCTAATGAACTTGATAGAATTTATACTCGATATTTAACTGTAATATCTCATTTTAGCCATTGTTTTACTTCAAACAGTTGACTACACGGTTCCTACTGTGTTTCTACTTCCTACTTATGTACAATATGAAACTTGATCGATACAATTAAACCCGGCCAAATTACTGAATTCGATCGTTGTTGCAGGTCTAATGAATATCACGGATCTCCTAAAGTTTCCAAAATTTGATCAATTTGGGGAACACAATAATACCTGGAAACCCGATCGTACAGCCAGATTGCAATTTTGGTGCTGTTTCGAGGGAAAATTCGTGGGAAATTTTAAAACCGAATGGTCTGGTTAGTGTAAGTTGAACTTCACAAATGGCTTTGTACCTAAAATATAATGGCAGGATTTAATTATTTCATTGGCCGGGTCGTTCGCTGGCGGTACCCAGGAGGCCAATATCTCGCGATACCTCTGTACCATCTATCCTTTGATTACAACTCCCAATTAGAAGGGATGTGCCACCTTTCTTCCCTCTCAGCCTATTGTCTCCGACTTCGCGCCTCCACTTTCGTACCTCTATTCTCCTTGTTCGTATCCGGCTTTACTTCCTCGAATGACATAAAACTCGGATTAGATGAAAGAATACTTTTATAAGTTATCTTGGAATCATCTGAATCGATATTATTGCATAGTATTATTAATTCGACAATAATAATGAACTTTTGTATTAGACTAATTGTATACAAAGTTGCAGAAGTAGTGACAGTCAGGCTAATATCTTTATGATTCCACAAGATAACTGTATGTATACAGGGTGAGTCAATATATACTAGTATCGAAAATAACTCGTTACCGATTGGTTGTATCAAAAAACGTTTTAATACATTATGTAGCATTTTAAGGAACACATCGAATAGGTAATGTTGACTTTTTTATATCGTATTTTTTTGAAATATCAAGGTGGCCTTGAGTTTTCTCAAGGTCAATGCATCCATCATTGAAATCTCAGAAAAATAAGATATAAAATGTCACATAGTCACATAAAATGTCACATAGTTCATTAAAACGTTTTCTAATAAAATCAACAGGTAACAAGTTATTTTAGACTTCTGACTATTGATTTATTTAGTTCTTATTGATTCACCCTGTATATTAGTCTTATAATATTGGAATACCAATTTAAAGGTCTGGGCGTTATAGGGTCAATCATCGCCGAGTGAAATCTACCAGATTATCCATCGATTTATCTAAATAATCAATGGTACTCGATACTTGGATGTATCCGAACTACAAAATAATTTTCACGCAACCGACCGAGCACAACCATGGCAATTAGCCGCGTGGATGTCGTTACCGATGCAAACACCCCAATAACCAGGCTGTTACCGTTCAAATTGAGCGCGCAACTATCTAAAGATTCGCCGGTTGAACGGGAGGGCTCGATTGCCCGTGGAAAGACGGTGATCAGCAGCGTTCGGGGGCCATCTGGGAGTATGGTGGACCCAGGTTTCTTGTCGATGCGTCCGTCTGCACAGGGAACATCCAGTAATGGCCTGGAAAGACTCGTCCGCGGAACTTTCATCACCGGAACCGTTCTGGCGAGATAGCCAGCCACTTCTATGAAGCAGAAATACTGACTAAAAACTGAATTCTCCGCGACCTGGGAACCACCGTCTTCTGCCCTCCGTTGGCAATAACATTCTCTCCCCCCGAGGGGCTGGCAGACGAGCGTTTTTCGGGAGATACGCTCGGCAGATAGCTGGGTTACCACGATATTCTTCGTGTCTGATAACGTTTAGCAATATTTAACAACGTGGCGGTGACATTTCGTCGACTCGATAGAACCGAAGGAATTCTCACTGAACGAAATCGATTGGAAGGGAGGTGTGAGGCTGACAGGAATGCATCGAAATTCTTCGGTCCTCCGTTAATTCAGCGTAGGCAATTAACGATAACAGGAATCAATATTTAAATGATTTTTAATATTCAGTTACTAGACGATCGTGCGATCGTCGTACCTGTCTTGGGATGATTGTAGGGTAAATTCCGGAGAGACGCCACCCATTTCTCAATATTTAAATGATTTTTAATATTCAGTTACTAGACGATCGTGCGATCGTCGTACCTGTCTTGTAGGGTAAATTCCGGAGAGACGCCACCCATTTTGGTTGAAATCCAGTAACTTTTGTGATTTTTTACTAATTAATATGATCTTCTTTTTTATTACGATAACACCCGCATAAAAACAATGCAAATAGTTTGAAACTTTTCTCAAAAACTTTTCTCAAAGGTAGTTGTCTTCTTAAATCTTCCTTAAAAACATATCTCCTCATTAATAAATGTTAATGGTTTCTCTTTACGTATAAAAAGTTTATAACTGTGATACAAGTAAAAAAATTGCCAAGTGATAACAATTGAGAAATGGCACTAAACGCTTTCAAAATGTTGAAATGTTCATGTGAATCATTTATAGGTCGTGTAATATAAACAAAAATGCAGAATGAAATGTTTCCTCGTAATTGTTAGATAATTTGGAAATGAAACGGTAAAAGAAGTATTGCAATGGTGCCCCATAATCTTGGATAACGCAATCATTTGTGTCCGACTAAATTAACAGTACAGAACTTTTCCCAGCAAAATATCCTTGACAGTACATTAAGTCTACCATTTTCTCTCCAGGTGAATCGAGTTTTGTGATATTTTCTGGTTCGTTAGCTTCGTCCAGCAAATTAACAGGAAACCACAGTTTTATAAATAATTCGTTTAATTTCGCGGACACGTCGGACCCTGTACCTAAGAAAAAATTTATTCACCATGCAATCCTGCATTTTAGCTTTTCCATTAACCAGTGGTGGGAGCGGGGGAACTCACTGTCTGCTTACGCGGTGTAATTGAAACTCCGTTAACCGTTGCGTTAATGCACGGTGCACTGGAACATGCGTGAACGTTTTTCCGGAATTCCGCGGCTTAATTACGGGATTCTAATTGATTAAGCGTTCCATGGATCGTGAACGAGGGAGTGCATTATCTTCCGCGCGAATGAACGCCAAAAGATTATTCGCCCGCTAAATGCCTGTTAAAAGCAAAGGAACGGGCGCGCTTAAAAGGTTTCTCTCTGGTAGAACAACCGTGTAAGACGGTATTCTTCTCGGAAATATGAAACGTGTAAAGCCTCGAAAATAAATTAAATACATTGCAGTAACTTTATCATATGAACAACCATAGCAATATGTCTGATGGTGCCTCCGAAAGTTATGTGCAATGAAGTGATTCTACGTGAAAAAATAAGTCGAAAGTATAGAATAACAGTTTTTTCATTTGAAACTTCGGTTTCGAGAAAATCGACTTTGAACGTTAATTTGAAACACTCGTCATTGTAATAAGTAGAAATGGAATGCAATGAACAGACAGCAGGTTCTCAAAATTGATTTCCTCGATAACGAATTCTCAAATGAACAAAATTTTATTCTATATTCCGTTCTCATCTTTTTACGAGGAATCATCAAATAGACCACTTTTACATAACTTTCGGAGGCACCCTGTATATTGTTGGAAGGTTTGGATGTAACGAAGCTTTAGATCCACTTTAAGGAAAATTAATTTCCATTTTATTTACTGCTTAATACACATGGAACAAATTATTCGTCGATGTTAGGCTTTACGAAGTGATCCATGAGAATCGGATTCGTATGAACATTAACCTCTTGAGGGGCACTGGCACTCACGTGTATGTTTAAAAATCTATTAAAAAAGTACCATAATTTGTTCGATCCCTGCTTCGAAGTCACGTGTGGCCACAGGGGGTTCGAAACAGTAGGCGGCGCCAATTAAGGTAATTTCATTCCAAGTCATCACATTCATCTGGCACAAGTGATTTTACATTTTCCGGGAATTGTTTACCGACGCTCCTCGCGTATTTTGCAATCCCTCCAGTGGCCCGTACGCCGTTCCCCAAGAATTAATTACAGCAATCCAGTGGGGCGTGAAAACGTTGGTCGGCCTCGTAACGATAATAATAATTAAGATTTTAATTGCGCAAAGGAACTTCGTTAAGCTAATGAGAAAGAACCGTGTCCCTTATAAAATCGTCCACCAGATGCTCCTTTGAAAATGCATGTCTTAATCATCGCCATTTTATTGCGATCCCCTCCCCATCCCCAATGTTTATTCCACTTCGTTTCTTCTCTACCTTGACCCGACCTGCAATTAAGGTTCTTGTCTCAAGAACCCGGGGGTCGTCCAAATGAAAACTGAATGGTAAGGTGGTAACAATACCTTGGACATTTTTGAACTTTCAACGAGATTCCAGTTCTTCGTGAGATCTTGTTAAATACACGATAAAACGATTTTTGTCTAGACGTTAAGCCAGGACTACACACGTGCAAAATCCCGCATACACTCGTACAGCGTGCAACCATTTTTCCATTTGAGATCCTCGACTTGCTTCTTGTTATTACTGTTATCTTATTTCCGCAATTCTTCTATTCTGTATTTCATTGGAATTAGGAATAAATAAGGAATTAAGGTATAAAGAAATGAAGTACTTTTAACGATGGTCTACATATCGTAGGCTTATACCTTCTATGATCCGTCTCGTGCACCAATACAGTGATTCTTCGATGAATGTGACACGAGCAACAAGATTATTCCCACCAATTTTTTACACGCCTGGCATAGATATGTAATTTTCTTCCTTCCAACCTAGTTCTTTTTTTAATTTTCAATCAAAGCAACAATTTTGTAAACGATTTTCTTCTCATTTCCTTGAAGTTGATAAAAATGAAGCTGCACCCCTCTCGCAGCAAGAGCCTCGTTTGTTCTTATTTCGAAAATCCGTTTCGACTAATTCAGGGTTAAAATCGACCTTTTGTTGAGTATTCTGCAACGCGGATTGCATGTGTGTATCCCTGCCTTTACGTTCTATTGTTGCAGCTCAACGAAATGATAAGAATCGGCTACATGTAGTCTCCGTTGGACGCCTGAGGGACCAGGATTGAACGAGCGACATAATCGAATGGCCCGAGATTTAATTGCAAAAGTCGTGCGTGATCGAAATACGGTTGGCTAGGGGGATGGAGTGTGGGGGCGTAGATTACTCGTTTCCGCGCGTTGTCCCGGCCAGAAGCGGTGCCACGCGATAATACACTTCTCTCGCGATGGTTACGAAATCCTCTAGCCGTTGCACGACCGTCCACAATGAATGTATATTCAAAGACGCCGCGGGAACGTGACGCGAATTCATACTTGACATGGCGGCGCTTGGAGCGGTCCACGGGACGTTCGCGATGGATATACGCCCGGGGGACCTCGGATGCACGTGATGCGGATATCCACCGACCACCCTGACACATTCTCGAAGAGTGCGTTTCCGGGTGAGGACCGCCGCGGGCCAACTGTATCTTACGAGCTGCCATGTGGCTGGGGGGGAGGATGAGAGTAGTTTTCTCGAGAAATTGTCGGACGGTCGTGCATGGAATACGTCGGTTAATTATTTTTCGGACGTGTTGAGGGACGCGAAATTACGGTGTGAATTGGATTTTCCAAGGTGACTGACTCGCGAGTATTAATGGTGTATTTATTTATTTGTTTATTTATTTATTCATTTAGTACAGGGTTTTTCAAATTTTTTCTGCAATGGAACACTTCGCAAACCCGGAAATTTTAACGGAACACTTGGCTTATTTTTTAGGTTGGGTAATTCGTACTAGTAAAAATTAAGAAAGAAATTAAAAATTCTGCTGAATAAAAGCCCCCTCCCCCCCTCCCCTTCAGAAAAAATCTGTCTCGAGCAGTAGTAGTGAAAAAAACGTGCACAAAAGATTCGCTCGATTCCGACCGCACGCCGAGCAGTTTATTCTTTCCGTTTTTACGTCAAATATCCGTACGTCGGTCGTCCAAACACCATTTCCAGCATTGCCCGAAACGAGATAAGCGAGAGAACTCTCGCAGCCTCGAGATAAAATCCCCGCGGATAGAATATGATGGGTCCAGTCTCAGCGGGCCGCGTCAACTTTCGGATTTTCGAGAGACCCTACCGACGACCTTTCCCACCGAATATACATAGAAAAGGCGACGAGAAAGCTGTTGGCCTTTTCTCAGCTCCCGTAAACCTGACAATTTCGCTTAAGTGGCATATCTGGAACGTCGTTTTATTCGCTACGCTCGGAATTCCATGGCAGCCGCCTCTTGTACACCTCTTTCCCCCCCCCCCCCCCCTCCTCCCTTCCCTTGTGTGTCTCTAACTGGGAAAAGTTTGCGATACATTGGCCGGCTTCTGTCCACCCAGGACACGGAAAGGAACCTCGAACACGACCGAACGAAGTCTTGCATTTCATCGTGTTCGTCCGCATCCCGGTCACGTAGTCGCGGTATAAAATACCGGGGATACACTCAAAAACCGAGAACCTCCCACGCATCAATAACGTCCGTTGGTTCGTTCCAGTTACGCTTATTTCAGTTTGGGCGAAAAGAAAACGCAAAATCTCTGCTTAGAAGCTCGGACACTGACGAAGATGGTTCGTTAAACATCGAAAATTCCCATTGTTTCTCGTCCCGTTGTAAAATTCGCATTAAAAAAATCTTCTGCCTCACAATAATTGCCCCACTGTGGTAAACAATCTTTTCCCTTACACAGTTTCTCGTAACAATGAAAACAACAGAGATATTCCAGGTAAAAGTATTTAATGATTCACCCTGTATATTATATTGCATTTTTAATTTTGCGACGTCTCCGAAAAGGTTGCAATGAACATATTATTATATTTAACATACCATTTAGTAAGAGAAAATAAATTTTTTTTATTGCATTCCTGTATAAATAACAAACACAGAAATTATTTTCTATTAGTTTTTAGCGTATTTCGGAGTCGCTCCACATTTTTGGAAAAAAATGTTCTTTATCGATCGATACAATGAGTCTGGTACGCAATCATCGGATTCGATTTGACAAAAATCGTGGCCAGATGAGAATATATAAAAGAACCTTCGAAATTTCGATTCTGTTTCGTTCGTGCGTGGTTCGATCGCGGATTGAAATGCCGCGACGCGGTTCCGGTGCATCGAAAACACGGATCGATGGCTTCGCAAGAGGCCACCCCCGTGTGTTGGTCACGGGAAATAATAGGGAAAACCGAAAGTTTTTTTCGGAACAACGGAGAGACTCGCGATAGGAGGACGTAACACGGCCGAAGTATTTGGTTTCGCTGGTTGTTGTTCCGATTTCCGTGCTGGACAACGAAAGAAGAAGCAAAAAAAGAAATACGAACGAACGAGAAACAAAAAAATGAATCGAAAATACGCGGGATATCGTGATCGATGTATAGGAGTCTCTCCGATTCGGGGATTAGACGGATTGTCTGAGGGAACGAAAATGTTTGGAAAACATTCGGAATATTTCTCTTGGTGTTTTCCCCAACGTCAAACGACCTGTGCTCCCGTGCGTTTCCGAACCCATGCAAACAGATCGTTTTTTCGACCGTTCTCTGTTTGGTGATGGTTGATGCGTGCTTCGATCAAAGGGACCACGCTCGTACAAATGTTATTCCACTTGGAATATTATTAATTACTGGTGAACGGGGAGATAAATCATGAAATCTGATGAAATCCTATTCCACTTTAGGATAGCCCCGGGCATGTTCAAAGAAATACCGCACGAAACTAAGAGCAATAAAATTTATTTTAACAACAATCGATAACGAAACAACAACGTAACAAGGTAACTAACAAAAAATCAACAATTAACCTTAGATAACTAAGCTATCCTGTGAGAAACTTTATTACAGACTCCTCTCGATTATCGTCCCGAACTCGGGTTCACGTCAAGACAATAATCTTAAAGGGAGAAATGCTTCAGACCCCCAAAAGCCGAGGGGCAACAAAGTATGCGCTTGATGGGGATAACGCCTGGACAATAATCGTGAAGAACATGCCAGACGATAATCGCGAAGAGTCTATAACACACTATCTACCGGTTCCCACTTAATAGGTTCAGTAGATCCAACGATCAACAGTCAAGGAACTATTATTAAACAGTTTAATCACAGTAGTGAATTACATTCATGAAAAATAACAAGAACACTAATATAATAACTTGACTATTCCATCTTTAAGGGTAAATTAATAGACTTTTTATCCATAAACACTGACATTTAGAAATCTATCAGTAGGCCACCGATCAGTATAGTGTTAAAAATGTTCTGTAGCATTTGAAGTGCCAGGGAACAAACAGAAAATCTCGAAAAAAAAAAATAGCGTTTCCATTGTTTCAATTTCTGCACTTCTAACAATTTTTTTCGTAATAGAAACCAGGCAATTTTAGGGGAAAAAAACCCTTTGTAAGCCATGATCGAAAAAGCAAATTTGCTTTCTCGATGTTCTTTATCGCGAAAAAAACATCTCTGTTATTTATCGTACGTTCGTACGGTCGCATGCAGATCGGAAAATCGCTAGACCACAGACCGCCGGCAGTCACCTGTGTCCAAAAACACCCGTTATACGATGGAGCAACGTGCACAATATCTGCCGGTCGCCGGTGTTATTGATTCTTCGGAGTATCGGTCTGCTATATACATTTGCATCGAACAATCTGTTTTGAACTACAAACTGGGGAATCCCGTAAATCACATTTAATGATCCCCCGGTCCACTAACTCACCGGCATTATGGTCTTAATAAACCCTCCCTGCGCGCCTGTCGAACAGTCGGAATTCCCAGAAACATTTTAATTAATCTATCCCTCGTACGGAATTCCGCGGAAAAATAGCGGGCTGCCGACCACCGACACGATGTTAAATTAAATTATTAAGCGGGTACCGAAAGCATCCCGTGAATTGTTTAACGGACACTGGTGGTTTCATTTTTCACGCGTGTTCGCTGAGGACTCTGTCGGTATCGATACGATAAAAATATTTTCGTTTTGAATGACGATTATTCTGTCAGTTTATATCACTTTTACAGTTAATCGTTGCACTACTGATGATCTATTAAGTTTGTACAGGGTCTGGGCGAATACAGTAAATCCTCGATGAGTGTTCGAAGGATCCTCGGCACTGACAAGGAGAGGTCATCAGATGTAACGCCGAATTCGGAAGCGAATTATACTTATTTCAGTCGTATATGGCCATTAGTTTATGAAATATTTAATAATCACTCTATTGAAGTTAAGGAACATCAATTTAAGCACCTATAGCACTAGATAGGAAGTTCGTATTAAAACTGATTTTGTAAATATCTCGTTAACTATTAGGTTTAGGACGTATTAAGGTCACCACGTTTTTACTAAAAATCGATACTAAAAATACTCGGTATCGAAACGAAAGTATCGACGCTAAAAATACTCGGTATCGAAACGACAGTATCGATACTAAAAATATTAGGTATCGAAACGAAAGTATCGATTATTTACTTGTATTTACTTGGATCGGTACATCCGTACCGATATACACCGAAAAACGACGATGAACGCGCGCGCGCGCGCGCGCAAATCGAAAGGTATCGACTCGGTATCAACAGAAAAAAACGCAAGAAGGTGGTTCTGGCTGTGACGTTTAGTCGAAAACCCCGGAATTTCTGATCGAGTTCACACTCTTCCCACCCCTACTCCCCCCTCCCCCAAGGCTTCGACGTGTTCCCCGATAGTCCGTTGATCGATGACTTTGCCGAAGCAGTTTGGGTCGCGAAGCGGAACCGGTAGGTACGAAACTTTTCCGAACGGTTTCGCCGTAGTTCGCCGAATACACGGATACGAAACTGCTGGGAAGATTAGTCGCGCGTAGTGGGGGGGGGGGGATCGGTGTGTTTGCCTTCGTCGCGTTAAGGAACTTCTAATTCCGCGGCGGTCCTCGTTAGAGGCGCGCAACGACTGTCTCACGCGCGTTTATTGCGAGAGATTACGGTTTAACGCATTGTGATAGGGAACCGAGCTGTAGATACGGGAGAACGATCGTGGAACGAAATTAAAGGATCTTAATCAACGCTGGAAACTACCGACGATTCCTACTTGTGCCTTACTACAGCCGTTTCACGTATTACACTGAAAACTCTCCTGAAAATGTAAGGAAACAGTGTTACTGTTAAGAAGGTAAATGTAAATCGTAATATCATAATAGCGACATATAGTGTGTGTGTCGCAATTACGGAGGCTCTGTATTAAAATCGTCATTAAAAAAAATACATGTACAGATAGACATAAACAAAATTTTTTAATTAAATTTAATCGTTGACAAATAAGATTCAAAGTTAAAAACGACAATTTTAGCATGTTATAAAGTATTTATGAAAACATATGCATTACGCATTCGGTGACATAAAACATCGACCACGCACAATTAACCCAAACAATTACAAATTGAACAGTTTGAACAAAAATCATTAAACAATCCCTCGGTATTTCTAAGTATCAACACTAAACCTACCACAACCAGTAAAAATTGCCTGTTTTGACGTACTAATTCCTACATCCCTGAAGACTTCGGTAGGTTTACTGTTAATTATTCTATTCCTCGTCGAACCGACCAAAATCCCGTACAATGAGACGTTGCGATCGTATTTGCACTCGGGCGGAATGGGAACAACAGCCCAGGGAAAAGCAGGTGAATTAGGCAGCGAGGGTTTAAATAAGAATTTCCAGGAAGAAGTTCGCACACCTCCCCACCCCCTTTGCCAGCGAGCACGGAGGGAGGATTCCCATGGGCGGATTACGCGTGGAACAGGTTCAGAAACTTGGTCGTTATCAGGGCGATTTGTTTCGCGGGCGGGCATCGCGGCGAAAATAATCCTCCCGCGGGCGCGCCGCTGTGAGAAAAAGCCTTAAGCCGTGCGTGCTGGCTCTCGCGCGTGCAAACAAACCCGGGGTCTTTCAGGAATTACGAGCACTCCGTGACAATTCTCTGCGCGCGCGAGTCTAACAGGCTAAAACGGCCGCTCTCTCCCTCTCTCTCTCACTTCACGCGAGCCTTTTCCTCCCCACGTCTCCCGCTAAAGGCAGTTTTAAAGCCCGTCGCCGCCATTGTTCCGTGAAGTAGACGAGCAGAATGGATCCTCTCGCGAGCTTTCAGGATAATAGCGTCGAACGTCGTCTACGCTCGACAAAAATTGTAAGGCTTCGAACGACGACTGTGTTTTTCGCCCCCTCGGCTCACGGTGTCAAGGAACACGTGACTCCGCCCCGGGACGGGCGACAATAGGTGAGCTTTAACAGATTCGAGACGTGGCGTAATCGTTTTTTTTTTTTTCTTCCGACCCCTTGGCCTGGAGAAATGAATTTTTCTTGTTTCTATGGTTTTAGTACGGATGTGTCGTTATAAGTATTGAAAGGAGGATAAAATGGAAAATATAGGGTGTAAGAAAAATGTTTGAAGACCCGGAAATGGGAGACTCGTGAGGTGATTTGAAATTAGTTTTTCCTTTGGAAAAATGGTTTCCGATGCTTTGTTGACGAGATATTAACGAAACACCCCGACCAATCAGAGCGCGAATCTACTGGCGGAGTTACTGCGGTATAACGTTTGATACCAATCGCAACGCTTGAAAATATATGTCATTTAGAAATTAAAATACTACTTTTATCTAAGTATATCACCGTCACTGTATACACATCGAACGAGTGGACAATGCCAAGTCAATTATCGCACGAAGATTCGTATAACTTTATATTAATTGCACGATTTTGCTAGTACTTTATTAAACAAAAAACGTGTGCTGAACGTGGATGGGATATCTGAATTACCGTAGGTCGAAATTAATGAAACACCTTTCCCCCGAAAATATCACGATTCAATTTATCAACCTCCCGCGTGTGTGTGCAAGGTGAAATGGAACAAAAGAAAGGAGGAAATTGCCGATATCGAACGGGTGCGCGTGATCAATTAAACGGGGGAAATAATTGCTCGATCGACGGAATGCGATGAAGAGACACGTCGTAGCCCCTGTATTAGGATTGCCGATTTGAGATCGATTAATCGGAAGATCGATCCTTTTCCCTCTAACTTTTGATATTTTCTAGGTCGATTTTTGAAAACAAAAATCGTGTTGCCATTCTCGATGTTTTCAGTCACTGGTGATTTTTTACATCTTTGATACCAGTGACAGATATATTAACTAACGAATTTAAATATTATTTGGCAATGCAAGTTCTTGACTTAAAGAATACCGATCCGATCACCATGTAGACAATAAATATTTGTGCATTCCGGGGACACCTGTTCTTAGAACCACCGACGAGAGGACACAAATTCCACCTGAACGATTGAATAAATTAATTTCTTCGAAATATTTGCAATTTAAAGATAGGGAATTTGGGACCGAGTAACCTTCACTCATTTAATGCTTTTGTTCTTTTGTTTTATTTGATTTAATAAATTTATTTCATTAAGAATAAACAAAATTATTATTTGCATGTTATTTACCGAACATTATTTTAATAATACTCTTAATATACACCTAAAAGTTGAATCGATTTTTTCAAGATAGATTCTGTAAAAGACGATTTTTTCCAGGATCGATTTTTCATCTTATTTGAATCGATCTGTAAAATCGATACTTTCCGAAAAAATCGGCAACCCTACTCTGTAGTAACGCACCGCCTGTCTAAGAATGAATCGTTCGACAATGGCCATTCAACGTCAGGGACAAAAGTCTCTGCCCTTCAGCGAGCCGGCGGAGGGTACGGATTTCCTCTGTGACGGGTTAAGCTTCCACATGGTGGGCCAACTTTAAATTACTCGTATTCCCCCGCCCCACCATCCCGAACTTTCATCGGCTTTCATAAGATACATAACTTTAGAGAGCACTTCACAAGCCAGGCTTTATGCGTGCTCCCTCGCCGGCGATGATCTCGCTGAAATTACCGTCTAACGCGACAACGTCGTCGTCGTTGCTCCGCACTTCGTACAAGAGACCGTGTTCCATCGGGATTTCCGTTTGTTCGATGAAACTGACGATGAAAAGACCTTGTCGCCGAGAGGTGCGACAGCCACTCGAGGGATAATACGACGCGTTCGGAAGACGGAGATCTCGCGGTGTATTGGTCGTTAACGTATTGTCGACTGGTGACGTGTCAGCTTGTCCGTTTTGTCTCGAACGTTATTGTTCGACGACGGTGTCACTCGTGTGTAGCAGTTTAAATCGTCCAGCGATCTGTAAGACCTTCAAAATATTGAGATTTTTATAATACTATTCAGCTAAAAAGTTGACGCCTTAACCCTTTGAACCCTATTGGTATTATACGTCCTAAAAATTTTCAACATTAGACTGCATCAGATTTTTGTATTTAATTTTGTTCAAAATTGTCCCATTCTGTAATACAATATCTTATCTATATAAATTCCGTTATTCTGTCTGCTTGGAATTTTTTGTTTTGTTGTAGTTAATGGAAAAGTAAGCTAGTGCAGAGCACGAGTATAGATTATAATTGTTTCTTTTTTTTTTTTAATTTTTAATTTAATGAATCAGCTATTCTTTATTTTTTATTATGAAAATTAACAATTATTTGCAAAATGTCGGATTCAATGGGTTAAGGGACTCGCGTATAGGGATCGAGCAGTTAAAATAAGTTATTTATTGTCTGTGTTATTATTCGTCTGCAGACTGAAGACGAAATTGTGTTTTCATTGTGATTTCGAAAATGGCCTAAAGCAATTTTTCGAGCAAACAACGATCTCACGGCGAATAGCCGACCACAGGAATTAGTTTCCCCGCAAATGTGCTCGGTCAACAATGTATCGAGGACGAAGTTTCATAGAAAGGTGGAAAAAGGTAACAGCCAGACGATTTCGGAAGGTAGAAAATTCCGAGGGAATTTTTTGACGTGCCAGGAAAATCCTCGGAAGGTGGGAATTTTTCGAATGAAATTTTTTTATTACCGCTGCTTTAGAGGATATACGGATTTTGGAAGATGGAATATCCGACGGATGAGAATTTTTAAGGCGGGAAAAATTCGGGTGGTAGAAATTTAGAGGAGGCGAAGTATTTCAAGGGTGGATGCGTTGCGAGCAGTAAAAAATTTCGAGAATTAAGTTTTCTTAACAGGTCCGGGCTATTCGTCTTTAGAAAGTGGAAAATTCGGTGAAAAGACGGTTTCGATCCAGTGGAGAATTTTGCGGAATAGGTGAAAGATCGAACTGCTTGTTAAGTGATGGAAACCTTTTGGTGTGAAAATTCTTAGTAGCCAGACAATTTGGGGGGATGAAAGTGTTGAAGGTGGCTTACAGTATTAATACCGTGAAACTTTTTAATGCATAGAGAATTCGGAGATAATAAGATCGGGATAGAAATTTCGGTCGAATGAAAAATTCAGAAAGTGGTGAATTGTGTTGACGCGAAATTATTACTTCATAAATATTTAAGGGTGCCCGAGTCGCGATGGAAGGAATTTCCTTCAGATCCTTTCAGCGAATAAGAACTAGGCTATAGTAAATCGATCGATTAAATGTTTAATCTGTCAAAACTTATTCGTTGAACCGGTTCATGGTCAAAAGAGAAGAATAATTCATGGCAGAGTGAATACCGAGGTTTCAGAGATGCGTGGAATTCAATAAAACCGATCATAATTTAATGATTAAACGCTGTCGAGCTTTATGGATTCGAACATAAGGTTTTTTTTCAGGTGCGCTAAAATCGAATATTTGTTGAATCTATACGCCACATTTCAGTGATCTGTGCTCGGGAAATATATGAACAATCAACGAAGATTATAGATAAGAAAAATATAAAGACAAATAGAGGGTTAAACTGTTGCTTTAAAATTCATTTTTATTTCGTACTTCAACGCGTTATAATAATCATAACGGTAGCATCTGATTATTATACCATTCCGATATACATAAATATAGATGCGGACCGTGTAAACAGTAAAGGAAATTGATGATTAGTGTGCAAAGGGCTCGGTCTGGGGCAAGTATAATCAGCGTTGTTGTTTCCATTACTCCCATGATTAAAACCAGAGTAAACGTGTCAGGTAATCTTCCAGCCTAATATAATATTTTACATTTTCCAGGGGAGGAAACACTGATCGTGTTAGTTCTATAAAAACCATATTACTTACCATCATCACCTGTCCACCTACACCTGTATCCCTTCACTCAAATATATCAATCTACTCAAAAGAATAAACATTCCTTCAGTAAGAAATTTAACAGCAGAAAATTTAGAATTTTTCGTCGAGATGTTAAAAACGTAAAAATGGTTGGAAACACAAAAAAAAATGACGTAAATAGAAATTGTAGAAAGTAAAATCCTCTATTAATATTGTTTTAACAAAATTTCGTCAGGACTTACCATTTTCGAGAAATTCTTTAAGAACTCCAAAACCATGTACAATTTAAAAACTTCAAGGCCTGATCGACACCCTTTCCTGTTGTTCGATTGCAGCACACTTTTTCAAGGATTATTTTCTTATAAAATAGAACCATTCTAGAGGGTGAGAACAAAGAAATACGAAAAGAAAATGAAACATTAAAATAACCTAGTAATCCAAAAGGTAATTTCCCAGCGAGAGACCGTAATATTCCGCCGAATTTTCCCCGGTATAAAAAACGAGACGTGTTTCGATTCGGGTGCACGAGGAACGAAGAAATATTAACGTCAACAACCCCAGCCGAATATACCTCAGGGCTATGAAGGGCCCGGCCTCGTTTAATGTCGCCGCGAGAGGTCAAATTAACAGGATATTGAAATTAATCCGTTCTGAATGACCCGAGGCTCATCCATCTTGCCAACGAAACTACGACCCCCTAGCACCCCTCTCCTCCATCACACGCCAATGTGGATCACCCCCTGGTCGATCTTCCCTTCCCCTCCCCAAAACCGTGGAGTTTATGCACATCTTGCGGCCACGGCTGTCAAATCCCAACCAGCCACATTACCCCTCGTAAGATATTGAATCACCCGACTGTTTAACTTGACGAGCAAAGTCACGCAACGATCGTGAACCCACCGATTTCGAATTCTCCCGCGCCACCGCCGCAGGTTCGTTATTAATTTTCAATATTGATCGGGCTCTGTTAATTTGCGGGCTTGATTGATTGCCGCTTGCTTAGGGGAGCACCGAGAGGGGTGGAATAGCCTCCCCCAGGATCATTTACCGATCGTTATTTCGTCCGGTCCGCGGAGATCCTCGGAACTACGGAGGAACACCGAATTCGATGTAGTATTACGAAACACTGGGGTGAAATATACGGTGTCTTGTTGGGAATAGTCCGTTTTAAATCGTATCTGTACTTGGAACGGTAAATATTTACAATAAGAAAGCTACCTTCGATTTTAATGATTTTTCAATATGTTGTCGAGGTAACCACACTGAGTAGTGTTGTGAAGGTTTTAATTGGAGGTCGCCGTTTGTAAGAAAGGTATTATTGAAAAAGAGATTCGGTAGATAAACTGATAGTGAATCATCTTTCCTCGAGTTACTTGGAAATCCTACGAAATATCAACAACATTGATTTCAGTGAGAATGGTAAACAAAAACATTTCACGCTAAATACAAATTCTACCTTTTCAAGTAGAATCAGTCTCAGGTACATCGCTTCAAGTAGAAGCTCGTCTATTGTTTTCGAGGAGTTATTATTAAAAATGTTATTTTTTCTTCTTGAACTGTCTCTAACCAACTCCGACCTGTATAATTTTTTATGTCTTATTTTTTTTTTGAGATATCAAGATAACTGAGTTTTCTCAAGGTTAATGCAAGGTCATTATGCTACAGGTTGCTGAATTGATCCTTCCATCAGTAACAACGTGATAATAAAAGAAATATGCATTAATCTTGTAAAAACTCATGGATACCTTGATATCTAAAAGAAAGAAATAAGATATAAGAAAATCAAAATGTATCTGTCCGATGCGTCGCTTAAAATGCTACATAATTCATTAAAACGGTTTCTAATACAACTAATAGGTAACGAGTTATTTTAGGTAGTACTTCTTATCGACCCACCCTGTATATGAATAATAAAAAATACCACCTTGAAGTTTCGTTTCTTTTTAACGAGCAAAATTGTAGTCAACTTCGAAAAACTTTTCATACATGGACAAGTTTTAATTATCCGACAACCTAACAACTGCAAAAATCGCCGTTGAGAAATGCAGAAAAACAGTTTCCGAACAGAGAAGGGGGATGGAACTAGTTACTCGGCGGGAAATTTAATAAATATTCACAATAAGGAACGTGCAAACACGCGTCTTTTATCTCCTCGCGCGATGCAGATGTCCTGGTTTTCAGTTCAGGCAGCTTGAATAGGGAGCAACCAGCGGCGGCCTCCCCACGAACGAGGACGATTCGATATCGAGTTCGAAGCACCGGTATGATAAACAAGTTTCCGCGGAAAGTTTGAATTAGAGTGTCCATTGTGCTCGAATTAAAAAGACGTATGGATACGCTCGGTGCAGCGAAAATATCGGGACGAGGAATTCGTTTTCGCTGCACGGAACGAATATACCAGTGACTATTCAGTGGACCGAGAATAGTGGTTTTCTTGGCGATACGTATAGGTTAGCACGGTATTGACGGTACAAGTCGATGTAACCAGATTCTACTAGAAACAATATTCTCCTTGCCAAGGCAACATATCGAACCTGTACACGCTGATATTAATGAAACTTATATGGGAGATAGTACTCCAAAAAATATTTAACACGTATTTATTTTATCGGTCATCATATTTCGAGGGTGACAGCCCCCAAAGTTGAGAGATGAAAATATATTTTTTATAGTATCTCGAGGACTAGAGTGAGTAGGTGAAAGTTTTTTTTCTTCTAAAATTGTGTTTTTGAATGGAGAATTTAGTAACAAGAAAATTAAACAGAAATTTCAAATTTGTTACATATTATTTATATAAATAATTTTTCAAAAACGCACAATGTCCGAAGAAAAAACTTTTTCCTACTGCCTCTAGTTTCCGAAAAATATATTTTCAACTTTGCCGGCTGTTATCACCTTCTAAATATGGACAATGGTCAATATAACAAAATACGTGTCGAATATTTTTTGAAAGACAATCTCTCATACAACTTTCGTTAAAATTGCAACGGGTTTGGTAAGTTCCACTGTTAGATTTATTATTGAAATGCATATTAAACCTGTGTGCCGCTCAGGATGAAATTTCCTATTGGACCACATTATCTGCATTGTTTATAACATCCAGTTTCTATAAATACCGGTAATTTCACGAACAAGACCGAAGTTTCGCCGATTTTAAAGTCGGACAATGAACGGCCGCGAGAATCGATATTTTGACGCAGTGATAATCGCGTCGGTTTCCACCGCGAAGTATCGACAGATGGTGACGGGGATTTCCTATAAAAAGCCACCCGGGATAATTCGGATTGATCGCTTCTATGTTCGTTAGCCCCCCCCCCCCCTCCCACCCTGCGATCGATCCGAATTAATGCAAATTGAGCCGGCAATTTGATCTGGTTACTGGGCCAGACTGCGCCCAATAGTAGCGTTGTAACGTTATAAATCAGACCTAACAGCTTCGGACTTGTCACGTCTGACGTAAGGACGTTTAATTGCCAGTCTGCCAGTATGTCGCAAGATTCCAGGCAAGACAGTGACGTCCGTGACCGTCTTCCCTCTGAGGCGTTTCTTCTCGAGCCACGGGTCTCGATGCAAATCCTTTTCCTTTCAGGCAAAATCCTTCTTATAACCCTTTATAACCGTTCCCTTTAAAGGGGTACATAAGTATTTCGTGTTGAAAAAATCGAAATTTTTGTTTCGTTGGTTACTAAAGTTTAGGAATATTTTTAAACGAAAATTCATTGAAAAATTTGCAAAATTACGGAGTAACAAGAGTCTGGGGGTGGTCAATGCAGGTGCACATATGTATAAATCGACCCTACTATATATGGTTGTACAGAAAGGGTTAAATATGTTCCCCGTCAAGGTTAACATTAATTCGAGCCGTAAGTGACTTCCTACAAGAGGGGGACTCAAGGGACTTTTTTTTTTTACCCCTTCATTCCCTTATCTGCTCGTGAACATGATCCCCGGGGTTGAGCCGTGGCGACGACCAGCCCTGGAAACACGTTGGACGACAGCGGAGGGGAATCCCTTCATGTTTGTCCAACCGGTCCGCTACACCTGACCTATGCGCATAGAAATTGCTGTGTAAGCGGTGCAGCACGCTGTACGGGGAGGAATAGTCAGTCGTCGGGGCGTAGATTTAGATTAGACACGGATTAGTCCCGGGGAAAACTGCTATCTACCGTTTCCCGGTTCCTCGGGTGTGCCACCCCACCTATCCGCGAACATCCGCCTGCGGATACGTCGAACCACGTCACGGAAATTGCTCAGACGACGGTCCATCCCCTAACCCCACCCCTCCCACGCCACATCTTTTCGTCGACGTTCCGCAAATTAACTTATAAAAACCACCGAGAGCCGCGCAGTCGGTTGATCGCACGGTTACTCTATTCCACGGGTTACTTCGAGGGGATCGGGAACCTTATTTGTACAGGGTGCACCGGAGATTGTGATACAAAGAAGGATGATCCACCGAGGTAACAGTAAGACCAAAATGTGAAACGAAGTTTCCTTTTACGAGGCTCCCCGGGGACGAGAAAAATGAGGATTTAATATTGGTTGGGTATTAACGCTGCGTGTCTCCACTTGAGAGTTTTCAACCCCGAGGGTCCCTTTTGTTTAAATACATGTGGCCTGTAGATCCGATGAATTTTTTCCAAGGAATAAAACTGTTAAAACTTCTGATAATTGTTTACAAAAACGTACCAAAGGCAAAGCGATTTTTCGTTGGATGAGTAAATGAACAGAAAATATGTAATCTTGGAATGTTTACGTTTGGGGTGAGATTGTTGCAAATCGACACGCGACCGCAGGCATCCGACAATTATATGAAAGGCACAAGGTGCTTCCTTTTCTATACTTATTCTATTATACTTACAAATGCTTAAAAAATATTAATAAAAAAAAATAATCCTAACTATTGTGACATTGGTCACGCGCCACCACGCGAGCTCAATCAGCAAACTGCGAGTTTTGATTGGTCCGGGTTTTTCGATAATATCTCGTTAACAAAGGCTCGGAGAACTTTTTCGCTAAGGAAAAAGTTTTTTCAAACCACCCCAGGAATCACCCATTTCAAGGACTTACCTATTTTCGAACACTTTGTATATATACGTACTTTAGTAGTTAATAAGAATTATTATTGGAATACGTTCTGACCTTTTCATTTTACGATTACCGTGACAAATTTAGAAATTTATAAGTGGCCCTAATCTCTTGACCAGGGACTGTATTTCGAGAGGCAATATAATGTATGACCTACCATTGGTCCAATAGCCTCGGTTATTATCAACAAGACCGAAGAAAGAGGGAAGAGATTAGTATATTCCTAAGATAATAAGTACAGTGCATCGTAGGACCTCGTGTCGTGCGGATCGGAATAGAAGCTTAGAGGCAAAGATATTCTACCTCGACGTGCGACTTCATCCCGAACAAATAAGTTTACTCGAAGACGTCGTGTTCGCTCTAAAGTGTCTTCAGCCTAAGGGAACACACGCACACCGGGGCAAATTGAAACAACCGCCCCGCCCCATAGGCGGGTCCCCTTTGATCAGTGTAAACACAATCGCGGGCGTTAGATTGACGCCGAGAAAATCGTGCAGTCTCGTTGAAATTTTGTGGTACGTGGTCAACGGACACAAAGAAGCGTCTCCCGTTCGGTTGGAACGAGGTCTGCTTGGAGTTTTCGTTTCGTCTAAAGTGCTTCACTGCCCTTAGTTGCTGCTAAGAAGACCTGTTTAGTTTCACGAAGACGTGTAGTCGGTGTATGTGTGTGTGTGTGTGTAGTTCGGTGGTCGAAGTCAGTGGAGAATGGACCGTGTAACCGAGTACTTCGGGAAATCGACCCTCTCTGACCTGTCCAAAGCACTGGTCCCTCTACTTTCGTGGAAAATTAAATGGCGAATCACTTTTTAACTCGATAGTCATCAGTTTCGTTCGTGTATCGAGTCGAGTCGTGAGTAACTTTTATTTTTATTTTCGAAATTTATCTGAGTGCAAGATTATCAATTTGGTGAATTTTCAATGTTTAATGTTTACTTTAGAACCTAGTATTTGATTTGTGGTGTTGAATTGAAAGTAGTTGTGACGGAATTCGGAAATTTCGATAAAGTTGGAGAACACTCGTTCTTCCACTTTCGTGGAAAATTAAATGGCGAATCACTTTTTAACTCGATAGTCATCAGTTTCGTTCGTGTTTCGGGACGAGTCGTGAGTTACTTTTATTTTTATTTTCGAAATTTATCTGAGTGCAAGATTATCAATTTTGTGAATTTTCAATGTTTAATGTTTACTTTAGAACCTAGTATTTGATTTGTGGTGTTGAAGTGAAAGTAGTTGTGACGGAATTCGGAAATTTCGATAAAGTTGGAGAACACTCGTTCTTCTACTTTCGTGGAAAATTAAATGGCGAATCACTTTTTAACTCGATAGTCATCAGTTTCGTTCGTGTTTCGGGACGAGTCGTGAGTAACTTTTATTTTTATTTTCGAAATTTATCTCAGTGCAAGATTATCAGTTTGGTGAATTTTCAATTTTTAATATTCACTTTAGAACCTAGTATTTGATCTGTGGTGTTAAATTGAAATTAATTTAATTCGAATAATACACAGTGAAAAACTGCAGTACCTACAAGGGATTATCCTGAGCTTTACACAGTTAATGAGATTAAATAATCGTTGCCAAATATCGACTCATTCAGGAAGAAGTATTATTTTAAAATTGCCTGCCTCTGATTTTAACGAAGATGTATCTTATTAATGAACATTTATTAACGAAAACATATTTTATTAACGAACATTTATTAACACAGCAATTTAACTGGACGATAACCACCTTCACATTCATTAACTTTCATATTGATTACTCGCTTCATTTGATATGAGTACTTTTGTAAGTATCGATTATTTACTTGTATTTACTTGAATCGATTCATCCCATATTGTGACGCATTAGTAACAGAATGACGATTAGCTCTAAACAGCAGGAACAATTTTACGTTCTAATTATTCTTGCAAGACCGTTGCGTGTATTTTATCAACGGTTCATCAGTCCCTGCTGGCTAAACCACTACGCGTTCACCCTGGAAAGAACTCGGTGATTCGGGTTAATCACGCATTGATTAACTGCGGGGCAATCGATCCGCATTAATGCAAATGGACCACCCAGGCGGCGGCGGTCTGATCGCGTTACCGAGCTCCGCTACTTGCACCGCTAGCGGAACGTATAAATCAGACTTAACAGCTTCGAATCGCTACGTCTGACGTACAGCCTGCCAAACTTGACCCTCACTTTGAAAACATTTACGTAACTTCGATCCCCCCTCACCCACCGCCAGCTAATCACATATATAACCATTTTGGGTCATAAATTACACGAAACCCGAAACCTTGAATTAAACGACTTGGAAATATTTTTCCGTGAATTTCATTGATCTACAGACATTACGGGCGAGTCGTATCACATTTATGAACATAATAACATTCTTCGCTTACGCATATTTTTCCCTCAGTTTACACAGTACTTTTTGGTATAGAAGATCTCAGTTTCACTTATTTTTACAATTATAAGGAGTGCTTCTTTTATTGTCATTATTAATTGTAATTATTCATTGTACTGGTTCTTGCCCGTCAATTCTAAATAAATAATAATAACTTCCAAATTTACCATACAACGAGGAATTACTAAAATATTTCGACAGATAACATACGAATACACCTAAAAGATATTTTTTCCGTATTTTCCCGAAGAAATATAACTAACTTAAGAAAAAATCGAAATATTTATAGATCATATTTGGATCATATTTCGTTCCTTCATTGAACAGCGAAAACGGTAATGCTTCATCGTGGAAATCGATTAACTAAATAATAAAGCTCATTGGTATGCTTCTCGTGAGAACAAAAGCTTTATTTTTCTAAAAGGAAAAAAACTGATGGTTCGAAGGGTCTCAAAGAGGAGAACCAAAATAGAGGATAACGAAACTGACCTGAGGCTGAAAGACTGTTTCCTCGGAAACCATTTAACAGTTTTAATACCGTAAACAGAATAGTTTGAGGCCGCGTTGGAATGCAAATTTCCAGCCCTACTCGATGATCGTAAAACCATTTAAAAGGTGGGGGACCCGGTGGTCCGGTTATGCAAATGACCGCCTAACATTTTTCTTCGTTCCCGACAGATACTACCTGGCCACGACAGAGGGCGAGTCCGCGGTGCAGCATCTGTACCGGATATCCGTGCGTGGCGAGGACCGCAAACCGACCTGCCTCAGCTGCACAGCGGTCCGAGAAATGGACAGTAACCGGTGCCTCTACAACACGGCCAAGTTTTCCACCGATCATTCGCATTACGTGCTCACTTGCGCCGGCCCCGGGGTGCCTGACATCGCCATTTACAACAGGGTGAGTTCACCGTTGTTTGCCATCCGTGTCGAACACCCGTGTTGTTAGGATCGAGAGAGCCAGAGCCGCGACCGTTGTACCAAGTGACGCTGGGTATTTGCTTCCGTCCCCCCCCGCCTCTCCCTCGGTGATAGATACGGGTGTCAGTTTCATTTTTCAACTGTACCAGTTCGAAGGGGTGTGGTAGATTTTTATCAGCTAGAGGAGGTCAGAGAATTGGAAAAAAGGATCCTTTAGAAATAGAGAATTTAATCTTCATTCCCAAAAGAGGTTTGTTTGTCCCTTGTTTTGAAGAAATAAAAGGTTGTCGCTTCATTTGGAAGAATAATTTTAAGTGTCTAGTAAATGAAGAAATTTGTTTCCATGTGACGATGGATGCAATTATTTAGTTTTTCGAGTGTACTGTCCGAAAGGGGGAGGTAGATTTTTATCAGCTAGAGGAGGTCAGAGAATTGGAAAAAAGGATCCATTAGAAATAGAGAATTTAATCTTCATTCCTAGAAGAGGTTTGTTTGTCCCTTGTTTTGAAGAAATAGAAGGTTGTCGCTTCATTTGGAAGAATAATTTTAAGTGTCTAGTAAATGAAGAAATTTGTTTCCATGTGACGATGGATGCAATTATTTAGTTTTTCGAGTGTACTGTCCGAAAGGGGGAGGTAGATTTTTATCAGCTAGAGGAGGTCAGAGAGTTGGAAAAGGGAACCTTTAGAAATAGAGAATTTAATCTTCATTCCCAAAAGAGGTTTGTTTGTCCCTTGTTTCGAAGAAATAAAAGGTTGTCGCTTCATTTAGAAGAATAATTTTAAGTAAATTAAAGAAATTTGTTTCCATCTGGCAATCGATGCAAATGTTTAGTTTTTCAACTTCGATAATCGCAATGCTTCCTCTTCCCCGATGAAAGAAGTAGATTTTTCTTCTTGCGAAAACAGGGTCAAAGGATTAGCAAGAAGCTACTTTAAACGAAAAAAATTTAATCTTCCTTTCGAGGAGAGCTCTATTGTCTCTTTGTATCGAAGAAAGAAAAGCAGGCTTGGTACTTCATTCGAAAGGAACAAGTTTGCAAGAATAGTTAACTCCGTGCTGAAACTAGAAAACTGGCGCGGGTTTCGCAGTGTCGATGTCGAAAATTTCTTTCGTTTAAATTTTTCAACGGTACACTTCGGAAGGCCACCACAATACACAGGGATAGCAATTTTTGGCCAGTTTTTGCCGTAGCTGAATGGTTAAACAAGATAGAGAGACTACTTTCGAAAATATCCTGCAGAGTTCGGTTCACAAGTATTTTTTTCCTGTGTTCGTCGTTCCATGCGGGATACCCCAGCGCTATAATTCCATTTGACATATTACGTTCCGTTTCGGGTCCGCCGTCACCGTAACACTCCGCTATGTCGCGAAAGGTGCAAACTTCGTATATTACAGCAGCAATATCCCGCCATCCCTGGACTCGAATTCGTTCAGTTTGCACGTATGCGTAAAAATTTGTTTGCCATGGTCTCGACGAATTTCAATTCTGGGAACGTATTTGATATTAACATCCCGACATTCGTTTACGAAAATATCGATTCCATACGACAATTGGAGAAAGAAACGCACTTTCTTTCATCCCTCGAAATTGGTAATTTGCAAATTGCCATTATGCAAATCCATCCGCAAGAACAGAAATTTAAATTTCGTCGAATCAACTTCTTTCTACTCACTGAACCGGCTTTCCTCGAAGTAATTTTTTAACGCTCGATAAAGCAGCGCATTTTTTCGGCCGCGTAATTCGGCAGATAATTCCTCTCCGTGGCACCCTCTTCTTCTTACCCTTGTTTCGGGTACGGACCCTATCACCGTTTGCTTAATGGCGGTGTTCAACGGTTTCGCGCCATTTTTACAAGCTTGCACCCCGAAATAAATTACGACAAATAACTTTAGAGTGGGGTCAGAAGCGTAGGTGGTGGCCTTTCCAAGAATTCGGACGGGGCATTCGTCTAATTTTCCGCGGGAAAACGGGGTCTAATGAGTTCCGAGGCGCCGCGTGTCTGCGACAGAATCTACTCTCCAGGGACGGGCTTTTACGTCTGTGCGCGTCCACGTCCCCGAGTAGACTCTCGAGAGTTGTACCCACCCTCGAGAACCGAATCGAATGCCAGTGGAAAGCAAGCTGTCGGAGGAGTTGCTCTCGAGATCTATATACACCGGAGAATTCTATGCTCGCTAGGAAAAGTCTGACGTGGACACGTACCTTAAGCACAATCGGTCTCGCAGCAGGTAGGATAGGGTGGGGCTAAAAATCTGGCGGGTTAAAAGTCCTGAATTTAAAAGTCTTCATTCGTAAACGTCGATCAAATATTGCATCATAATAATTTAAACGGGCATTCATGCGGGTCGTACGATGCCTTTGTCATTATTTACCACGCAGCCAACATCCCACCACACACAAGACTGACGCACGATGTGCTCTGGGGCCCAACAGTTAAACTTTTCTCTTGTTTGTCTTTTCTTTATGTAGAAGCAACTTTGTATTTTTATACATTTAAAAATTAAAATATTCTTCACTTTTCCATGGGGGCCTTTACTGTTACATTGCATGTGTAATTGTGTGTTAAAATTAAATAGTCTTGGACCAGCCCGTTGCTCATGGTAAAAATGACTCGGAGTTGCTGGTAAGTCATATGAAAAATTGCTCGGAGAGCAAATGGTTAATAACTAAACGTATGTTTAGTGGGATGTTGAGTGCGCGGTTAACACTTTGTGATGTATCTTCAACCAATATCTGTTGCAAGAAACGAAGAGAAAAATCAGAATACAATACATACTACAGTGTTGCGTCGATTATTGTCAAAAACTCGGGTCCACGCCGCGACAAACACCAAACAGAAGAAATGCTTCAGACTTTCGTAAATTTATTTTGTACCCGAAGCAAAGCAGGGGTCCAACAAAATATACGCGTGACAGGTTTCACGCCCCCCCCCCCAGTAGTGGGGATGGCGCCTTGACAAAAATCGTGTAGAACCAATCCTACAGTGATCGACGGAATACTGTACCAGTCATAAATCGAAGAGTAACAAAAGTTTTTCGTGATTATCTCGGAAACTAAGGCTGAGCGGCAGTAACACGTATAGAAAAAAGCTGTTCATAATGATGGCCTTGACAACATAGTTGAAGGTCATTGAAGCCAGGACGTCAAGCTTCTAAATAATTACTAGATTACGTTATTCGCAGATAAATACGCGGTGGAGTTGATACGTTATTCGCGATTCAGTGAAATCCCATTCGATCATTGGAAGTCGCTGCATAAGCAACCACATATCCGCCCGATAAATCGTCGATCTCTTCCACGCGTGCCACGGTTATTTGTCAGTGTCCCGGAAGCGGCGGCACTCAACCGACCTCACGCGCCGGATCTATGTTTTATGCCGGTGCTTATTGTTAGAAACGTCCGCGGTTGGTGGAAAAGTAACAAATCGACGGGACAGATTTTTTGACACACACACGCACACACGAGAGACCGAATCCAGGGTAAAAGGGGTCGTGGCCCCGCGCGCACAGTGGGTGGCGAACAAAATCTAAAGCGAACTGGCTGGTGGATCCTCGATATTCGAAGTTCTTGCGACTCCCGCGGATTTTTCCTCGCTGCGTTTCTTTAACCCCCAACGGGAGGTTTCTCCACGCCCTGGCGAAGGATTTTATTTCGAAAAACGATAAAAAAAAAAAAAAAGAACTGGCTCTCGAAACTGTAAGCCCGTGAAATGAAATGAATTGCTTTTATGAAAGTAATTGAATCGATAATTCAACTTCCCTTTTTTGGGGTGGTATCCTTCCTTCTGGATTCTTTTGCTGCACGTTTTGGTTCCAGTAAACTCGTTCTTTGTCCGGTGCATTAATTTAATTTTTGATGTCTGGGTTCTTTGGCTTACGATTGGTTTCATTCCTGTGGATTTGCCTCTTTTGTGGCATCTGCTAACGGATGGACGTTCATTTGAAATTATTCCACGGCGATGTCGAAGGATTTCGAACTGTATTTCGTTGTATTATGCGCACACCCGTCTGATTTCAATTAAACCGTTCGACTATTTCGCCCAGTGGGGCCGCGAGGCCGTTAATTCATTCGCGGGTGCAGGTTCTCCATCCGGCCGTTGCTGTGTTGAAAACATTTAAATGAAAATTGAAGTTTTTCTCCCGCTGCCCCTCGATATACCCGACGTTTTTGTTTCGACCACCTCCCGTTCGAATTTCAATTTAATCTCTTGTTTTTCTTCTTCATCGGCACATAACCCTCGAGGGATTTTCCCATCGATCACCGCCAATATTCTTGACGTGCTTCTACCGACGTTGAGACGTAAGTTTCGTTAAAAATATATTCATTTATTCGTCCACTGTCGAGAGCGTGTCCGTTCGTCCTGTTCGACGAGGAACTGCTCGATAAATCGTTGCTGCGGTGTGTTTGTTTGTGTGTGTTGTTTTTTCTTTTTTGGTCACCGCGTGGTGGCCCCAGTGACGAATAAACAAGCTGTAAATTCAAACGATGCGTTTTACAATCGTTTGACAAATTGTTGCGGGCCCTGCGCCGAGAACAACAATTCGCCGCGATGGAATCACGTTTCATCGTACACGAGTAAACAGAACATGAAACTATGTTATCAGCCGGGGTTACGAATTAAATAAATTTTCCCGCCGTTTAACAAACAGACAAACACAATTCGACCAACGGCCCCACACACGTATTGTGTACGAGTCCTGTTCCGGTGTCCGACAACGATTAAACAGCGAACAATACGAATCCGTTTATAGTGATTCATTCGATTCGAGGTCGTTCGTAGAGATTCGAATTCGGATTGTTCGACTCTTATAGTGTTATTTTGGTTGAAACTCGATTTTGTATACAGGGTCAGTCAATAAGAATCGAAAATAACTCGTTCTCTATTGGTTGAAAAACGTTTTAATGAATTATGTAGCATTTTAATTTATTTATATTTTATTTTTGTTGTCATATTACGATGACCTTCCGTTTTTTCAAGGTCAATGCATCTTTCTTTTCATACCACATTATTATCGGTGGAAGAACGAGTTCAACAACCGATAGCATAATAGTATTGAACCTAATTGAGGCTTCGTTTTCGAGAGAATCAAATTTAAAAATCTGCTAGATACGCGTCCAGTTGAATACGAATTGCATTCCGTTTCTACTTACTACCATGTAAAATACACGCGTTTCAAAATTAACGTTCAAAGGCGATTTTCTCCAAAACCATGTCTCAAATGGAAAAATGTCATTCTATATTTTCAACTTAATTTTTCCCATAGAATCATCTCAGGCTCGCTTGTACATAACTTTCAGAGGTACTCCGTATTTTCCCTGGTCTGACTGTAAATGATTTATTCTACTTGCTACCGGTACTCGTTCAGATTCTAACGATCGTTTATACAACTTTTCGCGACAGAACAAAACGAAATCCGACAGTCGTACATCTCGAAGATTTAACGCTGCGGACTGAGGATTTATAAGTCCTGAGGGCCACGGGACTAAAAGCCACCGCAGGGGACTCGACGAATCAGTCGATCCGACAGAAGATTAAACGCGCGGAATAATACATTAAACTCGACAACGGCGATTCTCTTTCTCTCTGTCTCCGCGAAACGTAAGAAAGCGTGCCGTTGCGTGCTCGACGTTGATGCATGGAGGCTTAAAACTTGCCCCATCCGTTACTAAGATCGCCTCGACTGTGGGGGGTGCAAAGCCCTCGATTGCGAATCAGAAGAGTGACGGCGTGTCGTTCGTTTTCGCGGTCGCGACAAATCGGGATGAAAAGTCGCTGTTGAAAAAGAAATTCAAGAGTATAGTCCAGGATTCAAATTGTTTCGTGTCGATCTTCTGACTCGGCGGACCCTCGTTAATGAAATTTCTACCCCTTTAACCACAGTTCCATCGAATCTGTGGATATCGAAACTCATCTTTGGTCAAGCCATATAATATTTGAAATGAAAATTCTCTTGAAGAAATGCGAAGAACAATAAGTTTTCCTAATCGTTGTTGTATTTCTATACAAATAATAAGAATAGAAATTATTCTCTGCTTTTTAACGCATTTCGAAGTCGGTCCACATTTTTGAGAAAAAAGTCTCTTTATTTTATCATTAGTTAGGCAGTAACCGTAAAGAAAAAATCAAAGGGAACTACTTTGGACTGTTTTGAAGGACATGATTTGTGAATGAAAATAATAGTTTACAATAAACAGAAGAAGTCAGATATTTTTTGCGAACGAAACCACCGTAAGAACATTCTTTACGTGATGCAATAGGTTAGATCTCGATTGTTCCAGTATAAAAATTATAATATTATTATTATTAGTCTGTCAAATATAGATCACACTATTTTTTATCGTTCCAGAACATCAATCGTGACCACTAGACTATAGAAGCTTATTCAAATTCACAATGTATAAAAATTAAAAATAGATGGAATTTAAAATCCTGTATTCGTGGCATTACTACGATAATGACAATACTTAAATGGTATTGAACTTCATCAAAACCTTTATTTTAATACGTTTCGCAATTTATTTTAACCTGAAGTTATTTTAGCAGGAGTTAAAGAGGGCTTTGAAATTGCAATGACTAGAGTGTCCACGAAACCAGCGCGTTCTAATCAGACAATAATAATCTCAAACGCGTTCCAAGAGTCATTCCCTTAACGCACTACACCACCGCACTTGAAGTCCACCCCTCGAGAAAAATTCCATCTCTTTGCACCCCATAAAGGATCAAGCATTCAAAGCCCGACCAGCGAAATATTTCCACTCGAGGATTATTGGCGGAGCTGGGCCGCGAACCCAAGAACAAGACGCTACTTTCCGTTCATCGTTTCCCCCTTAAGAGAAGGAAATTAGTTCTTCCGACGTGGATCTGAACGGAAGGAGTGAACGGTGCTTGTCCGCGAGGAAAGCCGATTACCAGTTGTAATCGTTCGCCGTCGAACTCGCTGATAAAGAGGCCGAACGTCGAATCGTCGTCCCCACCCCTACTTAGCCACCCCTTTTTTTTTCCACGCCTTCGTTTTCGTCAATCGCGATAGACGCTCGCCTCGCCGCCTCGGTTCCTTTCAATTCCACACCGTCGGCCCTTTCGACGCTTCCTCTCGGTCTTTTTCGCGATAATCTAATTACGAGCAAGATGATCGAGGGAGGGTTTTACCCACCTCCTCCTTACCCTTCCCTCGAACGAAAACGTGCTATATTGCCTTTCGATCGCAGAGCCGTGCTCGTTTAGTCCTCGCACCCCTTTCCATCAGCTTCGCAGCTCTCGATGAATTTGAATCACGACTCAAGAATTCAACCCCCGGAATCAAGTAGTGCTCTTTTGAGGTCTAGTACAGCCATACTCAACCGTTTTCTTTCTCGAGACATATACATATTTTTGTTACGTTACGCGGTCCGCAACATATTACACTATAGCTTATAATATAATAATGTAAAAAATTCAAACTCTAAACCTAAATGTAACCAACCGTTTATTGAAAAATAAGTGTGATTTTTTTTATGTTAAGACAAACTTTTGACTATTTTAGGCGCATCAGGTTTATAATTGTAATATGCTGCTCGCAATACGTCATCGAAGTGAGAATCGGTAAGCCGATTTTTGTACAGGTGGATTCCGCTAAGTGTGCCACCTAAATTGCTTGTGATCTGTTTGTTGTACGAAAAAATATTTCAACAAAAAATTGTATGGTATCGAAAAGACTATAGGATGTAATAATTAGTTTGTTGCTATTTCAATTTTTTTACCGACATATGAAGATCACCTTAAGAGTGTTGGATTCTGAGTAAAAAACTATTAAGGTGTATGGGTCTAGAAATAAATAGTTACCCAGATATTATTCTTTAAATGATTTTTATGGCATGTGATGCTTGAACCGAAGATTTCTAACAATTGTCGCAGAAATACGCTTTCAATGATACAATTTATGGCTGGTCTAGTACTCACTGTTTATTGAAACCGAGACGTGTCGAGAAGAAATGGGCGGGCAGAACTTTTGTTGCGCTCGTTCCGCTACTTATACCATGAAAATGGATACGGATGGCCGTGCGAGTGAAACGATGGTATCCATTGGATAGGATATAGCGTTTGGATCTTACGAAAATGGTTCGAAAGACGACAATGTTTCTACTCGGTAGATTAGATCGATACGGTCCAATGCGTCCTCCCTTGTGTTTTATTAATGAATCCTAATAAAACACCAGGGAGGACGCATTGGACCGTGAACTTAATTATCAGACTTATTAGTAACATTTCAGAGAGATTCTTTGAATATTCGCGAAGTATCGATTTGAAACTAGGTTTACAAACATTTCTTGTATAAGATACCTATTTTTAAGGACACCCGTGATATTGACGAGTAAACAAAAGTACGTAGTAGTAAAGGGTGTCTAAAGATTATTTAAATAAAAGGTATACCGATTCGTTTAGGCCTACAAATCCGTGCGAAAATTGTTTTGAAAATATAAATTTTGTACGAAAATTCAATTGTGGTTTAAGATTAAAATCTTTTGTGGTTTAAGATTTATATAGCCACTTACATTGAAGGGTCGGCTCTGATAAAAGGGTTGATTTCTCCCTTAAAGTAGAAAACGGGCACGAACGAATAACCACTAAATTCTTAAATACGTCTAACGAACATTTATACAAAGTTGTCAAGGTCACCGGGGTTCCCTTGTTAATACAGTGTGTCCTACATATGTACCATATAAATATTGAATAGTTACTTTTAGCACTTTATACATTATCCAAAACAATTTTCTTACAGTTTATAATATCAATAAACGTTGCCCACACATAGGTAGGTCATAATTTGTATTAATTTCCTTCTATACAATTCTCAAAGAAAATTTACATTTTTCCCAAATCTGACTGCCTAGTCCCCCTTAAAATTGCACACTCTGCGTCCTGTTTCTCCGTTTTACAGGGATCCCCCGAGGCGACGACGATCAGTTTCTCATTAAGTAAAACGGCAAAATAAGGGTCAATTAAGGATCGGAAATTGCGAACGTCTCCTGGGAAGATATCGCATTGGGTTGAGGAGGAATGCTTTTGAGTATCGATTGCCGGATGGAAAGCGAGTTTTTCCCTGCGTTTCAGATAGATATCTCGCAGGTCCCAGCGTTCGTCGTGGATACTTGGAACGGGTCGTTTACATTGATATCGAGTTGCGACGACGACGAGGCGAATCGAGCGTTTCGTTCCGATTTATTGACAGTCGATAGATTTCATGGGGAGAAAGAGAGAGAGAGAGGGAGAGGTGAACGGGGTCGCGTTGCTCTTATTTCCTGAAATAATAACGATGTTTATATTTCGTTCCGTGCTCCTGTTAACGTTAATGTGAAGCTCGACTGCTGCTGGACTGGTCGATGAATCTCGGGTATACCCTGAGATATTATTCCCGGTTATGGAGAAAAATTCCGAGGGAACCTGTTTCTCGTCTGGAAACGTCTACTGGTCTGGGCACTAATCCAAAATTAAGATTAAATTCCCACAGAGACACGAAGCACACTCACGTACACGGAGAAGTCTCTTTTCAGAACTCGAACAAGCTGTTTGCGTGGGAGAACAACGAGGCAGTTTCGGAGATCATCGTCGAGAAATCGCAGCCGATCGTGCGCCGTTACAATGTCCCGGTGCCCGGTGGGTTCAAAGCACGGGTTCGACTACTGATCCCGCCCGATGCTGACCTAAGCGGTGCCACGAAATACCCGATGCTGATCTACGTGTAAGTACCCTGACGTGATCACGGATTCGACGATGTAAACGGTGGAATCGCGACAATAGGTGGATCCACGGTTTCACGGTGGAACTGGCTAGAGTAGAAGTACATTGCGAAGTAAGTCCGAAAAACATTGCTGCAATATTTCCGCACTTCCTTCTGGAAATACTAGGTCTCATATTAGGCACATGCTTTATGTTCGGTGCTGTTCTCTATCCCAGAGATCTACTCTATCCCAGAGATGGAAAAATTCATTACCTAGATAAAAAGTTTCGAATAACGAGTAAAAGATAAAAAAAAAAAGTACTTCGGCGTTGTTAATCGTTTAAACATGGAAATTCAAATTTAAATAACAAAATAATACTTTTTCCTGATTGAGTCTACATTTGGCGAACAATTATTTAATCTCATTAACTGTTTAAAGCTCAGAATGGTGCCCTTAGATACTGCAAGTTTTCACTATTATTCGAATAAATTGTATTATAGTTATTGTTATTAATAAAATTCTGCTCAACTCTGGTTAAAATATAATATATTAATAAAAAAAAGAACTTTATATTCATTTTCCTTTGATACAAATAGGTATCGATACTTTTTTTTCCATACAAGTTATTCGAATAAAATTGTGCTCAACTCTGCTTTATCCCCTCTACCATCTACGGAGTTTATAATTGGTATTTCACACTCGATCGAACAGACTAACAACGTTCGTACAATTAATCGTAAATACATTGATCTGTTTACTCATCGGTTCAGATCTTTATATAATATTCATTGTTCATAATTATCCTGTATTAATGACATCGAGAGATTATAGAGTTAATTAAACGATGCACGATCCAGCATGTATCGCGTCCCGATGATGTTTTTCATCGATTCTATAACTACTCTCCGTTTAGAATCGATACTCTCGAATAATTACAAAGAATTATTATCGATTAGCACGGTCAGTTAATGTTCTGCCTACGAACTGCACCGTATTGTGCCAAGTTTAATAGAAACATCAGGCGAAATTTGCACGAATGACGACAGTCGCGACCATAATGAGCGTATAAAATTCATACCGTAGGAAAACCTATGTACAGGGTGTAACAAAAATATTGGAGGACCCGGAAATGAGAGACTCGTGAGGTGATTTGAAACAAGTTTTTCCTTAGCAAAAATGTTATCCGAGGCTTTGTTAACGAGATATTAACGAAAAACCCCGACCAATCAGAGCGCGAGTCTGCCAGCCGAGTTCCCGCGGTAACGTTGGTTACGCACTGCGATTCGTAGACAACGTTACCGCGGGAACTCGGCCGACAGACTCGCGCTCTGATTGGTCGGGGTTTTTCGTTAATATCTCGTTAACAATGCCTCGGATAACATTTTTGCTAAGGAAAAACTTGTTTCAAATCACCTCACGAGTCTCCCATTTCCGGATCCTCCAACGTTTTTTGTTACACCCTGTATACACTCCAACCATGTAAATTTATTCCCGTCGTATCGTGGTTCATCATTCGAACGATTCCAATGCAAATGGAGCGATCGTCACTTGTCAGGTGGCGGCAACGAAAAAGTATCGGACGTCTACGGGTCTAATGACTTGCACGATTCCTTACTTTTCCCCGTCGTCACGGGCCAGGAATTTATACAACAAGTTATAAAGCGTTTCGCTATTTACCCGTGGATTATAAATATTTATACCGTTTCGCCGAAGACTTCACCGCGAAATCAATTCATCTCGTCGATCCTCCCTGGAGTTGTTGCCGCCATCTTTCCTCGCCATTTTATAAATATCGTCGGATTTTTACAGAATTGTTCGCAAGAATAAAGTCACCGTTCGTCGCGTGAAAAAATCAGTTATCCTTCAATTAGGAATCCGTTTGTCCGACTGTCAGTTCCGCGAATAAATCCAATTTCCCGCCATTTTTATCATTCCACGCGTCAATCTTCCGTCCGGGTGAAAAATCACGAGAGCGGCGCCGAACCAGAGAGAGGAACGGAAACATAAAAAATCTCGACATTAATTCGCGTTATTCTACGGTCCTCTTTTTTTTTTTATGAAATCGACAGTTGTCGATAACTGTGAAGAAGGTTAATCCTTTGACTGCGGCGCATTCACTCGCACGAAATGATCGATATACACGGCGCCATATGTTCGTTAAAAAAAAAAAAGAAAAAATCTAAACTCTATGTTAGATCAGTTTACTAAAACGATAAATGTGTTATAGTAAGAAAAATTTAGATAGCGTATACAGTGTGTCCGAAAATAGGTGTAAGTCCTTCAAAGGAGTATTTCCTAGTGTGATTTGAAACGACTTTTTCCTTGGCGAAAGAGTTCTCCGAGACTTCGTTAACAAGGTATTAACAAAAAACCCTGGACCAATCAGTGATCAAAGAAATCAAGGTAACCTTGAAATCTTTGATATGCCTCCATCCACAAAAAAAGGACGTACCTTATAAGGTGTTCCCCTTGATGCCATTTAAGTTACACGCCTACAAAATATTCATAATAAGTCAAATTTTCATAATAAATCATATTTTCATAAGTCATTATTAGACCGTTAAGTCATTATTCGGGATGATCAAGTTAACTGAGACACCGTGTATATACGTTTTTCGTAGTCAAAAAGTTAATTCATCGCATCGGCAGATTTCAACGATTTGCGAGCGACTTAACGGCGCCTGATTTCACGCGACCGCGGCTTTTGTTTCGTTAGACGTTATTTTCTCGTATGCAAATACGGGCGCGCACGCGCGCGGCCGTATGAATACGCTTTAATGTCTCTTTGGAACGGATGCGTATTATTCGTCGGGGGTTGAGAGGTATAGAGAAAGAGAAGAGAAAAAAAATAGAAAAAGAGAGCCGTGGGAAGGAGAAAGCGGCGCGGCATCGCGCGTCAGCCGCAGCGTATCATTTATCAAAAACTTTTTGCCAAGGGCTTTCTATTCTATTAAAAGGTGTCGCGAAACGTCGGAAATATCGCCGCGAAATTCATTCGCCTCTATGTAAACTACCGCCGTGGATTTTTATGGAAGTTGGTGGACCCCCTCCGGTTTAATTCCCCTTTCGAAAATGGATATTAACGGTTCGGATCGTCGTTAATCCGATGTCGTATTCAACGGGGGCCGTTAGACGACCCCTTCGGAGAAAAAAAAAAATGAAAATCAAAGGGTAATTTCGAATCGATTCCCGTGCACACAAGTGACTTTTTCACACGGTTGTTCCTTCGTTTCCGTGACTTTTTCATTGAATGATCGCGAACTGTGAGGCCGACGTAAATGTTAGGAATTTAATTTGTTCGTTCGAAATTCACTTGAACCAACTGGACGTGAATTATTATTTGATTTTTGGAAAATTAAGAAGTTTTTTGAGCGGGCTCTCTGCTGGTACAAATATAAATAGCTCGTCAGGTTCAGCGATTCAATTAAAGTAGGGAATCGAATCATTCATTGCGTTCGGTTAACTCCATAATCAGTTCATAATTCTAACCTATGTATATGCTTTTTGAAAACATTTCAATGACAATTAAAAAAAAAAGTCTGAATAATTTATAACCGTATAAACTGATATCACCAGTAAATGGTTTACATGCCAGCAAAATTTTGCGTGCGTGCCATAGGTTCGCCATGCCTGGTCTAGTATACAGGGTGCCCCATTTAAATTGATCCCCTCGAATATCTCTGAAATTATTTCTGATACCGGAAAGTGTTTCAAACAAAAGTTGAATGGTATCGAGAGTGACATAATTTGATGTCAATAGTTTTTTTGTAGGTGGAGGCGTAGAAGCTATACGATGGTCAACTTTATTTTTTTAAATGGTCATTCACTGTCACAAATTATTTACCCTATGTATACCGAAAAACCGTTAGTTTGGGAGATATTTTAACTTTTATTACAAGATAACACTCTATTCCAATGTAGCTATTACTCGTGGAATTTAACAGGATCGATTTAAATGAGCACCCTGTATAATATAGAAACCTGTATATTATAACACAAAGTTACTTTCAATGTTTTATTCTTTCTATTTTAATACATTATTTCATTCCCCTCGCAGTTACGGTGGTCCAGACTCGTACCAAGTCACGGAGAAATTCAACGTCGACTGGGGCACGTATCTCGTGACAAACAAGAGCATCATCTACGCGACCATCGACGGCAGGGGTTCCGGTTTAATGGACAACGGGATGCTGTTCGCCGGATACCGGAATCTCGGCACCGTCGAGATCGCTGATCAGATCAACGTTACCAGGTGAGCCTCGTTCACAAAGTGAAAAGAAACTCCCCGTCCGGTTTAGCATATTCCGATACAGTAGTTCGGGCTCCGAGTTCCGTTCTTTTCGCCGGGGCCCCAAGTGCGGATAGAATTCTAATTGCGTTCGTTCTGTGTACCACAGGATGCAAATTTCGTCCCAATTTTACGGGCATTTCCAATTCTGTAACACGACTTCGCGACGCATCTCGATCGCAGAACACGCTTTTAATCTCGTTACTCCGTCTTCTAGGCGGCCGGAACGAAAAGGTACCTTTTTTTATCTCGACGAATTTTGTAGCCCTCGTCACGATATTACTCTTTTTCCTTTGCCCTTTCATTTCCGAATTATTTAAACATTACCAAAGACTAGATTGTTGTATTTTTGTGTACATTACGTGACATATAAACGAGACACCAGAAGATTTTACCATTTTGAGACCGTCTAATATCGCTTTTTCATTCGTTGCCGTTCGACAATTTTTTGTTACTTTTATCACAGTTGTACATAATTCCCATTATAATGTTATTATACATAACGAAACCCAATTTTTCGTACCTTTAACACTAGAACTGCCAGCATCGAATGTACACTAAATTAAATTGTATTATATAGTAATATGCAGAATATATAATGAAGTCTAGTATTACATATTGCAATATAAAGTTGTACAGCAAATTAAAAGCCAAAATAAATTCCATCAAAAGTACTATTATAATTTCAGTAATCGTAAAATAAGAAATCTGCAATCCGTCATTTTGACATGTTTGGTAGTTCTAGTGTTAATCAACAAACCCTCTTGAAATATTTGAAAGACATTGAAGTCTTAAGTTTTTATTATATTTCTGACAATGCTCAACGCCTGAATTCCATCAAATGAACGCGGCGAAGGAAAAGTAATGTCTTGTTTTACCGAGAAACTTTTAACTGCACATTTATGCCATACCATTTATTCAAGACTAGAAGAAATTATTATATACTCATATATATGAACACATACATGTTACTAATATTTTATTTTATAATTCAAAATACCTAGCTGTATGGTAACAGTGGAAACGAAAGGGTTAAAAATACGCCTGTCCTCTTGATCCCCTGTTTCATGCGTGGACGATTTAACGTTACACGGGAAACAGCCACAAAATGTTCAGTCAATTTTCGGTCGCTCGGTAATCTATATATACATATATACGTCGGGACGAAGGCTGTACTTCCGCGGGGCCATTTTGTAGCACGCGAAGAATTGCGGCGCCGGCATGGTGTTCCGGTGGCAGGCCGATTAAAATGCAAATAGATCACAATTTTATCGTATCATTGTGTTATCCCTGGCCTGCTTTGATCGCGAACACCGGTCCTAATACCTTTCTTCTACCTATTTACATGTAAAATGTCCCCGGCGCAATTTATCGAGTACCGAACGGGCATGCGCCACCCGTTAGCTGTTTTAAATGCAAAAAGACGCATTGCCCTTGTTACTCTATGCATTTTTAATGCTCGTACGTCAACAAAAGGGCTGACGTTCGAGCCGATTTATATTTATGCGAGGGGTCTGCTTTTAGCGATCCCGCACCCCCCTCTTTCCTTCAATATTCCGACTGACGTCGAGATAACTCGATTTATGACGGTTCCGATAACTCCTCTACAATTTTTCTTTCCTCCCTGGGAATAATTTTCTTTCGAATTGTTTTTTTTTTTAATTTGTTACACTGCCCACATTGCATCCCCCCACCCCCCATACCGATTAATTTCTGTTTCTCTTAACTTTCATCCGTACCGTGTATCTATACGCATAGAACTATCCGTAACCAAACTGCTTAATGAACTACGGACTGTTTACGGTCCTTTCACACACAGAAACCTTAATGAAGCTCGACACCGAGGAAAGAAGAGTTTCTCCCCGAATTAGTCCCCGTGAACTTCCACGAATCCCGTAACACGAGCAGCAAGTGTAGGGTAAATTCAGGGGAGACACCATCCTTTTTGGTTGAGAGCCAAATAACTTCTTTGGTTTCTCACTAATTAAATACGATACTTTTTTTTATTATATTACACTCTAAACATTTATTAAAATTAATTTTCTCCTAATGAAAAGCAAGTAAGATACTAAAGGTAATCACGTTTGGTGGTACACCCTGTATAAGGATTTTTAATGTTTCCTTTAATTTTGCACGCAACATATGTAATTATCTTTCTCCAGTCGAAAAACAATACAAGTGTGGCGTCTCTCCTGAATTCACCCTACTTATAGGGTGTTGAAAATTCTATGTCACGGCTACCATAACGTTATTCTTCACCTCTGGATCGGTAGAGATCTGTAAAAGAAAGCCACCGCAAAATTTACCTTGAACTTGAAATTCAAGGTCAACTTCTTTTATTATTGCGTCGTATTCTACTCGTCATGACGATGAAAAAAGCGTTTTTTGCTTGGATTTTTCAGTGAAATGTAATAGCTATCTAAATATAATCGAGTCAGCGTACTCCCAACGCACACGTCAGCTGTCGCATATAGTACAGTCGCCGTAACTACGCGCAAAGGCCTGCTCGCGCAGTCAACTGGAGTCTTTTGTACGCAGTTAAGAAATTCAAGGTTCAAGCTCAATTTTTCGGTGACTTTCTTTTGCAAATCTCCACCAATCCGGAGGTGTAGAATAACACTATGCCAGCCGTGAGATATAATTTTCAAACATCCTCTATACACACGTTTCATCGTATAAAGCACAATCTCGCGATCCGAATAAATTCGTCGTGTGCGGGCCAATCTCGTTTGCCGAGAGGACGAAGAATCCGTAGCGCTAAGCTTCGCGTCGATTACTTCTCCCTCCGGTTTACCAGCGTCTCGACCGATGACACCCTGAGAAAATACGAGGCGCCGTCCTGAGGCCCGTCCAAGGGGATCAGTCTATAAATTCAGACTCTGAAGAGAAGGGGGGGAGATGAGGTAATACTAACCCGGCTTCTTAGCCGATCACCTGGGCGAAGAAGTTCATTTAAAAATGCGTGTAGTCGTCCAGCTCAACGGGAGAAACAACGATCGACACACGGTAGCGAGTTTGTCCGCCGGATTAATGGATTACCGCGTCGTCTCCTGCTCCGATAAGTCGAGTAAAAGGCGAAAGGACGTCGGGAAAGGCTCGACCCGTAATTAGATTTGCCGGTAAAGTTACCCGGGAAATTTCAAGAAACGCCACGGTGTCGTGTTCGTGCCGCGACTCGGCAACTCCACCCCGTGAACGCGTCCTCTCGAGCTTTGGCCGTTCGCGCGCTCTTTGTTCCCACGGCTGACAGGGAGAGGGTGGGGAGGGATGGTTAACAAAACTAGACAGGAGGAAGAGGAACAGGGGACATTTGAATTTCGAGGCTCGGAAAATGTGTGTGGAAACCATGGCCGTTGCGGAGAGGGGAGAAACAAAAAAAGAAGAACAGGGACCTGTCGTTTCTGCGTCGTTAATTTTGCACGCGTCGCTGGCCACGTTCCGCTCGGTGGTGAAGCTTCGGAAGCTTTTCGACCCTCTATTGGAATGAATGTTAGCGTTAGTGTATGTTAGTTACGTACCGATTCATCTGGTGATAGAAGAACGTGACGGAGAACTATGTCGTGAAACATGATGGAATAGGAAGACAGGAAGTATTGTGGGGTATGCTACCAGTAGGGATAAACCGATCCAAGTAAATATATATGAATAATTAATATTTTCGGTTGCGACATACAGGGTGTCCCGCGTAACATTTATCATGATTCTTTAACCACTTCCGGTGATCTGATGGAAAAGTATTTTAGACAAAAGTTGATCAGTTCTTAATCGGTTACATAGAAATGGTGGCCGTCCGTTTTATAGGAGGTTTCCACGAACTAAACACCGAAAGAGGATCAACAAAATATTGGACCCAGAGCCTGGAGAAATGGGGTGGAGGGGGAGGAGACTCGAATTACGAAAAGCGACTCTTTATCGCGCCGACACTCTGACGAGAGCTTATGCTCTACGGGTTATCGATTCCGTTCGGATATCTGAATGCAGGATCGGGATACGAAACGGCGGGATGGAAAGGATGCCGATGAAGGCGGCGGGTGCATTTCAACCGATATCCCTTCCCATCCTCCCCTTCTAACCCCCGAAACCGTCGCCGTCCCTGTGTGTATTCCACGTTGCAATGTTTTGCTGGCGCGTCGCCCCGCGTCCGGGCACACGTAAAAAGAGTAGAGCGACTCGTGAAATTGGACGGCGGCCAAGCGATTGCGGAATCAGCCAGCTCTCTTTAACCTTTGCCCTATTGCACGGGGCTGTTGTCGGCCCTGCCGCGTCCCTGTCACCGTTTCTCACCCACTTCTCTTCCACGGTTCAGACGCGCACCAACCCCCTCCCTATTTCATTTCCCTGTGTTCCTTTTCATCCCTTTTTCCCCCATCCCATCGACGTGCACTCTTCACCCCTTCAACCCACTCACGGTTTTGCCCTGTTCTTCGTTGGTCTCTTCGTTCTCCCACGACATTTCTATTCCATATCAATCTACCGGCTCGACAATGGGAACAAGGCTGGCCTACCAAAATGGCATCGATGGTTTCTACGAGAAGCTTTTTGGTATCATACGCGAGAAATAGTGGTTTTCATTGATATTTGGGTGAATAGGTCGATGGGTTAAGTGTTTGTAGAAAAAGGTGATCTTTGAGTAACAGTGTTCCTAATTTCGTCTTCCCTAGATTTGATAACCCTCGGAAGGCGAATTGTGTGGGACTGACGATGCAGACGAACGCAGGGTCAGTTTGACCCGTAGCGGAATTTCCACTGTATGTGGGATTCAGGAAGGAATTGTACGTAAAATTTTTTGTATATTTTCGAGTTTGTATGTTACATTTACATAGAATTACAAAGGAAGACTTGTAACAGCTTTTAATTGGTTGAAATATATTTTATAGTTTGCTTTTATACTGGATAGGTCAATAAGAGCTACTACCTAAAATAAGTCGTTACCTATTGATTGTACGAGAGAACGTTTTAATTGTTATACATTTTTTGAACAATCATCGATTTCGACCAATCAGTGACTTTTTCCATGCCAGCCGCATTGCTATTCGTGTAATTCTCCCTTCACCAGAGAGTTTGCACACACGCCATTGATTTTCTCCTTTCTTGTCAGGTCTTTGTTCCGTCATCGAGCCAGAAATTTTGCTGTTCCCATCCCCCGGTGATCGCTTCATCGGTGAATAACCCGGCCTCGTGACCGAAAGATAAATTCTTTTTTGTGGGTGAAGGCGGGGCTAGCTCGCTTCCTATTCATTTAGGGGGCGAGAGGTAACCCTACACGGATGAACGTAACAGTGTCAGCTTAACGAATTCAACCTGCTTTCCTGGCCACGAAACCCCTTTCGGTTCTCGTTTCACGCGAAAATCAAACGAATCTTCGCTTTTTACGTGTCAAACGTGACGAAATATATTGGATCAAAAAAAAAAAAAGAGAGAGAATATATATAAGGCACGTGTTAATCTGTCGGAATTGAGTGTTTACACGGGAACGGAAGTGTGGAGCAAACGTTCCACGGGGAACGGTGAGAGAACGTGGAAAAAGTGAACAGTGTAAGGGTAGCAAAAAGAGCCGGAGCGTAAGAAGTCAAACGAAGTGGCGAGTGAAAAAAAAAAGAAAAATTAGCAGTGCCGGGTAATGAGCGTAGGGGGGAACGAAACGAAGAATACGGAATGGAAGGAATAACGAGCGACAGAGTAGCTTGAAAAATGAAAAGACAGATGCGGAATTAAAGACCCTCGATACGGAAACAAAGATTAGGGGAAGGTCGCGGAATTTGGAGCGTCGACTAGGTTGGACCGTTACTGTTATTTGTTATGTGTAAGCATTTTGCGCTGTGGGATAGACAATATTGTATGTATTACTTATACAGGGTATAACAATAATATTGTAGGTCCTTGAAATGGGTCACTCGTGAATTGATTTGGAACAAGTTTTTCCTTAGCAAAAATCTTCTCCGAGGCTTTGTTAACGAGATATTAACAAAAAACCCCGACCAATCAGAGCTCGGTCGGCAGACTCGCGCGCTGATTGGTCGGGGTTTTTCGTTAATATCTCATTAACTGGGCCTTGAGGAACTTTTTCGCTAAGGAAAAGGTTGTTTCTAATCACCCCAGGAATCACCCCTTTCAATGATTTACTAAGTTACATAGTTAATACAATCACCACTGTCATATAGTGCCAGCTGACGTTCAGGTGATCTAGCTTGGGCCCCATATAACCCTGTATACTTTTTATCAATTTTACAAATTTAATTTGAATGATTAATATTTCAAACTCCTTCAAAATAATTAAATGAAAAAATTTACAAATAAGTGGGAAAAACTAAAATGTTTTTTTCTTATTGTCGCCTGGAAGACACCACCAAACGCATTGAAACCTAAGTTTGCATACTTTGATCTTAATTTTTAGTTTTATTTAATCGTTAACATATCTTTTTAGTCCGTGCCATCATAATCTCCGTGAAAAAACCTACAACCACCTGATTCTTGATAAAAAACACCATTGTTTTGCAGCTAAATAAAAAACGATTAATCTTTTACTATCAACTACAGTTCCATAAGGTTCGTGTTAAAAAGAAATTTTTCGAACGTTCCTTCTTCAATAATATTATCTTGCAATTTTTTGGTAACAATCGAAAGTTGAAGCTTCTAAAAGTATTCTGTGAAATTTCCGACTAATAATACAATTATTAAAAATTCGCGGAAGCAACCTTAATCGGTAAAGGAATGAAACTGGACAGACGACAGAAAGGCTACATAAAATCTACGATAAAATCTGAATACATGTTCTACGAATGGCCACTGTATGGAGGCACATGTCGTCATTTATTAGTCGACGCTGTGCCATTCTCGTGACACGAAACCGCCTTCATCAGCAACATCGCGGCACATCTTTTCCTTTGATCCGAGCCGGCCCTCGTCCACCGAGCGACGTAACATCGAAGTTAATTAAACAGAGAAGAGCCACAAAGTGACGCCGAAAACAGTCGACCGCGTTCTCGCAGTGGGGCTAGCAAACTCGATTATCCCCCTAATAAAGTTCGTCCCCAATGGGAAGAAAAATGCAATTACCCACGTCGTATAAAAAGGGCGAGCGGCCAGAATATTTTGCTCTTCTCGCGGGCGCTCGCCTCCCGCGGACACATCGGTGGATGAGTTCGACGAAATCAGGATTCGCGTGGCGGCTCTAGGGACGGCATGGAATTTATTTTTATATTTTTTTTTGTTTACTCTCTGCTTGTTCTCCCAGCTAGATGAAGAGGAACGCGCTCGTCGACAAAAACGACGATGATTCGATTATTTTCGAAAGGCTCGAATTTCAATTCGTTTGTGCTCGCCTGCGCGGTGTTCTGTCTCGGCCATCGAAGCATCGTAAATTAGACGAAAGACGGATGGAAAATAAGCAGTTACTCGGCCGCCTGCCTTTCATTTGGCACGATGGTGCACGTGAAATTCTATACGATTCTGTGGGTAGGATTAACAAAGTGTATGGTATTACAGTAGAGACTCCGTGAGAGTTTGAAACTCGGGTCACCTTCAAAACTTTCACGGTGCACTGCGAGTCGTTTCAACACCTCACATATATATTGTGTACCCGAGGCCGATCCAAGGCAACATGAACGGGGGGGTAATAAATTATGGGGATGAAGTAGAAACTCTCACGAGGAACTTCCTAGCCAACTCTCATCGAGTCTTTTAGTTACGTATTCGAAATTACGAAATAAAATGCTAGTATCGTATATTCTTTCAGATCTGTGAGTACAGTACAGCGCCCAATTTGCCCGACTCCCTTCTATGTAAGATAAATTTTAATTTTTGAAGATTTATCTACTTTACTGTATGTTTTATTACAAACATTTTTTACCCTCCCTCCACTCCCCGGCTTTTCAACGAAGGAGGCCCTGGAAGGTTTGATAGTCCTATGCCACGAAAAATCTTAATCCAAGCCTGCTATACTGTATACGCCAAATAATTCATGATATGATTCGTTTCAAACCGTTTGGTACTATCCATTCGATCCTAAATACCACATGAATCATTTAGCCGTCCGATCTAGATATGAATCACCACATTTCCATAATCGAATTATGAATTTAGCCGAATTCAATATCGAATGGATACCCGTATAATTCCTCGAGCAGCACAGAACGGTACGGAGTTAAAGTAAATCCGAAAAGAAAAAAAAAAACCACGACGGAACATTAGTTCCGAACCTAATTCTCTCCGGAGTCTGTTAATCAGTCTCGACACGAGACGACACGGCGACCGCAACGGAAGCGTGAAAATCGATTGGTGAATAGAACGAGGCTCGATCGTTGGCGGCCCCACCGAGCACGATCGAGCCGTTAAAAGGTCCAATCGAAGACAATGGCACCGCAACCCCTCTACATCTCGTCCGATGGGTGGGGAAAAAATGAAATTCTATCTGAAAATCGATGCCCTGCACTGGAAACAGGCTCGTTGCTGGCGGAATAGAATTCAACGGGAGGGCCGGCCGATTTACGAGCTAAATAAATTTCGCGAAAAAAGGAGGGGGGGGGGGGCGGACCAGGTGAGAGGGTGGGAAAGGGTGGGGGTGGCGAGCCCGTTACTATCTCTATGGGCAACCGCCTCGGTTCCCCGTGGTACCATTATTATTGAACAGACGCGAGATAGGGGAGACAATAGTCTGGGAAAGATTGGGAGGAAGAAGGCGGTACCACGAGAGCGGGAGTCTGCTCTTCTTTTACCCTTTTGCGATCGGAAATCACGTATTGTCTCGAGTGGAAGAAATCGAATGCACCGTGAAAAGAGTGTTTGGGAAAAGTTTCGTACCGTCGTGTCGACGACGAGTGCCATTGTCGACGTTTTCGAGCCCGGGAATCGACCGTTATATTGGCCTGTTTTGAAAGTTCAGCCGCGTACACACCTGCCCCCCTCCTTTCATTTCTTTCGTCAATATTATCAACGGTGAGTTATCCTGGCGACATTTTTCTATCTTTGAAACGTATGGGTACGTGCACGCGATACTTCACGACCAGTTGTGGATCCAGATGGGGTGATAGGGGATGATCGCCCCTCCTAAGAGCAATAATAAAATATATAAATATTATGTCACTTATACTTGGAACAGATGGTCCAAACAATTGTACTTATATATGTACCTTTACACATTTCAGCCTCACCCCCCCCCTCTCAAAAAAAAGGCTCATAGATACGCCACTGTTCTAGAGGTGCGACTGTCGATTATCGATAAATTATTGATACTTAACGATATATCGATAGTATCGTTAACACGTTGACTACCACAGTGGAAATGGTCGTACATAAGCAGACACCTTTTATTTCGCTTTGTTAAATCATAAATCGTCGAAAATACACTGCGTGGCATAACTATAAAACCACCCTAAAATTTTCAATCTTCATATATTGTGGTTAAAATAAAATCGAATCGTTTTCTTTTCTAGAGAATACAATCTATCCTTTTCTGGGAAAACATTATTTCTCAATAGGAATTCAGATATGGCATAGTTGGTTCGTTTTTATTTCAATCGCAATACATAAGAATTGAAAATTTTAGGGTGGTTTTATAGTTATGCCGCGCACTGTATATGCGTTTATTTAATAGAGGCTGTTGGTCTTGCTTTAAATTATACTGCGATATAAATTTAAGGCAAACATTTTGTAACGGATAAGAAAGTAACAAAAAGATAAAATCAAATACCGATTACGATTTCGCAAAGAAAAATACACGTACATATTATATTTACATTTATAACGTATAATTTACAATATACATATAAATATACAAAATTCTTTCAGACAGAAGAACCAGATTACAGCCAAAATACACTAACATGTTGTCTACAGTAAGTTCACCCAAAAATAGATTACGAATGATTTCATAACAATTAATGCGCTATCGTTTTTTATTCTTAACGATATTTTAACCCATTATCGATATATCAAAATATCGATAACATTTCAATGTTGTCCACGTTTATCGATAATTTTATAATCGCACCTCTACACAGTCCACGACCTATTCCAATGATCGTTACCAAAAAACAGAGAGAAACCGTGAATGTGAAATATTTATAACGTTTGATCGGTACGTTTGCAGTTTCCTGGCCGATACTACAAAGATCCGAAGGGCTCTGTTCGACAAGTTCCAAGGGGGAAAGAAGGGTCGTTGGGAACATCCGCGATTCTCTGTAATTCAACACGCCCTCTCGATGTTCACCCCCCACCTCAGAAATCCATCTTCATCGGTACGAGTGCACGAACATAAGAAACTCGGAACACGAATGCATTATGCATCCGGCGGTCGGGCACTTAGAATCGGTGGAACGACATTTATTTTAGTGGACGATCCTTTACGAACGATTTTTATGAACTGCTCCGCGAAAGGATCAGGCGACCGTGTGCCTTTTCAAATTTAAGATCTCTCTGTAACCTTCTCGTAAGCCGATCCCCGCATTTACGGGACCTGGCTTAATGGCCATTTCGACATTATTTTTCTCCTGCCTCCTTTCGCCGTGCAACGTTCGTTTCCTGACACTGCGCACATATACAAACGCGACTCCTTCGGAAAAGAATCTCGCGATTTACGTGTATACCGCGAATGTTTCTCAGACACTTGATATTATTACGCGAACGGAAGTGAAACGGATATACGCTTATTGCAATTCGCTGGTAAGTTTCCTCGGTGTTTTTCAATAAGAACTCAGAGGCATTTACTCGGAGCTTTTTATGCGAAGTGGTAATTTTTTCAGTTAATCCGTTGCCAGTTTGCTGGATAGCGACAAATGTCGAGAGACGAGTGAACTTGTCCTGTTTATAAAAATTTGTTTCCTCGTGAAATCAAGAGCCAGTAGTCGTTTTAAAACTATTTAATGCACTAATTCCTTGCAAATAATGTTTGCGCAAAATTACTATCGCAGTACAATTCAAAACAAGACCTCTGTTAAATAAACGGATACATTTTCGACGATTTATGAGTTAAAAAGTGTCTAGCTACGCACGACCTTTTTCACTGTGGCAGTCAGCGTGTCAGTGGGGTTTTATTGCGTAGACGGCCGTTTTCAACGTGATTTTTGGGAATTAATTTAAAGATAACTATCAAACCTAGGAGGCTCTGATTTTACATACATGTCTTCGTACATGTTTAAAGTGAAAACACAAATTTTTATAAGACATTTTATTAACACTTATAGGAGTATAACTAAAACTTGTCCCACTGGGGACATTGATTGTGTCGGTCCTAGTCGTTTGAAAGAAATAAATAACATTGCGTTTTATTCTCCATTAATCTGGCTATCGCCCGGCCTAGAATAAATAATATAAATAAAAAATTGACAAAATTACAAAGCTTTGAATATGCAGGTCCGAATTTTACCAAAAAAATTTTTACATCTCGTGCCCCGGAAAAATCGTAATTTTCAAGATATCAAAAAGTTTTTTTAATTTCCTGTAATTTCGACAATTTTATGAATTTCATCATCATCCTTTAGTGACACATTTTGAAGGCCGTAAACTTTAAAAAAAAATACAAGAAAAAAGAAGTCGACTTTTTTTACCGACTACACCCCAAATAGCACACAGACGGTTTAATGACGGCTTGAAGACGCCTCAGACCTAAAATAGCCGTAAAATGGGTGTCTTCAAGGTGTCATATACGATCTGGGACTAGAATAATCCCCTGTAATCGTGGAAATAATGGAAATCAGACAAAAGTATAAATTCCGAGCGTTTCGACGATGGATCATTTTTATACAACAATTTTCCCGCCGGTTGCAGATATTTACAAGACACTCTGCCGTACATTGACCGCACTAGGACAGCGATATGGGGCTGGAGTTACGGTGGATACGCGACAGGCATGACGCTCGCCATGGATTATCGCGGTGTCTTCAAGTGTGGCATGTCCGTGGCACCTGTAACAGATTGGGCTCTTTACGGTACGTCTGCATAAGATAATATTTTCATCCACGGCCGGGCGGAATTCTCTTCTTGAACCCGTGTCCCGTTCATGAATATTCCGATCGGTGTCGTGTGGCAATTTTTCCCGTCGAAGATTCAGAAAAATTGGGAGAACTAACAACATTGGCTTCGAGACAATCGACAATTTGAAACGCGATGTAACCGTGATTTGTTCGATTAATTCTCCTAATTACGTATCGTGCAAAATCGTCCTCTATTAGCTGGTTCAATCTTACGAATCGGAATCTCTTTAAGCATGAAGTATATAGAGGAATTTTGCCGAATTTGGACCACTAAAATATTTTTAATTCCAGACTGATAATAGTATATTTTTATATTTGAGAGCTAGGAGAAAAAGAACGTCGCTATTTTAATCTTAACTACGTTTCGTGCAAAATCATCCTGCTGTAGTAGCTGGTTCGATCTTACGAATTATGTATAGGGGAACTACCACACACACATATTCTTAATAATAACCCTCCCAGACTGTTGTGGAACATATACTACAGTTATAAACTATCAAACACATTATTCTCGAATGTGGAAAATATAACCAAGTAAGAAGAAAATTAAATATTAAGGATAACTTCACCGAAACAATAACCTCGACGTCGTACCAGGCACGTTGATAACATTCTGCAAGATTATTAGAATCCTCAACAACCTACAAAGACCTTGTTGAATCATGCCTTTCGATTCTACAATTTTTAATAGGTTGCACATAATGTGTATTTAAATTCAGTCAACAGTCACTAACCCTTGTTATTAATGCAACTCTAAATTTGCAAAAAAAAAACACAATAGTAGTCCAACCTAGACAATAGTTCAAATTCGGCAATATTCCCCTATTAAGTGAAAAAAGATACGTTTGTAAAATATCACTGAAAAACAATTTCTACGTCTGAAACAACTTCCCAGTGCTTTGAATAAATCAATCGAAAAGAAGAAGAAAAAAGGCCGAATTATCGAGGCGCTATCGGCTCTTCGTTTCTCCTTCGGCCGATACCAGTTATTGTCGGAATTTCATGGCAGTCAGCTTTGCGCCCGCATTCCCAGATATCAGATTTATCTGGCCGATAAGGAACCATCGTTCGAAATCAAGTCGAGCATTCAGACGTTACCATCGTCGCCGACGATGCAGATTTTTAACGCGACGACTTTTTCCTTACTTCCTTTCACAGTGAACGACTCCCGTGTTCAACCTCCTCATTCCCGAGATATCGATCGCGGATTGAGTTCTGTGTTTTTCCTCTGTTTCCCCGCCGCGCGACATTGCCACGACGCCGATCAAGGGGGTCGTCGATGCTCCTCCCGCCTTATTTGTAAATTTCTTTGTTACCAATTCTATATTTTACGTTTCATTTGAATCCACTTTACATGCTTATCCATACCACTCGATTCACCAACGACTAACCGATAAACGAGAATAGACCAAAGATGGGCAAATTTATTATGTAGATAAAGAATTGCAACGAATAAAAGGTAAAAAAGTATTTCACTATTTTTAATTGATTGAACGTTGAAATTTATATTTTTTAGAATAAAATGATACTTCTTGAATAAGTAGATACTTGGTCGCTCTGGTTCTTAAGTGTTCTATTTCCACTAGTTTCTGAACTGAGAAAACTGAGCTTTAAGTTTACGCAGTTTAATATTGTAGAAGCAGGAAAGTCGTGAAATAATCAAACACAGTATATCATCTACTGAATAGGTATTTATTGCAATATTTAACAAAATTCGATATTACTGTTGATATAACTTTTTATCGTTGTTAGTATTTGGAGATACAACCATTAAAAAGAAAACATTTTCGAAGTTTCGGAGTTAGAACTTAAAACTAGAATTACCTGCATTGACTGTATGCTAAGTTAAATTGTGTAATATATAATCCAATATTGCTTAGTACAGTGCAATAGAAAGTATATAAGAAATTAGAGGTTAACATAAATTTCGATAAAACTAAATGACATCCATTTTCTTCTGTTGATAGATATATATCTCAATATTTCCAGAATTACTAAGGAAATAACATATAATAAGACGTCTATGATGAATGTTTAAAAAAAAATAATTCTGCACATACACAAAAATTTGTTAATTTCCCCTCTTTTTTAACAGCTCAAAGATATGCAACCCCTTAATCTCCTTAACTGTTTAAAGGTCCAAATGACAAACTTGGATACTACTTTTCACTACGTATTATTCGAATAAAATTCCGTCCTGGCGCAGACGAAGAATACCGAGTCCGATAAAATAGCCGAACGAGAGAACGCGAGCGATACAGATAAAGGAAATCCTACCACCGGGCGATTCCGGTGACAAATAAAAATACCGTGCGATTTGTTATACGGAATTTAGTGCGGAAGGGACCGAGGGAAGGCCCAGCGCGGATTAAAGTACGCGCCATAAGCGTCTTTGGAACGAGAAGAAACACTCACGGCAATTGGCCCAGGCCAGGCCAACGGTACTGGGCGCGCCCCCGTTAAACCGGAAACGAACGGTTCCTCCGCGGCCGAGACTAAGGGAGCAAGAGTGTGCGCGCGCGCGCACAACGTTGCTGCGTCCGCTATAAATCATCGAGAGCAAACATTTTATTAAAACCGCTTATTCACAACGCGGTGTAAAATGATTCGATCATTTTTCACGTCGGTCCCGCGAACACACACCGGCTCCCGGGGGTTGTTCCGTGGGCGCGTCGCGAGGAAGGGGAGGTGTAGAAGGGTAGAAATTCCATCGCCTTTTCGCCACGGCGTTTTCCACCTCCGCAGTTTCCCATTGTTGCGTCCGACCCGCGGAAAAGCTTAATATCCACGGCGAACACAGACGTATATACATATATGTATATATGTATAGGTGTTATAGGCGCTGCACAATTTCCCCGCGCAGCTTTCGCGGATTAATTAAGTAGCACACGTTCGGCGTGTAATTCACGGGGCACAATTACGCGGGCGACGCATCGCCGTTCCCCCAGTCGCAACAGTACGGCCGCCAATGGAGAGAAGTCAAAGAAATCATTGTTTAATATCGATCCGATAATATGTTCGAACTATGTTCTAATGTTTAAATTGCCGTATTTATCAACGTGAGATTTTAAGAAGACGCCCATTTGACGGCTAGTTTAGGACTGAAGCGTCTTCAACGGGGGAGGGGGTGGGGGTTGTAATACAGAACGACAAAATATATAAATCTTAAGAAATTTGTATTTATTTTAAATAAAATTAAATAAAATTTAATCATAACGAAATGGAAGGTTCAGACTGGGGCCTCCCTAGACACCCCCCATCCCCCTTGATCCGGTGCTGATTCGCCGATATCTTGAAGTATATAAAGTAAATTAGTGCTCTAAAGATATATGTATAACGATTAATTATTGAATTCCTATCAGGCTAATAATAATTACATAGAACTATAAAAGAGGATAGAATTCTGGGAAAGGCAAGCGGGAGACAGATAGGGAGACGAGAATGAGCATAAAAGTGCACGAAATTTTAGGTGTAAAACAGGAGAAAGGATAGAAGGGGGAAAAGGTCAGGGTGAAATAAATAAAAGGGGACTAGAGTAAATGGAAGGGGATTGAACGCTCGGAATTAACCTTATAATTGACCCGATTTACAGATTCAATTTACACGGAACGGTTCATGGGTTTGCCGACGGTCGAGGACAATCTCCATGGCTACGAGCAGAGTCAACTTTTGAACAAAGTAGACAACATTAAAACGAAGATGTACTACTTGATTCATGGAACTTTGGACGACAACGTGCACTATCAGCAATCTCTGCTGCTTGCCAAGGTCCTCGAGCAGAAGGATATTCTATTCCGACAACAGGTTACGTCGTGAACTTTATAATTAACACTTTATCTACCGGTGATTGCTTAGCTTTGTAGAACCGACGATTAATCGTATAGTTCTTGTGCGTATAATGTTTACGGTACGGTCGCATTGATGAACCTCGATAATTTCACCGTAGTGACCACCATTATACGTATATGCTGCAGAAACAGACTCAGAAATAGTATTATTGCTACGGTAAAATAGTAAAAGTAAATGGTGTTTATTTAGTAAGTGGGTCCCCTGACTGATTTCAATGACCTTGAAACATACTATCAAGGTCATCGTTCTGAATAATGGAAAGGGCCTCCTACCACTTGGTTTCGGAAGTTACTGAAATTTATGCCAAATTAACATTCAATTTAACACTTATTTCAGTACTTGTTTTAAATTTATCAAATGGTATGCGACCCTTCGACAACGCTACTTTTTCCCCTCTAACGGAAGTCGAGTTTGCACGTCAGTGTATATATTAGATCGGCCTTAGTTTCCGAGATATTCGTAAAAAAACATTCGTTAAACTTAAATTTATGATTGGTAGTATACACATCGCATTCTGCTTCCCACAGCAGATATACGTATTCCTTCCGAATGATGTCTTGTCAGTGGACTACGAGTGAGTTGTTGAAAAATGAAAGCGTTAAAGTCGTTATAGAGCTAAGCAATTTAATCATAATGATATTATGTACGAATTTCTAAATGTATGTAATAATTATGATACATCGGTACAATTTTTAGCACGTTACAAGTCGAACTTTCTGTATTTCTGAGATTCTCGTTGAAAAGTCTTTCTAGAAATCGTTATTTTCGTTGCAGACATACACGGACGAGGATCACGGAATCGCGCAGTCGAGAGCGCACCTGTACCATTCCCTGGAGAACTTTTTGGACGAGTGTTTCGAAGCTTCATGATCGCAGCATAGATGTGAAACGACAATCTAGATCCTCCGCGTGTCACCTGCCTCACATTCCACCTGTAAATACCTTGTCACTTGTACATACTCGATGTACAATATGTAATATGAGATGTTAGTGTATATAATTGACGGTGAAACGAAATAGGTACACTCGATGTAAACAATCCGAAAGAGAATGTTCCCTCAATTCCTCGTGCTTCCTGAAGAACGGAGAGATAAGAAAGATCGAAAATCTGATGATCATAACTTCATTTTAATCGTTTTCTTTTGTTATTCATAGAACGTATAACGGCATTGGATTTAAACCACCGTTTTTGACTGAAATGTATATGATTCTTCCACGTGCTACAGTTAGAATTGAATTAAACGGATATTCGTTGTAACATCCACGGGGTTCCCCGTTAATTGATCTACCAAATGGCTCCATCTCTCACTTTATCGTGCAAACCTTTAGATGTATTCTCGACCGATCAAACAAAGTGATAAACCACTACATACACCCATCCTGAATTAGAAATCGGACACAATACAAGTGATCCTGAACAGTCAATCAATTTCTTTCCAATTGTACCACAAGTTTATATCGTGTTGAAGGCAAATTTTCGTAAAATAAAAGAACGATGTCTGGACCGAACACGTCTAGGCAAACACCAATTTTTATTAAATAACTTAAAAATGCGAGGGTTAAAATATACGAAAGGAGAAATTTTACTAATGATAAATAATCAAGTCTAGAATTATTCTACTTTCAGGGAACATTGTAAAACTATTACTGTCTTAATGAAAAGTTTCCTATAAATAGTTCAACAGAATTTATCAATAATCATCTTAAACGGAATTATCGAGATGAAATCGATGTACTTGAAGTGTGGCTGATACTTACGCATCCTTTACATTTCTGAGTTGTTTGAGCTAAATACACTTACCAACCATTAAGTAATAATGGACTGCTCTTTGGAATTTCTTTTATATTTTTTGTAAAATAGAGACTAGTTTGTTCGTTTATCGAAGGCCTAATGGACCCGAGATAAGTATAATTTTATTATAAGAGTCTTTATACATAAGAAAAACGAAGAATGCTGAAGTTACGTTGCATCACTCTATGCAAATAAGTTCAGAAGTTCCTGGAAATTTCAACGAAGTTTGGAGTGAGAAAGCATCACTCTCTCATTATAACGAATTTAAAAACGTATTCCTGTTATGTTTTACATGTTGTTTTATAATTAAACGAGGTGAGCGTGATTTTGATGTGAAAAAAATGTCTAATATTAACTCTTTGAGGAGTGTTTATAAAAAATACCTAGTTCACATGTATCTCTTTCTACAAGAAAGAATGTTAAAGAAACAGATGCAATATCGATATTGCTGATAATATTCACTTGTATTTGGTTTATAAATTATGGGTGATGGTAGACAGTTTTTACATATATTTTTAATATTAAGCAGAAGATAAAAAAGCACTTCTATTGTAATTATTTTAGTCATACAAGGTGCAAGTATTATTATGCCTCCTTTTACAGATACTATGTCATTTGTGTAACAAAAGATCGTACAAACTACTAAGATCGCTAAAAGCATTACAAAAACAGGAGAATAAAATTTGTTTCCTTGTTCTTACTAATAATATGGTGTAGCAGACCTTTACAGTTTCGGCGTTCCCTTGCATTTTTGCCTACCAGGCTATAACATCTGCATGGCAGAGGTTCAGTGTAGGTCGAATTACGTCGCCGTCTTCCCAAGTGCTTGAAGGAGAACTTTCTCTTTTTCTGGAATGTCCTGGGAAAACGAGACATGTGTTTTCTCGTGTAACCATGGGAAGACGGTGGAAACGGACAGTTTGGGACAGAATATCGTCAACCGCCGAACCGTTAACAACGTCTGATACCTCATAGTTTCATTACTTTTGTATTGCTTATTTTTATCAACTGTTTGGTTTTGTTATAGTTTCGTTATTGTTTGTGATTGTGTAGTTCTTGTTTTTGTTTGGATAAAAACTTTATTCTTGTTAGTTGGTGCACATTTATTTTAAAGACACAGCCATGGCTATCCTAAAATGGTAAAAAATCTATGACTGTCACTATTTAAGATATCCTCAATGTATATACAACTAAGTTGCTGGACTGGTTGTTCAAAACTCCTCTACATGACTACTTCGCTTTATTATTAAAAATAACGATATTGCAACTAATAGTAACTATTAAGTCTATTTGTAGTATAAGCGATGTACTAACAAACTCTTTAAATATGACAATTTTATAATGAAAGGACCACTGTAATGGTTTCAAGGCTGGATCAAGAAACAATTTCTCGGACTAATTGTTAACTTTTATTCATACATATTGTACAAAATATTTAATCAAATATATACAATTAAAAAAAACAACTAAAAATACCCAACCACAAATAACTAGGATGAAAACATACTGATAGTCCAGTGATATTACTGAATTATTATTGTCCCTCCATTGATATTTGTTGAATGTATCATGAATAAAGCTCTATGTTTTATTAACAGAGAGTGTTCATGTTTCGATAATCTGTTGCATTTGTCAAATCTTTACAAATACATCTGTACTACGTATGTGTTACGAGTTCTCTGTCTCCTTGTATCTAGACCAATTTTAAATGCTTGTGAGTAATCATTGTTCCTAAACTCTATCGATTCTACTGTTATTAAAAACACATACTTGCATTTGGTACACGTGTAAAAGACTGTCTGCCCTTCATCTGCAGACCGTAACTGCAATGTAGCATATGACATTTTGTCATTTTGACATTGTGGACACTTTCTTTCAACAACTGGGCCTTCCGTATCTTCCTCTTCATTATCCTTTTGCTTTGAAGATTCATAGGCATTGTTTTCATTAAAGTGAATGGTACATGACATAGCCATATCACCAAAAGCTGAAGTTATAGTCATATATTTTCTAATAATATCAGCATTAGAATAACTGCAATGTACTTCGATAATAATAAAAAAAGTATGAAACAATTACCTTCGGGACCCCACGTGCGCTTGCAGGCGTAACATATAACGTTTCCCGTATTGCCCAACAACGGCAAAATTGATCCACAATCAGAACAAAAACCAGGCGTGCTTATGAAACAAACAGTATCATTGTTCTCTGTCATGATTTTTATTAAAACTCCACAATCCACGTACACGTGACAATAGTAAACAAGTATCTGTTATGATCATGGAACAACAACACAGTTTGATGGTCCATATACACTAGACTTCCGATAAGAGCTCAACCCCGACATCTGGCGACAAGCTGCTGTCGTAATAAACCACAATGTCTCTTAAACTGTGAGATTTAGGTGCTCAGTATTCGTACAGCCTGGATCTCGTGCCAATTAAGGTTTTGAACTGAACTGTTTTTTACCGGTCCAATTATTAATTAAATAAAAAGATCGGGAGTCCCAGATCGATGATACTTCATTGTTCCGCCATCTGGCAGTAATAATACAATAACTGACCAAAAGGTGGTACATATGTACCATGAGCCATAGATACCGACACTATGCATTTTCAGTGTGTACTTTAGAATAACATTAATCCGACTATTTTAGTAAACGTATTCCTTCTCTTCATATCCTTCGATTGAAATAAAGATATACGAAACTAAAGACTATATTGACTTCCCTGCAATAGTACATATAATCATAAAAGAGATATAAGAATAGACCTAACATGCAATATAATTTTCTGTCCCATACTTCGAGGGCATCAGAAGCCCCCTTACCATTTTAGTGTCAATACCCGACATTACCGATAAAGCATGAATTCTGAGTATTATTAGCACAAATAAAGTGTTATATATTCCATTCATATTGCGTGTATCTATACGATTTGACGGGAATAAAAATATCCGATGCTCAGTTTAAAGTTAAGGGATAAATATGACAGTCATGAAATATGAAACGGAAAAGTATATATTTTTTCACTTAACTACAAGACAATTTATTCTAAATGCATCGTTAATAGACATTTTATTAATGTTACTTTTTACATGTTCTTGCTTTATTCGTTTTTATATC
>NW_015373917.1:99590-99869 GCF_001272555.1 Dufourea novaeangliae | reverse complement strand
GCCTTACCGTAATGAGCCAACTCGTAGCCGCGGGATTCCGGGAATCGGGTGACGTCACGGCGTGCGAGTGAGAGCGGTAGAGCGAGCCGCCGTATCGGTGCTCTCCGTCAGTGTTGACGCGTGCAGAGGAATTTCAGGGATCTATGGGAGGGAGGTGTGCGAGCGAGAGAGTACGGTAGAGCGTGCCGAGTATCGGTGCTCTCCGTCGATCCAACGCGCTAGTGAGTTGCGTCACCCAGTTTATTGACTTAGCCGTGTACGCCGTGTACCAAGGTCGTA
>NW_015373917.1:61420-96850 GCF_001272555.1 Dufourea novaeangliae | reverse complement strand
AATGAATAATGCATATGTATGATTTAACTGTTTTTTATTGAAAAAATCGTACGAAAATATACAATTTACAATAGTATTTCTATAAATTTAACAACAATTGCCTTAAGTACTACTTACATATATGATTTTACAATATATTTATAATAATATTTCTATAGATTCAATAAAAGTGCCCTTAGATACTTATTTTACTTAAATCCTACTTATCTATATGATTCTACAACATACTTGTAATGATATTTATATAAATTCGGAAAAAGTAGGCTTAGATATTATTCAGGTTTATAAAATATTGTAACTTATATGCCGCAAATAATTCCCTCCTCTGTCACTTGCAAGTTTTCCGTACAGTCTTCAAAACTTCATAAAGGTTTCATAAATTTGTCGCCGCAATTTTGATTACCGGTGGTATACGATAGACGTTTGTAATAATTTGCAGTAGTCCTCTGCCGGATTCAATCAGTTGTTACTACACGTGGATTACGGGACAATGAACGGTAATGAAATGGCTTGCGTCAGTACACGTTTGAAACGTGATCCTTTATCGCTGTTGCTCGTACAACTCTCTAGCTCGGTCGAATGTTGCTGGTGCAACTGTCGAAATATGACTGACACTTGTGCGTGCTTCCGTACGAGCAACAGTTCTAATAGTTCTATGACCCCACTTCCACACACACACAAGGTCTCTGGCGCCTCCTCCGGGGGTTCTATGACCCCACGGTCCACGACACGGGGTCTCTGGCGCCACCTGTGGGGATTCTGTGACCCCACGATCTCACCATAAGGGGTCTCTTGCGTGTCTTCCTGGGGTTCTATGACCCCACTTAGCATACACGGTGTCCCTTAGCATGCTCCAGTCGTTCTATGACCTCATAATTAATGACATATTCACTTTTCAAATCATCATTACATATTCTTCACATCGTAATTACGATTAAATAATTAATAGACTGACTAAACCGAACATAATATCGATGGCTGCAAACTTTGCATTCATTTCATAACAGCATGTTCTATGTTACAGCGTTCTTAGTAGGCGCAGGTAGCTAAAAGGGGAGTATGGGGAACAGGTAAAAAGAAGTACTGGATTAGCACAATCTGTGCTAAGAGAGAAACGGTTACACTAGACAAGCGGCGAATCAGTGTGCAGGAATGTGTATACATATATAAGTAGTATTTAAGGCTATTGTTAAATCTACACAAGTCCCATTGCAAATTGTATATTGTTTTACGATTTCTTGAATAAAAAACAGTCAAGTCATGCATATGGGTTATTTATTAATCCCGGCACTATCACCACTCCTATTCCTGATATCAATTTACCAAAAAAATAATAAGAAATAATAAATAATAGCAATATAATTAATCCTTAAACTTTTAAGAAAACGCGGGAAAAAGGAGGAGATTTAAGAAACCTTTTGTAGCGCCCCCACGAGTTGGTGGCGGAAATTGGAACTAATTCTAAAAACTCCATAATGATAAGAATTATTTCTGTCAGTAGTGTTGCTGTTGACAGAAATAATTCTTTTAATTATGAAGTTTTGAGATTAATTTATGATTAATTGGAGACCAACGACGTTCATTTTCAGCACCTAATTACTGATATATTCGTATTTTCCCATCACCAGGAATTTTAACTTACCATCTTCTGATTTCTGTTTCTCAACTAATAGAAAGTATTAATCTAGGTTCGTTCTTTCATTGGAAGCAGCACACATGGTTATATTACTTTCTTCCACTACCATCCGATTTTTTGTCTCAATTCCCTCGATCTAGTAACGCCAATTGAATACGTTTGTTCAATTAATCTACTAGGAATAGTTTAATTAAAATATAAGGTATTCTTGACTTCATCCGAGAGGCAAGCGAGACAAGCTACGAGCTGAATTAATACAAAACATAGGTAGGTAGATATTGTTGGCAATGAGTTCGATTACAGCTGAGAAATCTTTTCGAAACCTCGAAAACGAACATCATTACTAGGATAACATCATTATGCAAGAGGTGCGGGTATTTCTCTTTAGGGATATTTCTCTTTAGGAACATTTTAGAACGTCATGTCTAGGAAATTTATTAGTAACGAATTGGAATGCACTTTCTTGATTGCTATATTCGTGTGTGATGAATACGTAAACGTTTGAGCTGGAGGACGGGAAGTGGACGACTTAATCCGTTTTGTATGTAAGAAAATGTCGCTGGCAAGGTTAGTGTTTGTGATAAATACTCCAAATTTCTTTACTCACCATGCATAAAATAAAACATTCCAGAACATCTGCGTTGTTCATTACAAAGCATTAATTAATGACAGTTTACAGGCCATATTAGTCAGTTTACTTTGATAGCGTTATATGCAAGTGTTGAACTAAAATAATAATGTATTGTGCATCAGTTTCAAATACTTTTTAACATGTTGTGTCATGGCAGATACTATCTTTACAGTGTCTGATAATTCTAGAGTATATTACTTATCATTATTTTTGCACTAGAATGTTAAATCTTAACATTGTTTCGTAATCTCTATTGGTTTTGCAGTTTATTACCTGCACCATCGCAGGTGGTGTGGGATCGAGAAGATGAAGCACGGGAACAGAAGCTACGGCAGAGGCCTGTGTCTGCATTGGTCAAAGCAGTTGTTACTGCTCCTCCCTATGGGCAACGTAAGGGATGGGTACCTAGGAATCCAGAAGTAAGTTTCACTTACACCTGTTAATATGGTTGTCTTATGTGATGTTATTAAAGATTCGTGCAATGTATATATAGGATTTTGGAGACGGTGGGGCATTCCCTGAAATCCATGTAGCTCAGTATCCACTTGGAATGGGAGTGAAAGGAAAAGAAACTACAAGCAATGCTCTGGCAGTTCAGCTAGATGCCCATGGGAAAGTAAAGTATGACATGATTGCTAGGCAAGGTCATTCCAAAGATAAGGTAATCTAGTAAATTTTACTGCATCGATCAAGTTCATACATTACTATTGAATACTTTATGATGTTTACAGATTGTCTACAGCAAATTGAGCGATTTACTACCGTCAGAAATAACCAGCGAAGAGGATCCTAGTTTACAGCGTCCTCCGACAGAAGAAATAGATGAACTCACAGAAAAAACCAGGAAAGCTTTGGAAAAGATAACTAGATCAAAGATAGCCGCAGCGATGCCAGTTAGATGCGCCGAGAAACAAGCACCAGCTCAGTATATTCGATACACACCATCGCAACAAGGACAATCCTTTAACTCTGGTGCCAAGCAGAGAGTTATCAGAATGGTAGAAGCTCAGATAGATCCGTTAGAACCACCAAAATTCAAGTGAGTTACTTTGAAGTCTTAACTCGCCGATGAGTGAGACATTGAGTAATTCAGTATCGTTTAATTATAGGATTAATAAGAAAATACCACGAGGTCCTCCGTCACCTCCGGCACCAGTTATGCACTCACCTACAAGGAAAGTCACAGTGAAAGAACAAAAAGAATGGAAAATACCACCTTGTATCAGTAATTGGAAGAACGCTAAAGTGAGATCAACGAATTTGTTTCAGCAACAATTCCGTACAGTATTTCGCTAAGTAGTACTTTGATTTCAGGGTTACACAATTCCCTTGGATAAACGTTTAGCTGCGGACGGTCGCGGTTTACAGCAAGTTCACATAAATGAAAATTTCGCCAAGCTAGCTGAAGCTCTTTACATTGCTGACAGAAAAGCCCGTGAGGCTGTAGAGATGCGAGCACAGCTGGAGAAGAAGCTGGCTCAGAAAGAGAAGGAAAAGAAGGAGGATCATTTGAGGCAACTTGCGCAAAAAGCCAGAGAGGAACGTGCTGGTTTGAAATCCTCTGCTGCGATAGGTCTGTACAGAAAATTTATGTATTTATCAAACAGTACCGCATAAAATTGATTATTTAAATTATATTAAATGGAATCTTTATAGAATGGAATTGGGAAAGAGACCAGCTCAGGCAGGAACGACACAAGGACCGTGCTCGTGAACGAAATTTGGCGCGTGCTGCTCCCGATAAGCGTTCTAGATTGCAACGTGAACGTGAACGTGACATTAGCGAACAAATAGCACTTGGTTTGCCAGCAAAGAGCATTCCGAATACCGGAGAGGCACAATTCGATCAGCGATTATTCAATACAACCAAAGGAATGGACAGTGGTTATGGGCATGACGATGAATACAATGTTTACGATAAACCGTGGAAAGATTCAAATTCCATTGGTTCGCACATATACCGTCCTAGTAAGAGCATTGACAAGGATACTTATGGAGATGATTTGGAAAAACTCGTTAAAACAAACAGGTTTGTTAGATTCGGTTTTTCAGTACTTCAGGTTGCATAGGCCATAATTGGACAAGCTTAAGTGTAGAGCAAGCAGTAACAGGAGTGAGATGTTTCTGAAAAAAATAAAAAATTTTGTCTTAGATTTGTCCCGGACAAAGAATTCAGTGGAACTGACAGATCAGCAACTCGGTCTGGACCAGTGCAATTTGAGAAAGATGAAGAAGATCCATTTGGTTTGGATCAGTTCTTAAAACAGGCCAAACGCGCCAGCAGTTCTACAACTACTGCCACGAAGCGGAAGGAAGAACGCGAGCAACGAAGAGATGATCGTGACAAGCGAAGGAAACACTAGCTTTTCTTATTGTTTAACTATTCTTGTCATTTTATAATGAGCATCTTAATTATCTCCTTCTAAATGTGTAGAGACCTTTTAACTTACAATTAGTGGAGTTAAAAATCGAGGTTCAAGTCTAATTGCCTTAGAATCTATAAAATCGTATTCTTTTCTACATCTTGTCACTGTACGATAATTATTTGTTATATCTTCAGAAGAGACATGCGAGTGTACCCAAAACTACTGCTAAATAAATTATTATTTAGTAAAAGGGAGAGGGTAACTGGTTTGTCACGACCAATGACTGCCTTAATAACAAAAATGAGAAGCACGTAATAGAATTTGAATAACCTAAGAGCATTTGAAAATGTAATTAAGTTCTTGATCCACCAAACCAATATAAAATTGCTACTTATGTTCTAAATATGTTCAGTAAAAGGTAGTAGACTTACTAAATTTTAATAAAATCCTTGTTTTTTCTGCGCCTGAAAATTTCTTGTAATTGTTACAGTTTTCACGTTTCAGACTCATAGTTCTTTATTAACACAATGTGCATACAGCGTTCGTTAGATTAACAAAGGAAGCGATACTTTCGAAGGGGGAGCAATTTTTATCTTTTAGTAATAACATAGTTAATCTTACTTTCTCATCAAATGATAGAATCCGCCGAGTTTAATGACACGCGTGGGAGGCGCGTGTCGTTACATTTGTTTTCCCCGAAGATCGCGTCAAATTGAATCGAATCTAGTCACCGTAGATTCGCGATAATTCGGTGTTGTGATATTACGTATTTCAGAACGTTGTATTGCTTCGATGTTGTACGATCGATTTCACTTGTTCCCGTGAGTTCCAAACTGTTAATCAAGAAACATTACAAAAATAATTTTGCTCAAAGCTAACTATACATTTTATTCTCTTTTGTGCACATAAGATTCTACAGACAAGTTCGAAGTAGATAAGCTAACTAGTTAAAAGTTAATCATGGAAAACGAAATAGTGGATACAGTAACAAGTTTGGAAAACACCGACGTGTAAATTATTGTTGTTCTTGTTCCTCGTGTTCCCTCGTCCCGACAATTGAAAGCCGACAGAAGCTGTTTTTTCCAGTCATTGTGATGTGTGCCAAAAAAAAAGAAAGAGTAAGGGCGAGACCACGAGAAACGTTTTCACTTTTCATGGGAACTTCCCTGTAAAACACGGCGACTTAGAGGCGGTCTTTCTAATCAGTCTTTTCTTTTTCGTTCGTAATATGATTATCACAGAATTTCCGTTAAAGTGTCGGGGATTTTCCCACTTTAGGAGAGTTGAAAAAAACTCGAATTTCTTTGTTTTTAGTAACATTCAGCGTGTCCAAAATGTATTCCCTGAATTCCGAAATTATATCTTTTAAACATCATAGTAGATTCATATCTGTAAACATCAATAAAAAGAAAAAGTTAAAAAAAAAACCAATCACGTTTTTAATTACTGTGATTCCTTCTCTTCAAGTGGGAAGTCTCCTTGAGTGATTTCCTTTCCAGTATTTCCGAACGAACAATTTATGCAAATTGACGCGATCCTATAAGGTCAATCGCCGAGACAAATATTCTTTAATTCGTTAATTCATCGATCGATTTTACATCCTTATTGTATCCACACCCTTACAAGCTACATCAATATTCATCTCTCAACACGTTTTAAGTTCTGTTGAATCGTTTCTCTCTTCTCCTGATGAGAAAGACTAGAATTATTAACGCTGAAGACTACGGACCGTTTACGGATCAATGGGAGGATGCCTATGTACATTTACACTTTTAATAATGAACATTTTTTCAACTACACGAGTTCTCTTGTTTACTCAATTTGTCCTTCAGCTGCAAATGATAGGTTAAACAGTACTGCGTGCATCAGAATATTACATTATCCTTTCCCCATATTGGACAACACTCAATTATCTTGAAGATTTTTATCTAAACTATAGCAGCTACAGCGTTCTGTATCGAATGTAATGATTGATAGATCTAAATACTTAACTGCGCTGGTAAAGCTATTGCTTTACATGAGAAATACAAATGACAGTTTCTCTCTCTAAAAAATTTTGTGCGGGAAAATAAGCTTTTATGTTTCGAAGCTAGTGTTTCGCGACGACAGCTGAAGGTTTACGTGTAGGACAATGGACTCCGATTAGGAAACTAAGGCAAGAGTGTTTCCCGAGAGCGTTCAAAATGTTGGGTGATACGCCGCAAAAAAGTAACTCCCAAAGTCCGAAACAAAATTTTCGTTTGCAGTGTAACGGACTGCACTGAATTACCTCGTTTCGAATTTAAAATCAAGGTATATTCCTTTGAATTCGTCATTTGATATTGCAATCGCTGGTGTATAGATATATATATATACAATATTCAGTTCTCCATGTAATTCTTCGACTCTAAAAGATTCTCCACTAATATCATTCGCAGACTCGCTAGTCAGTTTCTCGTCTTCGATTTAATTGTGGCAGTATATAAGGCATACGGGTTGTCCTCTTCCTTTTGAAAGCGCTCAAGGCTTGGCGGCGCTGATCCTTACAATGTTGCTAAACACGATACTGAAAGTTGTCTACGTAACTACAAGACGAGAAACCAATTTATGCGAGTGACAAGTTTTCATTTTTTTTTTTCTTCTTTTTCTTTTACCAATACGTTCCTATGGAGAAGACTGTTCGAGTTCAAATACACAAGCAGAACTACTTGCAAAAAGATTATAGATGAATATAACAATGAGAAACGCCTCTTTTCATCTTTTCATTTTTAAATGTTAATGCTTACCATCACTGCTACATCCAAACTTCCACTGCTGAGATATTAAAAACTTGTTAGACATCGACATGCACCTAACACTGAGAGGGATTGCTTATTGTTTCCTTAGGCTACAATTTTGTTACAATATCATCATTAGAATTATTACAATTATCGTTATGTGTATATGTATATGTATATGTATATATATATATATATATATATATATATATATATAGATGTGTGTGTATGTATATATGTCTATTATGTACAATCACTTTAAGTATAGTTACGTCGACAATACTTGCAAAACACGACATTACTCGATCACTCTCCATGAAATGCTTTTCATTTTCTACCATTCTTCCTTATGGGATTATGGTAATATTTAAAAAAAAACTGTGGTTCATGGAGTTCATACGCTGAACGAAATTATCTACATTGGAAATTATAAATATCATTAGAAAGAACGGATCGATCTCGACCTTTTTGGATCAATAAATACTATACACTTGTCAGTAGGAGTTATCCTACTGTTTACCTTGACAAATCTCTCTCTCTCGCTCGCTCTCGTTCTCGCATTCTTACATTCACTCGTTTTCTCTCGTTCCCCTCCCACCCCCTCTCTTTTTCTCTCTCTTAAGTCACCACGATTGGATCCTGCCCAATCCGATAAATTTACATCGATTGACCAGTTGTCTTTAGGCATTTGTAATCTCTTTTGTATTCTTCCACTGCTTTCATCCAATAGGTAACTTATCTTCGTCCTTCTAGTTCCCAGACGTAACATCGGGCCCTCCTAGCGTAACGTTAACCGTGGTCTGCGTACGATCCATCCGAATTTGAAGGAAAGCAATAGAATTCCATTTCAGGAATTGACTGCACGAGATTCAAGTCATCTGTCCCAAGTTCTGCACACTACGTTCGTGTTCATCGCGTGTAATAATATACTAAACATATATAGGGTGTACTATCGATAATTTAACAAGGAATTGTGCTTCGAGTTGTGAATTTACTATATATTTATGTACTACTGTTATGAACTTTCCAATGGATTCTAGAATATTTATATCTTTTTCGTTAACAAATTCCCACCTAAGAACAGCCGTATTGCTGTCAATTGCTTGTTATGTATTCATCGGAATTGTATCAGTACTATTACACTGATGATACATAAAGAAATTTTTGTAATATATCGCGTATTCTAATAATGTATGCATACATGTACACATTTTTCTTTAATGCGTACCAACTTTGAGAACTAATCGATATTGAATTAGGATACCATAAAAATCAATTTTGTGTGTACAGAATATTTCTTTGCCATATTAAAACAATACAGAGGGCGCACAGAAAGTGTTGCTTTTTGTTCTTCTGACTAGTACACTCTTTACACGTTTAGTACATTATCACGTACAGTGTCCACTGTGCACAAAATCTGAGAAAATCGTGGAACGTACTAGAAGGGAACTGAACGTACAGAGATCCCCTAGGTACCATCGGAAGGATATATTACACTTCCGTAGTGCGACTGTAGGGTCCAGATTCCTCCGATTGCGATAACTTTCGTTCCCGTTTGGCGAATAGACCCCCTAAAAAAGATGGCTGCTGAGCCAGTCCCTTAGCACCACCGGGGACAGTAGCCCCTGGATGTATAGGATGAACTTGTCCAGGATGTTTAATGCCTTGGCTCATTGAGCTGGCAGATGTAGATTGAAATGAAATGGACATACCACTATCTAGCGAGCCCACGCTTCCACGGCGTTGCGGTTTTTCACCAGCGACTGTGAACAGACCAAGAGAAACGGCACATGAGGTTAAAAAATTAAAATGGTTAAAGAAATATGAAATTGTAAATGCTTGCAATTCAATGCCGGATTAAGAATATATTAACAAGTAGAAGAATTTACCCACATTGTTCGTGTATGTCAAGAAGGGAATTGCTAAGCGCAGAGCGTTTCAACTGCGTGTCCATGTCGGTGGTTTCCGATCTGTCGGAGCAAGGTCCCGGGCAAGGACATATCTCGACATCCGCCACGCCAGAGTCTCTGTTCTCTGCGCCACCTCTGGCGCTTCTGCTGCTTTTCTGTCGTTCCAGTTCCGTCTCAATCCGTAAGGTTTCCATCTCGTCCATCTCGCTGATAGATTCCCTGAGATCCTCCACGAACTTGCATCTGTCATGTTCGTTCCTGGCATTGAACGTGACCAACACCTTACCATCCACGCGTTGAGAGAGTCTAATTCCGTACGGATAATCTGGCGACGGACAAAAAATTTATTAAAATCAATGCGTGAAAATAATACACTACTAACAAGCGTATTCCAGGGTATTTTTCTAACAAATGACGTAAGCGTCGTTCAACTCACGAGGAACTTCGAACAGCGTGACGACCATTCCGCAAAGAGGGAAGCTCTGTCTGAACGTGTAAGTGACGCTATTCTTTTTCTTGCTCAAGATTTTCGTTACGACCAGAAGGTCGTTAAAAAGGAACACCTCCCTCTGATGCACACCAGGTCTCTCTTTTTTATGAATATCGGGGATCTCATAGAGCCTACAATAGCAGACCAATCTTCTGTGCGGTAACGCCATGTTAGGTTTCTTTCCAACGATCGTCGCTTGGACTTTCATCACTTGGGACACGTGGTCCGAGCCGGGCTTGAATTCGTTCTCCTTTACGCGTTCGTAAATGCCTACTAGAATGTCTTTGTCGATGTCCCCGCAATCGTCGATACCACGAAGATTCTTCACGAAATCGTCCAGCCTCATTCTACGTTCCGGCTTCAAGTTAGGCGTGTGTAAGTCGGTGTTTAACATAATGATCGCGAAGGCTAAGACGAAGACGGTGTCTGCCGATCGCAGTCTGGTTACCACGTCGGGATTGCATTGGCAATAACGTTGACTGAACACTTCCATCAGTCGTTCTATCTTCTGGGCCTCGCCTGGCATACGAAAGTACGCCTGGAATTTCCTCAGGGCGACGTCGACCTGCATCCCGGAAAGATCCAGCTCTTGTGAGAAACATCTGTAAAATTGCATTAGTGAATGAAGACTTCTGATCGGGAAATGGGTTCCTCCTTTACTATCTAGATATATACTCACTCTAACACAGCCATGTTGAAGGTATTCTGTAGGTTTCCTAGGTACTCTCCAATCATCTGCTTAGACAGCCCTTTTCTACTGATCAAGAATCTGGCAACGCCTTGGGGACTGTTCTCCAAGAATCCTCTTCGAATCAAGTAACTGATTCCTCGTTCCGGTTTCTTGTTGAACAGATTTAGGCCTACTCTGTACTGGCGTTTCCTGACCGTTTCCGAAACTTTGTAGCTGGTCTGAGACATGTTTTCTTGATGGTCCATCATTGGAAGCTGGTAACCAGAACTGGCATGAGAGTGACCGAGATCCTTCACGCTGTTCATTATTGTGGTCGAGTCTGTGACATGGTTCGCGCAATCCTGATGCTCTGGTGAACTTGACTGAAAAAATGGATCATTTCGTTCGGTCCAATGTATTCTAACGTTTTCACTGCTATCAAAATCTTTATAATCAGCCATAAATATCAAAGGATAATTCGAAGGGAACGAAGAGGCCACACTTACGATTCCTTTATGCTTCCAGACAGGTGATCCTCTTTGGGCATCGCCCTCGGAGCTCTCGCAGTTGGTGGAATCGCTGCCAGAGCTCTGCACAGAGCTCAGACTACCGTTCTCCACGCTTTTGCTGAGACCATTGTGACGAGGCTCCATAGATCTGGAGGTAATAGAAGATGTTCTCTTAGGCACCTCCGGTGGAACCTTTTTCGCTGAGCCCCTCGATCTACCAGTGGAGCCCAGATGGGAGGTATTGCTCCAATTCTGAGACACCGGCGTTTGAAGATTGTGAGGCGTCGATGGGGATGTGCAGGGCGTTCGAAGCAGGTCTCGCGGTGGTGTCTCCTGCCTGAGACCACAGAGTGCTTCCTACAAACGAATTACACTTTTTAAACGTTGAATAATCAACACTGCATCTATACTCCTGCTTCATTAGTCACCGGACACATACGCTGCTAAACGTGAAATGGATAGGCACCATTATGTACCCGTTTAATTAATTGTGTTCATTCGTTAAATAATATTTAGCCAAATGAATCGTGGCACTTTGAATTTTTGAAAACAATTCTCCCCCGATTCCACTCAAATCGGTCTATAATTACTTCGACTATAGTCCTGCGTTAATTTTTACGCGTGCGTTTAAGTCTGTTTAGAAGTCAGTGTCAGAATTATTCTATTGTATTAAATTGTCTCGACTATAGTCTCGCGAAATTCCTAGCTGATTAGTATTTTGTAATTTTCGTTAAATCATTCTGAAAGGTATTCGAGGAAAATCGAATAAGTTGGTGAAATTGCTTCGAGACATTGCATTTCCCGTTTCGATTTCTATTTCTCACGAAACAATCGAGTATCCGGTGATTTATGGACAGGTCTCTATATCTCTTCCTAGGTATTACTGAACGCACAGCAGAGTCGGGCAGAATTTTCAGAGAAAATTTTCAGAAAAGCAACAGTGTCTAGGGGCATTATCCTGAGCATTGAACAGTTAATCGAATTAAATAATTATTTCCCAAATGTCGCCTCATTCGAGAAGTATTATTTTCTTACAAAAATTTCCACGTTTAAACGATTAAAAATCACGAAGTACTTGCTTTTATCTTTTCCACGTTATTCGAAACTTTTTATTTAGATAATTGCCCAAGTCTGACCCATAGACATCCTGTTGTTCGATACATAGAAATTCTCCAATCACCTGGGGATTGTAATAGTGAATGCTGGATCCGCTCTCTTGCGAGCTGGACTCCCAACAGGGGCTCGGAGGTAACTGTTGATGTCTGTTGCAAGGACTAGGCGCCAGAGATGGTGTGTGCCTGCCCGTCTGATGAACATTATGGTTCGCGTGTTGATGCCCGGCGATCTGGACCTCGCACCTGCCGCTCTGGCTCCTCGGTATGGGCGACTGGGACGTGGTGTTCTCCACGTGCCTCCTCTCTCTCAAGGACATGCTTCGGATTGGCATCGGCCTGTTCGCCGTTTGCGGCTGTTGAATGTAAATCTGACTGTGATAGACCATCCTCTCGTGCTCGTTCATGCTCGAGGCACGATCGTTCGTCTCCTGAAGCTTTCGGCTCAGTCTCTTCTCCGCCTTGGCCATCGCGGTGATCGCCGCGAATTTCTTCAGCAACGTGTACCTACGGAACGCTCGTTGTATCGTCAACGCGGCGTTCCGCGCCTTCACGCCCCCGTATTTCCGTTCAAGCATCTCGATCTGTTTGTCCAGTAGATCTTGGGACAGCTCGTACCTGTGTTTTCAAATAGACGAATCATTAGAATATATATATTATTTATTTTCAGCCTCACCGGGCCTTGAAATGGAACTTCGTTTTACAGTTTTTCATTCATCCTTCCACACCAACACAGATACCCAACTCTCCTTTAACATCCTTTTCTTTTATTCTATTTAACCTACCCTTAGGAGTACTATGCCACTAATCGTATTGCCTTGTTTTTAGGGGAATCGTTATTTAGGAGCGTTAGAAAAATGAGAGGGCCCAAGCGGGATTCGAACTCACGACCCCCGGCGCCGAAAGCAGAGACTCTACCCACTGCTCCACGGAACCATCCTATTTTCCAAAGATGTTATTTGCTCCTTTGTTGGGTATGGAGTTCCCGATACCGCAATTATATATGAAATAACTGGACAACGAATTGAAGTAGGGAAAAAAAGCGTGAATGTCCCAATTACTGTCAGTTTAATATTGTACTACAACTTCATTTACTGATTTTACGTGCTGTTTAATCTAAGAATCTCTCAGTTTGGACCATGATTGATTATAAAATTCAATTTGATAATACAATTTTCTATACACAATTCTTTATACAGTGGACTCTTACGATATCGCCACTTGGCCCATTGCCACGCGAGGCACTTCCCCTCCACACGTATTTTCACGCCCACAAATTTACTCTTCCACCACGTTGCGTATAGCCATCTCTACTAACACGATATTTGCGCATGTGCTGGGGAAATGGCTACACTTAGCACGGAGAGGGCTCTCGATGCATTGCCGTTTTACTCTCCAACAGTCCCGCTCGTGGGAATATCGTAAGCGCGCACTGTACGTTACATATTCATTAAAATAAATAAAGTGGCAGTATTGGAGCCATTTTAAAATAAATAAACTAGCAATATTAAGAACACTGACAACGATCGAGACACTTCCCTATCCCATAAGAGAATCGACAGGATTAATCTGTCTCTGGTGGAAGCAAATTAAATCGTGAATTTGAAAATCTTACGCGGTCTGAAGTCGGCATCTCTTCAGCACGTCCCCGTTACGCACGGGTCCCTTTTTAAGATGATTCTGTTGATATCCCGTCTGAGGCTGACCACCGTAACCCTGAACCATGGTGCCGTAGCTTTGAGGCTGGTTGTACCCCGCGTGCGAGTAAACCCGTACGTTCGAGGACGAATTATACGGGCCATGGCCGTAATTCTGGTTCTGCACGTACGACTGACCGGTGATGTAGGACGTCGTGAGGGATGTTTGACTGCCGGACGAGTACACACCGTGCATCCCGGCACCGTGGACCTGATTCACGTTTGATGTATGCTGGGATGGCCTCTCCATCTTTGACGGGAAACTGTAATAAACAAAAAAAAAAAAACGTGTGAAATATATCTTAGCGATTATCAATACAGATTCCTCTCGATTATTGTCCCGCACCGGGACAATAATCTTATATTGCAACGATATGGTAAATATTTGATCCTTTGAGCCCTCAATTGTTTCTAAAGCGAACCCTTTAGTATACCACAACGTTGTACACCTTCTGTTGATTTTTTTCTTCTTATGTTGTTTATATATTTTTTTACAACGTGGTCGTTGGATTTGTCACGATTAGTCCCCATGAAAAATGTTTAAAAAAATGGTGTAGTTTCATTTAAGAAACAAAAAGTAACACCCATTTCTTCAAAAAAAATGCAGTTTAAATGGAGTTCAATGTTTGTGTAATACAATTTTTCGTGAAGTTGCAGGAAAATTTAAAAAAATTTTGCCGCACATTTACGTGGTACACCCTGTATATTGAACAGGTGCGCGTGGATGCAGCAACACCTACGCTGGACACACCACCCCGTGTCATTTCAATAGATCCAGCAAGAACTTTCACGATAATGATATCGCGCTCGTGCGCGGAAACACGTTCGACAAAAACACGTCTATTGGATACGTCTAACCACCTTTCCCCATGGATTTCACGGTGTCGATTAACTTCTTTTTCGAGGGAACCCCGTTCTCGCCGGATTTGGCGATGAAAGTGTTCTGCTTTCGTGCCGCGGAAAAACCGAACCAACGATGCCACGCGTCTCTCCCTTGTCCTATCACGAAACGCTTGAGAATGTATTCTGGGCTTAAGGAATTTGGTGGAAAAGGGGCACGTATGCCACAATACTATAAATTTACACGATAACTATTTTTAGGAAAAATTATTTTCTCAGGAAATTCAGTAGTTATTTTAATTGGTAATTGAAGTAGATGGTAAATGGCAATTATTGTTGTATATTATGTTAATGTACTTCTGTTTACGAGAAGTCACGGTGCTTGAATTCATGAAATGGATACTAGACAATTAGAGCTTGTTGATGGTAACAGCAAAAATGAAAATCGACGTTGATATCGCATCTGCCCCTTTTCCACTGAGTCCCTCAATTGCCAGTGGCACGACGGAAATGTTACGAGTAGTATACTCTGCGCATGAACGAGATGATAAGCGCGAAAAACCGTCTCCCTTTTACGCGAACGGTTTGATTACGAAACAAGTTGTTGCACCGTGCAATCGCGAGATTATCTAGCCGGACGCATCGTGTTTTGTTTTTCTTTTTTCGTTATACTATTTCAGACCGCCACCGCGCCCCGTTGATGCTGTTTATTCAATATCCGTTCTGCACGTGATTGCCAAACGTGATTTCCGGAGATTTCACTTATCGCACGAGATAGGCCTACGATTTCCACCGAAATGCATTTCCTGACCTCCGGCCAGTTAATTTCATTCGAAACGTTTCGTTGAACGAGCACGGAGAGAATAATTCCTCGTGTCATTGTTCATTCATAACCGAAGAGGATTCTTTCGAAACGATTTTTCTCGTTGATTTATTTCGTTCCCGAAGAACCATTCGAAGGTTCAAGATGTCAAAAAACAGCCTGTCCTTTTTTAGACACAGCTCATCTATCGAGAGTCATTTAAATATCGCCCACGAGCACTGCCAACGGGAGATACCGCAAACTAAAGCTGCGTCTACACTACGTAACATAACACATTATACAGAAATGTTATAATACTTGTTAGAAAAAACAGGAAGGAAAATGTTACATAACATAATGTTACAATAACATTTTTTGTGTCATATAGTAAGTTATACGTTATCCATTATGTGTGACACCATTATTAATAATAATACGAAATGTTATAGAAACTTGTTATAGACTTGTCCAAAAGGTATAATCTTGTTATGCAACAATTTGTTACGTAACACAGTCTTCCTGCGTAGTGTAGACACAGCTTAACATGTGTTCTTCTCACAATTTCACAGAACCATTACGTGGGCAGTTTTCAACTTCAATGTCAAAACGTACGAAATTATCTCGAGTCGAAAATTCTGTTCGTGACAAACCAACCCTGCCGCCCCTGTTCTTGCCGCCATATTCTCCAAACATCACCACCAGCTGCCAGCAATTACTATTCGAGAAAACGTTTTCGCGGCCTATGAATCATACGCGATGAATCATCCACAGGAAAGTCACCCCCGAGTGAATAGCAATCGCGCACACACCACCACCACCACCGCTAACTACCTACCCCGTGAGAAAACCGGGAACCCAGACGACCATGTTGATTCTTCTTTTTGGTACACGTATTTCAAGAGTCCTTCTGTGTGTTCGTCAACTGACCACAGAGAGATTGTCACCTCATAATCAAATACACCGTGGTGGAATTTCTCAGAAAAATTACGATATTTCGAAGATCGTTATTTAATTTCCGAGACTGTGAATACTTTATGGTGGATCGAGCACGGTGTCGAGATGAACCGTACGAAGGATCGCGACGTTCTGACGGTCACGGTACAGAACGATCGGCGAAGAAGGATCGCGAGCAGCTGGCAGCCCAGAAGCATTCTTCGTCCTCCACACGAGGATCGGAAATCAGTGAACAAGAGGCGCCCGAAGGTAAGAGGGGTGAGAGCACGTGTGCACACCGGCCTCGGCAGTGGTGAGCAACCAGCTGGACGGGGAATCGATTTTAACCACCTTTCTCGGTCGGTTGACCGGAAGAATAATTATTACCAGTGATTCAGATAATTATTACTGCGACTCGAATAATTATTACTGTGATTCAAATGTTGAATGTGCCATTTCCACTATTAACACTTTCCCTTACGATTTTTTTTTTACGACTCCACTCTCAAGAATTACATTATTATACATATATATGATTCATCATTTATGTCTATTTTTTGAACGTGTCATACTAAAAAAAAGTACTTCAATTTAAAAATCATTAGATTTTTTTCACTATTGCGCTTTAGACGATTTTAGACAACTCTGTTTACGAGCATCTTATAAAAGATCTGAGAACACTGGTAGCAATTTCGCTCGGACGGTCGAATCGATCTAGATTATACGATCAATTGCACGAAAAATCGTGTCGTCTGTGGTCCATTTTAAACGTGTAAATAAAATTATTATTATTACACGACTGAAACAGCGATTAAATGGCCAAGATTATAAAGAAAATAATTAATACAAGCCTCCGAAATGGGTTAAACGATCGCACGACGCGACAAACACGTCCCCAAGGGTACATTATTTCACGATGAAGGGTGGGATTGGTTCCCGAGTGGACCAGTGGGAACACATTGTATCGCGTTTCGGCCAAGTGTCAGCAGGTATACGGTGGCCACACAAGGATATGACAGCGTGACTCTACGACGATGACGACCGTGACACTCAACCTTCTATACCTTATGCAACGTTAGTCAATTAAACGTCTTACGTAAAAGGCCCAGGTGTGCTGGACAACTATAAACGTGTCTTTACGTTCTGCAACGAGAGACTCATAGAAAAGTCCAACCTCTGGCTGATTGGACTTCGTTTTCGGGGCAGTTAGTCGTGGAACCAAGTGGAATACACTACGAAGCAGGAACAAGACGAGAAAATTCTTCTTGTTTAAATAACGATCTCAACGAAACCCATTGACGAGCAAAACGATTCGGGCAAACTTTTCAGGTTATACAATTCACCAGACACAGATCTATTTGACCAATACTCGACGGAAATTCCACCATTTACCGGTGTTGATTCCAGAGAGGAAAATTTAGTTCAATATTTTCCCGCAGTCGGAGTGGGGAGAAACTTTCATCAGGAGGGTTCCCTCTTTCCCGTAGACAATGGAGACGGGCCTTTTATATATCGCTTTCGCACGATTCTCTTAGTCCACGGAACTCTCCGTATCGAGAATATCCGGGGCGCACGATTGTTTTTAAATGAAACGTAATTGCAGGAAAATGTTGCCTACGGCGAATGGGATTGTATTTAAAGCGTGCACGTTATTACGATTAACTGTGTATACCGAGGAGGGGGAGACGAGTCAGAGTCCGTGGGTTCTTGAGGGAAATGGAGTTGTCACCGATGTCTTCTCAAAACATTCGAAATACACTGTCTGGCTCATGATGGAAAGATATAAACCGCCTAGACCCTTTAAATGACATCCACACATTAGTGAAACAGTGTTACTATAACTACTAAGCTCATTATTTATCGCGAGCAAACACATTGTTTATGAAAAAAAAAAATTTAATGTTTTAACCCTTTGCACTCCGAGCAATTTTTAATATGACCAATAGAGGCCCCCATGGAAAAGTGAAGAGTATTTTAATTTTTGAATGTATAAAAATACAAAGTTGCTTCTACATAAATTTCGTCGCAGCTGCGACATCGGAGTGCAAAGAGTTAAATAGTCTTAAAATGACTATCGATTCTTGATTTTATAAGAGAAGAAAATTCTTTGTAAAGGTACCAAAAAGACACAGCGAGCGGGTTAAAATACTCGCAAAAATGTGTTCCTACCATTTATATGATTAGGTTTTCCGCGGCATCGGAAATGGAATATATCCGAGAGTCGACAAAAATTACGCTTTCGACACGTAAAGTGGCACGCCGTTTTCGACGTGCACGCCACCACGCTGTGTTGCACACACGAATACCCAGCCACTCCGTCTGCAACTAACCGAGGCTCGTATGCACGCGGCGCCATTTAATTACGTGACGTTAATTTCGTGGTCGCGGGTAACGAGCCGGGGATTTTGCGAAAAAACTGCTGGTTTCTGGTGACGAGTGAACGACCAAGGTGCCTTTTTCAAAAGGGTGCTGCGTCTTGACGAAATTTATACGGCGTTGAATTGAAAATGAAAAAGAATTTATCCAGAAAAGAAAGGAAGCTTGACGAATTAATTTTGGATATGCAGTAAGGTCTCGATGAGTGCGACTATCTCGGATCCACTTTGGAGCGTTCATGGCATATGTCTTAAATATTTATGCGAAATTAAACATAGCAATTTCTACGATTCTGGATTAATTTTATTTATAAAATGTTGTCAGAAGAGAAGATAATTATATAGAAAGTATTAGGATATTACGAAAACCTTTATCTGTATGATTTTTTTCTAATCACTTCTATAAAATTCATTTTTAAAACAAAATGAAATCTCTTATTTTATTCTTTACTTTGGCAATCGCTAACCCGAAAGTAAACAAATTTCACAAGAGGTTTTTGAGAAGAGGATAGGTCACAGAAAAGCAAAATTAGTTAAATTTTCGTTCAGTTACAGTTTCGATTATTTGGAAAATCGCAGCCAAATTAGCTAAAACGAAGATCCTCGAGTACTCAGAAACCGATCATAAATCCCTAACATGAAAAAAAAAACATTTTTATTCCCCAGTGTAATGAACCGAAATTTTGATGAGATAGAAGGACGACCCTAAGTATAAAATTGTAACTTCGGGTATTTATTAGTATCTGAGATATTAATTAAAAAAAAAATTAACCCCCTTTCTTCTCAAAATTTCGTTTCATTATGATGATTGGTTTATACCGTGCTACAGCCTCGAATTTTTCAAAACTAGACTCCCTTTCGACTACTCGTCTATTCCGTATGTGGAGTGCTCGTTCGGATGCGAAAAAAAAAACGGGAGTGGGAGGGTAAAAAAGCGCGCGGAAGGAAGGATGAAGACTGGGAGGGACGGAAATACAGCGGAGGTTTCTATGGCGCGTGTCCAAGTGGCAGCTGATGCACTTCACCTGAAGCCTACGCGCGTCGTCTGAGGGTTTTGTCTTCGTATAAACGAACGAGTGGCCCCCGCCGCTAGACTATCTATTTCAACCCCTTCGCCGTTCTCCATTGTCCCGTGCGCGCCTCCGGACGCGTCCAAGTCAAACGCCGCTTGTCGCCCCCGTAAGACAATAGAAGTCGCCGGGCGCGAGAGAATCTATCGAGAGCGACCCGGTGAGAAAAAGCCCGTTTGTTTCATCGCGACAGTTTTCAACACGGGGAGAACCATTCTAGTCTAGGCGTCTCGAGACTGGCAGTCACTTTCGTTTAATTGCTTACAGACTCCTCTCGATTATTGTCTGGCTTGTTCTACACGATTATTGTCCCAGGCGTCATTCCCAGCACTGGGAAAGAGACGTGGAATCTGTCAAGCGGATACTTTGTTGCCCCTCCGCTTTTGTTGCCGAGGCTCGGCTTCGGACAAAAAACGAATTTGCGAGAGTCTGAAGCATTTCACCCTACAAGATTATTGTCCCAGCGCGGTCCCGAGTCTGGGAGGATAATCGAGAGGAGTCTGTAAATAGCAAAACAGAAATTATTATCCGTAGAACGACACGATTTTTTTGGCGTCGGTACCACCGTGGGGTCGCAGGCGACCCAAAATAAAATCTCAATATTTCAAATAATAAGTAATATTAGTATGTACAATACGATCGTACGTATTTCCATAAACTATCTCCTAAACTAATAATTCTTCGACGTACATAGGTATAAATCATAAAAAGAGATACATTTCGTTTCAAACAAATTAAGGTGAGCTTGAAATCTTCGAAATTCCTACACCTGCAACAAAATAATTACTGCCACATTATAGTACCCTCTATACTGAACAACTTTTGTTAATAAAGTTTTTTTCATAACTCCACAAACAACGGAGATATTCGAGTGGTAATTCTTACTGGACCACCCTATATAAAAAGAAAAAACTGATTGAATCTTCTTTCAGTAAAAAGGGTACACAGGTTAAGAACACTACCTGAAACACCGTTTCTCGAGAGGCCGAAACGCGGCCCGGATAACGAAGGGACTGATGCACCCCTGGGCCCCAAATGATGATTCTCGACGGTCGAGAAACAGGAGGCGCTCCACAGACGAGAGAAACGTGGCAAGAACGTTTCTATGTGGATGGTCCGAGGGCGGTGACGGTCTCGCAGGAAGAGAAATAAATTGGAGTCGGGGTGGCATTAAAGCCTCCCAAGAGCCGAAACATCTGCCCCTGTCGGGTGTGCTTCGTCGAGGGACTCGTGCCTGTGGTGCACGCGTGCTCTGCTACCTACGACGCACACGCGCGTGTCCACACCACCGTAAAGTGCCTCGAACGTGCACCTGGCGGCGTGTTTTTTTTTTTTCTTCTTGCACCAGACCTCTTCCATCCTTTCCCTTGTACATCTTCAATGGAACACACTTTGTGGGAATACCACACTGGGAAGCGTTTACGTGGCTGGTTGCCTCCCCCCTCCCCTTATTTCGCAATTATCGCCGGTGAACGCGTTAAGTGACATGTTAATCCGCGACGAAACGTATCGACTTGTTCCGGTTCTTTTGTGTATCTAGGAGTCATGGTCGTAGACTACCTCGCTGCGACAATGGATAAGAAAAATTTTTGTTGAATAATGTGGAATATGCTAAAAAGTAGAAAATAATTTCTATGAAAAAGTTGCAATGTATTTAATATGCTATTTAGTAAGTTTTCATAATCGGTGTTGTATAAATAATAAAAATAGAAATTATTTTCTAGTTTTTAACGCATTTCGAAGTCGGTCCACATTTAAAAAAAGAAATTTGTTTATTTCGTACCTCTTAGTGTAGGTAGCAATATTAGTAGGCCAATGGGCCAACGTAAGATGGTTTCCTTTATTATTACTTAAGCAGTAACCGTGAAGAAAAAATCAAAGGGGGCTAACTTTGTACTATTTGGAAGGACATGATTTGTGAATGAAAACAATAGTTTATAATAGACAAAAAAATACTCGGAATTATTTTGCAAATGTGACCACCGTGGGAACATGCTCTACATGATGCAAAAGGTTTATTCACCTTCTTTTGTACCGCTCCTCCTTTTCGAACTCGGTCAAAACAAATAATACCACCCGTTTCACTGTCTCCCCGTTTGTTTTTAAGTAGAAACGACCAACCTTATCCAGACACATCAGATTACAAACCCTATTTGAATGGAAAAAAAAAACAACTCGTTCGATAACTTCGTGGCATAAGTTGATTTGGATGATATTGGATGTACTTTCCTAATGGAAATCACTTTGTGCCTTTTATACTTCCAAATGAATACGTAATTAGAAGCTACATGCTCTCCTAAGCTGCGAAGGACTGAAGGGTCCTCTGAGTGTATATCGATCGAGTTGAGAGAACGTATAGTACACACAGGTGAATATCAAATGTTACGACAACCTGTCCCTCGACTATAATTAGGTCACTGTTATTTATCGATTACAACTGTTCGATAACTATAAATACAAACTGGCCGAATGTTATACTCAACGAGTAATTACCTTTAAATCATAAAGTTTTATTGTTCCGTCCAATTGGACGCAGTTTCTCCAACAGATCTACTCTCGTGGAATCTTAGAAATTGTTCGGTCATTCGAACTGCAAAAATTCGCATCAGCAGAAATTAACATCGAAATTTAGGCCACGCGAGATTTCTCACTGACTTTGCAATGTTTTTTTTCACGAGAAAACACGTGCGCCTGGTCCTTTGCAGACTATAAATAAGAATAGACAATTTTGCAAGGGAACAGAGACGATTAAGTCATGAATCTCCACTTCGATAGAATTTTCCCGCGATTTTCTCCGGCTTTTCCTTCGGTCGCGGCTCGAGGAGCTTGCCTCGCGTGCGCACAGCTCCGGGGGAGAGGAAATTATTTCACGAAGAAGCGGAGGGATCGGTAGAAACCACCAACACAGTCTCGCGAGCGCACCGTTAATGGCAATCAACGGTTGTTAATTGCTCGATGATAATTAGTCGAGACGGCGCGGATGGAGCAGCGGTAATGGAGCACGCTTTAATAATTCCTTTAATGAATTCGAGACACACCGTGCGTGCCTCTTCCGCTCGATGGAAAGCCAAACGAACACCATCGTTTTGTTCTTCGATACCGATCCGATATGAGCTAATAAACTGTCGAATGATTAACAGAACTCTGTCAATTTCTGTCTAATTCTCGAAGGAGGGAAAAGAGTTGGTCGTTAACCAGCCATCGACGAAAACGATTCTCCCTATTTGTTTCTTCCAATAAGAGAGAATTTAAATCTAAGATTTTATCGAGTTTCTGTCAACACTTCCATTCCCATTGTTACCATGTGACTGCGTATGTATTTGTGGATTATAAAATATAATATGTATGTAATAGTTTCTTCTAGTAGAGTTCAAGTTATTCAGTACTGTTACAAATACAATAGAAATTTACAAAATTGCCATACAGTTTACCATTTAACTTTCGTTTGAAACGTTTTTTAATATCGTCAACAGTTGCAGAGATATTCGAACGCCCAAAATAATTGTGATAAAAGTAAAAAAGTTGTCGAATGGCTACGAATGAAAGGCGACATTACACGGTTTCAAAATGTTAAAATGTTCTTGTGAATAATTTATACGTCATCTAATATACACAAAAATATAACAAAATATTTCTCTGGTAATTTTTAAATAAATTAGGAAAGGCTTAGAAAACAAATGTTTTATTTTGCCTTTGGTTCAATCGTCAGACACACAATGCTTCACGAATACGTCCACGGGCGGATTTTATCAGAGTAGATTCACGAAGTACTACCGGGTCCGCGTGGGAACACGATCTATGCGCGAAAGATACTCTGTTGCTCCCTTTTATGCATATAATTAACCGTGAATAAGTTACGGTGTAGCCTCCCGCGCTGAAAGGGGGGGTTTTCCTCGGATGAAAAATTTCCATAAAATAGCCGGAAGCTCTGTTCACGTAACTCGGAGAGGGGTTTCGGAACGAGCCGTACCCGGAAGTTACGTAGAAATAGGGCACACATTGTTCGCGGAACCACGGAGTAATTGCAAAATTCAAACTCGATGTTTCTTTAATTAAACCGTGACCATTTGAAGAATGCAAATTCCGTGGGGTTGTTTTTTTTTCGTTCGGATTAACTGACTGGAAACTAGTTACTCCTCGGATCGTTAAGATTTACAATATAGGTATGTAAATAAATACCGATTAATGAAGTTCGTAGGCGTCGAGTATCCCAATTGTAGCCGTGATCTGATCACTTTTTCCTGAACGGTGACCATCCTGGAGCTCCGTGAACTCTGGTGCACCCTTGTCGTTCTAATCACTTGGTAACAGTGGTGCTTGGTGTGGGTGGCTGGCACCCGATCGCTCCTGGGCTCGATCATCGTGAACATGATTCTGCTTTCACTGATCACCGAACCGATCGCGACCAACCGGACGCGGTTTCACTGTTTTCACTCGCGATCCCACGGTTCATTTTCGTCGCAGATCGATAAACACGACGACGACGACGTTTATCACAGTGCTACTCTCTTTGGTTTGTTCGCCGGGATGTCGAAGAGTCTTACTATCCGAGGTACATTTCGATATACCCAATAGACCTGCTGTTTGGAGAAAGAAACTGTTTAAAATGAACGTACCAATTCTAAAACGTTCCTGTAAACCCATAAATGTATCGAAATATCCGACAATGTTTTGACTAAATTGATGGGAATGTGTAGTTTTTTCGTTGGTACCCACTGAATTAACAAGTTCACCCTTTAACGCTCAGTGTGACGTATAACGTTACATCTGGGGAATCATATTTTCAGGGGTTCTGTCGTGAAAATACAGATGAGGTGCACGTATTGAGACCATTTTTAACTTAACTGATCGAGAGAAATAATCCCCCCCACCAAGAAGGCGCTAAGGGGTTAAAAATAAATTTTTTTAAAATAGGTTAGTTTAATATCGACATTTTCGATTTCAAAATAATGGAATAGAACATATACATATATCAATCACATAATTTTGAAGTAACGCTTTAAGTGTCTGGGTGCTAAGGGGCTGGAAATAAATTTTTTAAAGATTCAAAAAATAGATTGGTTCAATATCGATCTTTTTGACTTCAAATCCTATCATACTCCTCGAATTCCAGAATCTGCGATGGTTACTTTTATCTTAATTTAAAAGAAAATTATGCGCAAGATCGTCGGGGATAAGATGCAAACAGAGTCGTGAGCGAAACTTAATTAAATGAATTAATCGTGGAAAGTCTGCGCCCGCGTAGTGGTTTCGATATGCAGTTCTAATTTTTTAAACGATGCTCCAGTTGCCGATAATTAACGTTTTTCCATGCCGGTCGAGCGTCCGTTTCGATATGCGGGAACAGATATACACGGGGGCCGTTTTCACTCGTCCCTCTCTTTTCCGGTCAATTGACAACCGATCGCAACTTTCTAATGACACTCGATTAATATGCACGGGCACGCGAACCAACCGAACACACAATGATCGTCATCGTGGGGGGACACGTTTGAGCAAACGAAACGGAGTATTTCTTGTCACGTGAAAATTCGATTAACACTAACTAATAGAACAGTATACTCTGGACCAGTAAGAATACGAAATTTTTTTGTTCCTCGTAATTGGTCCACGCGCGCGCGCGTGTGTGTGTGTGTGTGTGTGTAACTAGAACGTGTCAATGGATACCGTTTGTTCCTCTTTAGCGCCGTATCGGGGACTCACGTACGAAAAAGCTTTGGAATAATGATGAGCACCTGCGATCCACGATTTTCGTGCACGCCAACAACGAACGAAAAACAAATATAATTTTATATTGGCACTGAAATGATTTGAAATGGCACTGAAACAATTTCAAACAGCACTGAAATCAATGCAAATCGAAAACGTAGACTGCGTCGATAAAATGACGTCAAAGCGTTTAAAAATCGAATTAACAATCCACTCGTAAAATTAAACGTAAGAATTCTTTTTATCTGCTATCTACAATTTAAATGTTATCGGACCTCGCTAATGGAAACGGAAATGTTGGTCGCAATTCGTGGAACACGAAAAGAAAGTTGACAAGCTTCTACAAAGAAATCCCATTGATTTTATCAGGTTGTTGCGACGAACTTGAACCCGCTTCGCGATTAAAATACAGCTTGGTCCCGGTTCGGGTCGAACTTCCGTTCACGAAATGCAGCGCGATTTGAGTTTTTTTCCGTTAAAACGACCGACGAACCGGAGGAGTCGGTGCTCCCAATTAAGGAACGCTGACCGCTAAAGTGTTAACAAAACGTGCTCGTTTCGATCGTTAATCATGCACCGTTGCTCGAAAAAAAAAAAAAAAATCAGTCTGTATTCTTTATGGTACAATTTCAACGATAGATTCACCCCGATAACGGTTCCCCTCTTTCGTATTTCTGCTTTACCCCCTCCCTCAAAAAAATACGAAAGAACTCGTTCCAGAAGTATTAATCGGCCACGAAAAATAGAGGAAGAAAAAAAGACTGTGTCGTTTTCACGCGTTGCGCCGCGTTAGCACAGCACGAAACACGTCACAATGAAATTAACAATTCGAATTTCAAGTAGACTTTATTTCTCAGATGCTACGTAATCTGTCACGCTTGATAAAATTTACGAAAACTTCAGGCATATTATTTTTTGACTTCGCAATTTTTGTCCTCACTGCGTGCACACACTGTCGCACCTTCTTTAATCCTCGAGCCCTATTTTTCACGTGACACCTTAGTTAATAATAATACAAGGAAATCACAAATTCACTATCCGTGAAACGAACACGGAACGATATTTCACAAGGACACTGGAGGGGGGGGGGAGGCTCAATAACACTTATCAAGGTGCACGGAGAGTCGATATCCACCGGGGGGCACGAAGGAAATAACGAGGAAAATACCTCGACATATCGGCACACGGCACCTGGTTGATTCACTAGCGTCCGGCGCACGGTACTGTTTGCCGTTAGCTTCGATACCATAATGGAACTGTCAAAGTCAAACGAAAGGTGGAGCAGAGGCCTCCCACCGGTGATTTGAACGCGTGTGTATGGCCGTGCGCGCACTATACACACGCTCTCCGCGCCTCTACCGTACCGGAATAGAGGTCAATTTACACAACAGGAATTCCGATCGTCGTTGCAAAAACAGATGGCACCACGATCATTTCGTCCCAACCACCCCCGCCCCTCCTTTTTATTTCAGGATATACATATATGCAAAGGACAAAGAAATTAAAGAGAATTTTTGAAAGAAAAATATGATTTTTACGCATCAGGCTGGTTTCGTTCCAACCACCCCCATCCTTTTTTTTTTTATTTCAGGATATACATATATGCAAAGGACAAAGAAATTAAAGAGGAGCCATGAATGAAAAATATGATTTTTACGCACTGGGTTGGTCCCGTTCGAACCACCCCCATTCTTTTTTTTTATTTCAAGTAATATATTCGGTGAAAGAAGAAAATTAAAGAGAATTTTTGAAAGAAAAATATGATTTTTACGCATCAGGCTGGTTTCGTTCCAACCATCCCTATCCTTTACTTTAATTTCAGGTAATATTCTCGGAGAAAGAAGAAAATTAAAGAGAAGCTTGTAAAGAAACATGATTTTTACGCACTACGGTGATTTCGTCTCAACCACCCCCACCCTTTCTTTTTATTTCAGGAAAAAATTAAAGAGAATTCCTGTAACAAAATATGATGATCAGAGGACACATAATCGGTAAAATAAAAAAAAAAAAGTAACCTATCGAAGTGAATTTCTGACCGCGACATTTACATTAAATTTCGCACTTTCACCTCGCGACACACAAGACAGGGAATTTCATAAAACGAATTATTTATCGTTGCCCCGTGACGCAGGAACCAAAACAGTTAACTCGACGATATTCTCGGTTTTGATCGTTCGGATAAAATTAAATTTTAATCGTTATCTTTTCCCGTTTCACCGACAAAATTTCAAATTTACCAGGGACCACCGCCTTAGATGACGCGCGAGGCGCGATTCGCAATCGTTCGTAAATTCGATTTCACCGATAAAAACGTTATTATATTATCTTCTTACGCGAGAAATTCCCTCTTATCCACCGTGGAAGATACGTAAAAATATTCGTTATGTTAACCCTTTAAAGCCCACACCCTTAAATCGTTATTCAAAATTAAAAGACTAATATATACGTTGTATTTTGTTATTCTGAAGTCAAAAATATCGATATTAGACCAACCAATTTCTTTTTTTATTTATTTTTAAACATTTATCGCCCAAATACCTCTTCCAGGGAAATAAACTATTTCTCGCGATTAGTTAACTAAAAAATGATCGCAACAACAAAACCCCTAGAAATATGACTTTTTAGGTATAACGTATACATCACAGTGAGCGTTAAAGGGATAAATAAATTAATCTTGCGAGGGAAAAAAACAGAAAACCTTTATAATACCATCAATAATAACAACGAGGGCAGGTCACTTGTAATTATATTTTATTCGCCAATTTATCGAAGTTCGATCTCGTTCGGAAAGGTTTTCGGGTGGTAAACGCCTAGTGTCGCCCCGGCAACTGAACTCTGAATACAAAAATTATCACGTTCTACTAACCGGCATGGTATACTTTCACGTATGATTACCGCGTGTCGCCACAACGAATTCGCCGTTTACGCAGACAGGGCACCACGACAAATCGCACGCCTTCCGTGAGTCTTTAACCCTCCAAAATCTCCTTTTGACGATCGAATAAACGGTGCCATTTGGATCCAGACAAACCCTTACATATCTGCCTCTCGATGAACTTTGGAAGAAATTTCTTTAGACTATTTATATATACATGACAATATGTTTCTCTCAGAAAATTAACTATTATTTATTCCTTCTGATGAAATGCTAATGTAGACAACTAAATACCATAATTCGTTTCTGTAAGCTAAACATGGTGCATCAAGGTTATTAAATTCTGGGTTAAACCGGACCCTAACACCAACAGCGGAAGGTTAACATTAGAACTACCAAACCCGTCAAAATGACGGTTTGCAGATTTCTTATTTCAAAATTCGTGAAATTACAATAGTGTGTTTTGGAGGAATTTACGTTAACTTTTCATTTACTATAAATTTTATATTATACTATATTACACTACATTGTATTGTATATTATATATGTTACTGTATTATACAATTAAATTTAATACACATTCAGCGCTGATAGTTCTAACGTTAATACCCAGCTGCTTTCGTCGGCCTGTTCGGGCCTCTGACTTCACATTCTCCGCGTGTCGGGTACGAGATCGTCGAGGGACGAGCTTTCGTCACGGATATCCGACAAGAGATCGTCGGTGTCGGGGACGTAAACGAATAACAATATGTTCGAAAGCCAGGATACACTGTGCACTGGTCACGCTCACGTCCGACCACAAGGTAATATACAGACGTTAGGCCAAGCCTCTTGAGATCTTCGATACGCCCGTGGCAAAAGTAAAAGTCAGCCATCAGGAGAAAGCTCGCTGGTTTGTCTCTATACGCGACGTCCTAGACATCCGCGGTCGAGAGGTCAGCCGTGCCGGCTCGTCAAAGGTTAACCCATTTCGGTGATCACGCGCACCTGCGCGGTGGTTACCTCGCGCTTCCTTGAAATGCAATTTCGGGCTGATGATCCAACCCAGCCTGCATGCATCTATCCCGTCAGAGTGTGACAGGGAAGAAAGTGAAAATGACAGGGGAGTGGAGAGAAAAATTCGAACGGTTATAGAGATTTCGTAAAGGAAGAATTAAATTTCTACTGGTAACTAGTTACAGCGATTGCTCGATGAATGCGACACGAACAACGGCGTTATTATCACCAATAGAAGGTCCTCCTCGGGAACTAATAAAAACAGAGTATACAGAAGGTAAGCAGTGGTTTGGTTTCTTGCAAAAAACAAATTTATTAGAAGCTCAAAAACCTTTTTGCCTTGCCACGAATGGACCTGAGTTTGTCACACTCATCGAGACATTACTGTATATAGCAACGATATTTGAAATATCTATACTATTTAATTCATATATCGATATTGAATCTAACTTTGTATTTCAGTATCGATACAAAACCCATAAATATCGAAATTTTTGCACAAATGTATCGATATCAAATATAGATACAATTGAAATGTTTTACCATCGCTAGTGTTAACGATTCAATGCTCCATTTCCATGGTTTGTTACACGGTCATAAAGTAGATATATGCTAAGTCTCGCGAAACGGTACCAAAATGGCGGCGAACGGAAGAGCACGGAGGTCGAAGACTAAATCGTGTTTTTAACCCTTTCACTGCATCTTCCTGATATATTCTACAAAAAAATTTCTTTCTATAAAATCACCAATCAATAGTTATTTCAAGACTATTTACAACATCTCTTCAAACTTTCTCTTTATAAACAATATGTTTGCTCACGACAACTAATATTACTAGTCGTCCCAGTAACACCGTTTTTCTATCATTTGGATGTCATTTGAAGAAGTTTCGTACTATCGATCGACAAGAAATGTTCCAAATATCGTCACTAAATTGACAAAGTAGGCGTCCACTGTAGACAAATGCAGTTAGAGGGTCAAGCCGATGGACTCGAAATGTAATTCACCGTGGATTTTACAGGACGGCAGTGCGAAAGCCAAATGAAGGATTAATAAAGTAGCGACCGGAGCCACGCAAATAGAAAACAGGTTTTGCCTCGCCACGAGGCGAGCCTACGCGCGTGCACCGTCGAAAAACAAGAAAAGATAGAGCTCCATAAGGTTTGGGCAAAGAGAGTCCATGTGAATCTTTATATTACGATTATTATATTCGATCATTATTTTTTAATTGGCATGTGAATGGTCGGAAGAAAAACGTCTCCAGTGATATTCTCTCAGGGTGGATGTGATGCCTTTAATCATCGTTAAGACTGTTCCCACCGTGATATTTGGACTCGGTCGATTCGATTAACCTTCTTCATAATTTAATTCGCGGCGCCACTTGATACATATACGATCGTGCAAAAAATAAAACGTTCAACGACATTTAAATGTTTCACAACCTCCCCCCCCCCCTCCCTGTTGCTTGTGACGGATTGTACGGTTAATAGGTACCATTATTCCAAGGATGGCCTATATACATTTATATTATACGATGATTCTCAACTTTCAGAAGATTCGCTATTCCTGACGATTTTTATACAGTTCAGAACACACAAGTTTGCTCGAAACGTTCGCGGAATCCTTAACCTGGGAGGAATGATTTCTGGGTTGCCGACGTTGGTTTCCCTCGACTTCCAGGACGCTACCAGACACGATGGATTACCGTCGTTCAAGTTCACTTGGACGATACCACGTCACAGTCTAATAAGAAGCCGAAGAGACGCTCCGGGGGATCGATGTAGGCTAATAAGAAACGGGCACGCGATCCAAGAAAGCCGTGTTCTCCACCGGTTCTACGCGGGTTTTGCTCCTTTTAACGGGTCGGTTAGACCGTAATGAGCAACGACACCACCCACGAGTCGATTTCTAACCGACGAGTACGTATCCGGCCAATCCAGCTTCGTCTCGCGGTGTCTCGTTCGCTCGGAAAACTCGGATCGAGTGTACAATTACCACGCCAGCGTCGTATTGACGCGTTTCGAGAAATATATTGCCTTCGACCTCCATTATTCTGAATGATTGGACCGAGGACTTGGGAATTCTTTAACGTGACAATGGATCACGGTTAGAAGTTCCGATGGTAAAACGAGAAAAAAAGGTAGGGTGACCTGTCCAGTGAATTAACATTATATATCAAAACCGGTAAATTAAGTTATTACAGTAAGCAAATGATTAAATATTGATGTTTTTCAACATGTTTCATATTTCGAACAATTTTTCCGCTATTGGCTAGAAATGGTCATTTATTTAATATTGTTTATTCACCGGTGAAATGTGCATTTTTTCTTTTCAATTCAATTAGTTACATTTTTCCAATTTATCAAATTGAAATCTGTACATTTTAAAAGAAGGATTTAGATCTTTAAAAATCTTATATTCATGTGTCTAGTATTTATTAATACTATTTCAAAATACTTAAATGGGGGGAAAAGAATGTTTTTCTTATTGTAAAAAAATTGGAAAATTCGTCGAACAAATCAAAGGAAAACACAAGCGACGTTAACGCATTGAAATCTAAGTCTGCATACTATGATTTTAATTTTTAGTTCTATTTTATCATTAACACATCTTTTTTCCAGTGCCATCATAGTCTCTGTCAAAAAATCTATAACCACCTAACTTTGTATGAAATAAGAAGTGATTAACTTCTCAGTATCAACCACAGTTCCATAAGGCGCCTGTTAAACACACATTTTTATAACGTTTCTTTTTCAATAATTTTATTATTGACCTTGCGATGATTTGGTAGCAATCGACAGTTGAAGCTTTCAAGAATCTTCTGTTATATTTTCAACTAAATTTATAACTATTAAAAATTTGCGGGAGCTACCTTAAGCGTGCATTGATCCATGTGTTTACCTTGCCTCGAATCGAACCGAAGACAATGTCGTCGCGAACGAGAAAGAAATGTCGATCCAAGCTACACACATCGCAACCTTGCCACTCAGAATTTCTGCATACGTTCCCGTTTTACGTGCCAGATACATGGAAAGCGGAGCCGCGCCGCACAGCAGAGAAAAAGGAAACGGGCGAAACGCCTCTTTAACGCGTCGACAAAAGCGTCTGCAATTACTTAGCGAACAGCGTAAAAAGGAACACGCCTAACCGTCTATCCGATGGCTCTGTGATTACGGGACGTTTCGTCGAGGACGACGATGAAACGGCAAATATGGCAACGGTACGAATTATTCTCTGCGTGATTTCTGGATGAAACTTCGGACAACCGTACAGTAACAGCACTGAATATGGTATATCAATTAATTTTCATGTGGCCAATTCTAAAGCGTCCATTCTTTTTTACTCCTTTGCTCTCGACTGTCACCTCTGAATGAACAAAATGTATGGGGAATTAGAAAATTCAGAGTGAAAATTTGTCCATAAAAAGGACATATAGAACTATATCCTGATTTTTTTTCCAAGTTTCTCTCCAAAAAAAATAAAGTTGTATTTCTTTGAAACAATTGTAAAATAAATATTATTTCTTTCAACTGAAATCATTTTTACCAGGTTCTCTTATGTCTTCACTGTAAGCACCCGCAAAGCTCACTTTGATCAGTTTACTAGTTCACCAGTTATAATTTATTGAAAAAAGGTTGATACTATATTTCAAACATCTGTAAAATCAAAAATTTTCAAAAATCCTTCGAGATACGTTTGTACACCAGTAAAAGCTACACTATATCCAAGTTTCATCAAAATCCGAAACGATACTCCAAAAAGTGTCCAGTTTCGCGTGGAAATGACCCCTATTGGGAGGATATCGTGTTCATCGACGGAACAACCATTCCTTTCTGTGCCGTTTCAACGTCCCCCATCGGGATCTAAACCTGTCGTTTTCCAGCAGTTTTCCATCCAGAAGCTTGCGAAAGTCTGGCTGAGTCATCGGCTCATTTGTCTAAACGCTTCTGCAACGGCGGTTCTAAAACGATTGAACCGGAGATTCTTCTCATGGTTATTTATGTTCCCCTTCGTCACGGTGCACAGATACGCGGCTGGAATCGTTGCCTCATCGTTTTTCCCTCCCCCACGGTTCCGATTATTTTCGTTCGTGCTTTTAGGGAAACGACACTCGTTGTCTCGTGGCTCCCGGAAAAATAATACCGTCGAGAAAATACACGCGATGGTAAACGATCGTGCGCAATAACGTTTAAAACGAAAGTACGAAAGTATTGTTTGCTCCTGCATTGTGTATAGCCGAGGCTGTTCTCAAGGAAAAAGAAGAAGATGGCGTCACCCGCGCGCCTTAATGCAATTTCTTACCGCGATAGAACTCGTCTCACACGTTTTGCGTTGTTACGTGTATGTCTATACCAGGTGAAAAACGTTCGAAACAATCCAAAACAGAATCGATCGGAGGTTAATCCGTGTTCATGTCAAATTATTGAAATGGACTGTCGGGATCAAAATTGCTTCCAAATTCATGTCAGATATCCATCCAGGTCTCCGATAAACGAAAATTGGAGTAGCTATTTTTATATATTTTTTTAATACCTTTTATTAAAGACAGAGGTGCAATAAACGAACCAGGGGCACTTACATTATGAACGGTACTGTACGGTTAACGGTACCAGCAATGGCTATCACAGTACTACTACGTTTGTTTGCTCGCCACGTGTTCGGTGCGTGTATAGAACGGCTGTTAACATAGTTATCGCATTCGGCTATTGATAATGCGCTGTCGTCGAGCGCAGCCTTTTAGCGCTATACAGGACGATTCAAAATTGACCGTCAGAGGACACAAGAAAATGCTTATTTTCGTCGTTTCATGGATGAACGATCTACCAATAACCGACAAATAGACTTAACTTGGAGAATGTAATAACATAAACGTATCAAAAGGTTTAATATTATTTATATGTTATTATTAGACTGTGGATTTTTATGCGAAATCACATTTTAGAAGGTTGTTCGTAAAGACAAAAATAAAAGTAGGAATTTCTTTCTTCCCTTAAGTATCTTATTAGGTTCAAAAGAAAATAGGAAACTCGTTGCATCTGACAAAAGTTTTGTCCTTCGTTGTATTTCACAGAGACATATAGACTATAAATATATAAAATCCACAGTCTAATTATTATTAACGTAGTAAAGTTCTGCTCCATTTTAATTTTCAAATATCAGTATTGAAAATCTTGATTTCCCATGAACTTCCGTGGTCTACCGATAATTATTGTCTCAGGACTGGGGGGATATTTATTAATTAATTATTCTTTGTTGCACCTATGAGTCACTCTTGCACGAAGCTACAAATGGAAGTTGAATGTAATTTTATACAGGCCGATCAAAAGTGAACTGGAAAGTCGTCGAAACCTTTGTGCATTCGTTTTTCTTTCTTTTTCTGCCAAGTATGCAAGAATCGGAATTTCTTCGAGCGCCACGTTTTCGTTTTCGCGACAAAGCAACAACGAAACGGGAACGTGACTCGGTCGATCGTCGATTACGAAACGACACGCGGCGGGGGTATTATTTGCAAAAGAGAAATGCTGTTGACGATTTCAGCACGACGGAATTTCAATGAATTCTAAACAGAACGTTTCCACCCGTTCCCGTTAGCAACGAAACCTACTACCAACGTCGTAAAAATAGTAGTTATATCTGGTGCCCGCCATTATATAATATTTACGTTAATTAAATGTCTCGCCAATGACAACGCCAAATGTCAAACTGACATTTGCGTAACGTCAGGAAAAAAGTGGTCTTGGGGCACGTATTGCACTATAAAATGAACAGGAAATAGAGAAGACAAAATTTCAAGAAAAAGTTTCACAGTCTCAAAATTGTCGGATATTTCGATTTCTTTGAACAACTATATCGATTCTTACTGGTCCTACCTTGCTCTGTCTAGTTTCCGATTACGTTACAATCGACATCCATATATGTAATCACTGAATCTTCTCGAATATATTTCACTAAAACACAAATCACATCGTAAAGATGTCCGCGAGAATCTCACAAAATGCTGTCCGACACCAAGTCGAGACAGGAAGACCGCCCGAAGGATTTCGCTTCCATGC
>NW_015373917.1:30689-61369 GCF_001272555.1 Dufourea novaeangliae | reverse complement strand
ACACGACGCGGACAGTTTCGAAATTGACGCGAGAACGTCGCGGACGACACACACGAAGCCCTATGACGCACGAGCCGCGAATATAATGCTTGGAATTATCATAACAATATGGCCACCGAGGGGAACCAATAATCCCGATCCCCTGTTCGACTTTCCGGGATCCTATCGGCACTTCCGGTGTTTGGAATCTTCATTCGGTTTTTGTTTTCACTGTTCTTTAATCTATAATGTCGAGTCGTTCTTTCAGGAAGTTCCTCTTCTATTTGCAGAAGGGACAGTTCAACCGGGTTTGATTATTTTTGTCTATAAGAGGTCATTATGGGCTACTGGCTAGACAGAGGCCTGTGATAATTGTGTTGATCCTTCGTTCCCCTGTCTCAAAGTCCACGCAAAAGCGTCGTTACGACCTTCGTTCGACAGATCAATAACAAAGACCTTCGGTTCGTCAGATTTCCTTCGGGCTCGATTTCACCTTATACCCGAAATTTCACCCACGATTTCTATGTTTGTCCCAGGGACAACAACAAGCACTGTTTTTTTTTTTTTTTAAATAGTTTACGACGTAGCAGAATTTCCAAAAAGTCCAAAAATAAAGAACATCGATGACCATCGGGCTATCTGTATTGTATCCCAAAACCCACTGGTCCGTCGATTTCTCCTGAAAAAATTCTGCCCGTTTATCAGCTGGGCCCACTTAACACCGATTTGCACGCGGACAGGATGATGGCTTCGATCCAAAAACGATCCACGTTGTATATATTAACACACCTGTGTTCTCCAATTCACAGAAAAGGATTTGTCATTTTTCTGATCCATCGATACAAGATTATCCTGTCTGTCCATTCGGAACTTCCTCGTTTTTTAGACCCTCGTACTTATATAGACTTATATATAGACATATATAGACTTTTTTACTCCAGATTGCAAACGTATTCAAACTTAAATTATATCTCGAATTAGAACGTACCAAATTTTCACATGTATATATCCTTCACACGCGTAGTTTTGTAGGTCCTCTCACCAGCGTAATGTTTTCTTAATTCAACGGACTTCTGTTCCGTTGGAAACACAAGTTATTGTTATTATCACAACGAGCTGTTCACGATTATTCGTAACGCGATCGAGCAGAAACACGGCGTGAAAGTCGCCGACGACCAAGCGTTCTTCCCTTCCCTTGCCCCCCCTCCCCCTCGCTTTGGACTTTCCACGGGCGTAACGCGAGAGCAAAACGGTTAATAGAGAAGGCCAGAGATGACGATGTGTTAGTGGTCTATCCTTTGAACTTCCAATCGAGCTTTCGCTGCATCTTCGATTTCACCAACGGTGGCCGGCCAGTTTCGTTCCGCAGTCGCGGTTTCAATATTAAAATCTACGCCCCGCCGCGCGACTTGGCTCGCTTTCCCATCGGGGACTCACGACGACGATCGTCCACTCGAGCGCCAAGTTTCGGTTTGGGATTTTACGCAAGAATTCTGGCGATCGACAACACGATACGCACGAAGATCTAAAGACCGTGACGATTCCTTTAACAACGGCTGATAACTTTTCTGATACGCAAATAGCTTCGCCGAAAGCTTTATTGTTATCCACATAACTTCATCGTGATCGAATTCGACGATCCCTTAGGGATGATTCTAGAACACGTGGGAACATTTTGGGGATGGTTCTTATAATATCTTCTTTAAATTTTCTTTTGTACTACCTAATTCCTTACATCCTGTGTCTTTAGCTCCTATAGGATCACAATTCACTGGCACAGTATCACACCTAGCTAGACAACGATTCTTCAAAACGCAGATATCCCCAATTTCACGATCGAATTCGACGATCCCTCAGGAATTACTCTGGAACACGTGGACCATTTTGGGGATGGTTCTCATAACACCTTCCCTGATTCTTTATATTTTCTTTTGTATTAACTAATTCCTTAGATCCTGTGTCTTCAGCTTGATCACAATTCACTGTATCACACCCAGCTAGATAACGATTCGTCAAACACCGATATCCGCAATTTCAACCACGATTCCTTTCACCAACCGAAGTGTTCGCCACTTGGGGACTTCCGATCGGGATCTTGGGACACACCTCTGCTCTATGGGATCGCGGGGCTCTCTCCCTCTCGATATTTATTCGGTGACGGCGAGAGGCTTGGCGCCATCGGTTATAGCGCGACGGAGCAACGAGACACACGGTGTCGCGGTTGCTCGCGGTTTCAGGTTGACTGGATCGTTCGTTCGCTCGCTCGGATGTTCGCGGCGGCGAAACCGAGGAACGAACGGCTTACCCACCCCACTTCGATGGACACGAGGTGACGTAGGTCTCGTACGGATACGGAGTAGCGTTGGAACGCTAGTCTAGCCCGCGGATTCTATGGTATCCCCTCCAGCCCCACCCCCTCTTGGACAGTTAAAGAGCGGGGGCGGATGGACGATGAGTTTCGGAATGTTTCTCAAACATGCGTTTCGCGGCTGGTTGACGATTAACCCGTTTGTTCTGTCATGAATCACTAGATTAGACTTGGTATATTGTTTTTATTGGAGTGTTGGGTCGTTCTACTCAACCCTTAACACTAGAACTACCAACGATATACGCATATATTTTTCGATCGATCGATAAATATGGCAAACTTTTGAAAATTTACAAATTTATAAATTAACTAATTTCTTTAGTGTCGTATCGTAATAGAAGTTACAAAAGATCTGAGAAAATGGATTATTGTAACGTTTTAATCATCGTTGTAAGAATGTATTGGCAAGTTATTTTTACTTGCTTGGTAGTTCTAGTGTTAAGACGGTAGGACTCATGGGGCTATGTGAAATACAATAAAAAAACAAAAATTTCATCGGTTCCAATGATTTTTCTGTTTTAGTCTGAACCCAATAAGATACTTAAAAGGAGAAATAAATTTCTACATTTGCTCCTGTCTCTATAAATTACTTTAGAAAATATTGTTTTGCATAAAAATCCGCAGTCTATTAATAATTACAAATTTTACCGAACATTCTTACAAGCTTGAACTTTCGATTGCTACCAAATCAATGCAAGGTCAAGGATACAATTATCAAAGAAGAAACGTTTAGAAAATGTATTTTTAATAGGAGCCTTATGGAACTGTAATTGATACTGAGAAGTTAATCACTTTCTATTTAATTACGAAGAAAATGACATTTTCAGAAAAACATTAGGTGGTTATGGATCAAACAGTGGTTTCGTTTTTCCTAACCTTTTACATTACCTAATTATCTCTACAGTAGTATAGTACGTACCAATATTACAATATTTTATTTCTCTGGTTCTTGAAGATCCAAAAAATACTATATCGAAGAACTTGCCCACCCCTGGTGCAGTCTATCCCCCAAAATATCTATATCCCATTACTGACACACTTTTTGGCCCACTGTAGATAGCTACGGTAAATATTCTGGCTGTCGTTCACAGAGTTCGAAACATTGAATTACCATGATTCAAACCCATCAATGAAGTATTTCTACTCCATACAGTTGACGAAAATACAAACGGTAAACGTATTTTGATTCAAGGCTGTTCAGTCGACGCTATCTCGAGTGTCCCGTTAAGAGTAAAAAAAAACTCACACACACGCTCGAGAGAGACTTCTCCATTCCGCGAATCTCCCTCAATTTCAAAACGCCTGATTGTAATTACGCCGCTGTCGACGGATCCATTGACCCCGATAAATTCCGGCTGTGGCATCGAATAGCAGGGAGATATTTCCTCGTCGTCGCTGGTGATTCGATTCAATTCCGTTCGATGCCAGCACAGCTCGTCCTGCGGTTATCATATATATCCCCGCCATGGATTTCATTTTCCATGGATTCTTTCGTGGAGCTCGGAAGAAAATGTTTTCCATTTCCTTTTAATCGTGGACCGATCTTGGTTCGATTAACCTTCCGCATTTCAGGGATGTTCCCTTGATCGCTACGATAATAAATTCGATATGGAATCGTCGAGAAGACCCTTCGATGCCCATTGGGAACCAAGTTGTACGACTTCCGTTCGAACGTCTTCGTTAATCCGCGAATGGCAAGTTCGAAAACGCGGTTCCTCGCGGCTACTGTGCCCAGGAAGAAAACGTTAACCCTCGAGGACACGGTCGTCAATTTACCTGAATTGTTTTTTTTTTTTTTTTTTAAATAGTAATAATATTTTATAACGGACGTAAATTCGCCCAATATACAATATTAAAATAACAGAACATATTACAATAAAATTAAAATTAATCTTAATTATGATATAGTTTTTGAAATTTACCTATAGACAGTAATATTTATTTATTTATTCTAACTGAATTGTATAGTAAAGAGTTTTACACCCGTATATGAATAAATAAATAAATATGCTAATAATAATTTAATATTTTGAAGTTATCTACCATTAAAACAACTACCAGCATCGAATGTATACTAAATTAAATTGTATAATATAGTAATACACGATATATAATGCAGTCTAGCATAATATATTATAATATAAAGTGTATAGTAAATTAAAAGCCGAAATAAATTCCATGACAAGCACTATTATAATTTCAGTAATCGTTAAATAAGAAATCTGCAATCCGTCATTTCAACGGGTTTAGGAGATCTAGTGTTAAAAGTCGAACATTATTGAATTAAAAGATAAAGAGAAAGCCTGCTGCTGCCTTATAAGATTACGAAACAAGAAATGGCGTATTCGCGGTCCCTGACCTTAAGGGTTAACAGGCCAAAAATGCCCGGGGGATCGAAGATAAGAGCAAAACGGTTATGCATTTCAACGACTATACAGATACGCAGTGGTTGTTTCGCGTTTGCTTTCGCCGTTCCACACTACTTTCGCTTATTGTTACCGGCTCCACGCTCGAATTCACCTGTATGGGCACATCTCATTCGATCTCGATTCAACGATCGTGCCTATAGAAAAAAAAAACGTTACTTTGCGAGAAACAGATCTCCCTTGGGGAGCATCGATCATTTCCATGTCGATGCTCCGGTGAACGAATTTATCGGAAAGCCTGGCTGTTTCCTGCTCGTCGCTGAATTTATCCGGTTCTAGGAACACGAAGAAAGTCTAGCTGGTCGAGTGCGTTTGGTGACGTAAACGGCACAATTTAGGGGATACTGAAAACGAACTATATTTCCGGAATCTCTTAGCTTAGCTTCGAAGAACGACAATCGATATTAACCTTCTTGGTAACTTACAATTCTTCTGTGTACCGTCTACAGACACCTTGGAATATATGCATTCCTCAAGATATTTATTGAAATTAACACAATTTTTTCTATATATATATATAAAAAAAATAACTTGGGTATATGTGGCAAAAACCGCAGATCCGATATTTCGGCTAGTGAGTACCAAGAGGGTCAACACTAGAACTTAAGGTGCTTTCGTAGGTATTCAAGCCAACCTTTAATTATATATTTTACATTACACTATATTATTCCATAATGTGTTATATACTACATATACTGATATATTATACATTTTAATTTAGTATACATTTACCGCTGGTTCTAGTGTTAACGGAAACCTATCGTCCCCGAAACCACGTTTCAAGAACCTCAGTCGCTTGCGGCTTCGTCGAGCGGGAAAATCAACCTCTCCGCATGTCTTTACGTAACGAGTTCTGATTAGCTCGTACCAGTCGGAGACGCCTCGGTCGTATCGCGGCAGAAGAAACGCGGACTCGACGCGAAACCAGACATGTACAAGCACTCATACACTTAATTCTTCGTGAACCCACTGGGTCTTTTATAGTACAAGCGAAATTTCGCATTCAAATATCTCCGAAAGGAAGGAATTGTTATTTAACCCTTTAATTGCGGCGCTATCTAGCACTGAACCATCAATATAATATATACGACACGATATGAGTATGTCAGTCGCTAAAAAAAATCTAAATTCTATGTTAGATCAGTTTAGTAAAATAGTAAATGTGTTATAGTAAGAGTATACTAAGAAAAATTTAGGGGTCGTATATATACATACTGATAGACCTTTCAGGGCGTATAGGTACATCTTTCGTAGTCAAAGGGTCAAAAAACCTTTCAAGTTTTTTAGTAGGAACCTTGAGAAGTAATGCAGAATTTTCTCAATTCTTTGAAAACCTATGAGTTGAAAAAAAATCGGTTTGGTACATAAAAGACCCAGGGGTTAACGGAAGCAGTAAAAATAGGGGGGGGGTCATGAAGGGTTAAAGTAGACACGCGAGAAGTACTATAAAAAAGGAGGAAGGGACGAACAAGATCACGAAGGGCGAGAGTGAGACGTGAGAGGACTTTTGCCTCGGATTAGAATGTAACTCGATGAACGGGGAGAGCCTGGCCTTTGCTCGGCCGACCATTTGCATTCGTCGAGGTTAATGGGGATTGGAGACAGAAAAAGGAGCTCGATCTGAACGACAGAAAACGATCTCCGGCGATGCTGGACTCTTTGGTTCTTCTTGCCACGATTTTTCCCATCCCAAATGAGGATTTTCGTACAAACTGTTGCATCTCAAGCTTCGGTAACAGTACCGAAGTCCTCACGCAATTATATTAAACAAATGTTACAAAAAATATTTGTAGAAACAAATAGAATCATTTAAGAAAGTATTTAAAATAAAAAGAGCTTCGAAAAACAGATAATAACTCTGGTCTTCAGGTTGGTTTCGAACCTTGTACAATGAGAAGTCTTTTCCACTGTAAAGGTGCGTCTTCACGTGACAATAAATCGTGACTTTTACATTCATGACAATAAATGATACGACTTTCGTCGTCGTGAAAACTAGATGTCCCGTGTCCTGACATTGGTGTGTATGGTCATGCAGTGTCACGACAACGAAAAATCACGAGTTTTACTGCCACGTGAAAACGTACCTTAAGGTGGAACCCCAGAAGCGCAATGCAGACGCCCGGAAAAATCAAAGTGTTGCAGCCTCGAGGGCGATTTCAGGAATATAAAGTAATCGTCTCTGGACTAATCTCATTGCACGCATTCAAGAGACCGACTTAATTTAATTCTCCAACCGTGCCAGGGCCGTCGCGATCCTCCGTCCTTTGTTCTCGTTAACCTCCAACCGCGAAATTGCGGCGACATGAAACGATCTCTAGAGACGCGACCGGTGACTCCAGGTGAAACATTTAAAAATTGGATTATGTTACCTAACTACACCCTAGTAGCACAAAATATTGAATACATATTCATTCAATATTAAAAGGAGATTCAATCGCTTTTAATATTAAAATATACATACAATGTTTATTTCATATTACGAAAAAAAATATTCTTTTCCCAATATGAAATAAATATATATTTAATATTGGAAACATGTATTTATATTTCCTGTATATGTATACAATATTTGCATTCAATATTTATTTCATATTAAAAAGTGTGGCTAAAAAGATATTTTTTCAATATTTTTGTGCTACTAGGGCAGTGTCTGAAAATCGATGATCCCGTCGAGAACTCGCGGGAAATCCATTTTTTGTCGAATAATCATTGGGGATCGAAATAAGGGAATAATATACAGGGTGATACAAAAAAAGAAGGTCCATAAATTCTAGGGTAGATAGTACTCGCCAAATGATGAAAAAATTCTTTATAACTTTGAGAATATTAACCCTTTGCACTCGACTGTCCCCTCTGAAGGGGAAAAATGTATGGAAAATTAAGAATTCCGAGTGCAAAGGGTTAATCTTTCGACCCATGTTTATTAGGACTTCTTTTTTCATCATTTGACGGGTACTATTTACCCCAAAAGTTACGAACCTTATCTTCTATCACCCTGCATATATCAAGAAACAAGGAACTTCGCGGTTGGTCAGGTGGAATAAAAACGAGGTCGTGGTACGCGAGCTGTGAAACAAGCTTTAAGGCGCAATCGCAACGCGACCGTGTTCGCCGTCGCCGTCTGCTCAGCCGTGATAATTGAAAAAAAAAAAAAAAAGAACCAAGAGAGATTGTGAAATTAATGCAACGACGATGCGAACCAAAAGGCTTCGGGAACGATAAATCGAACACGAACGCGTACGACGACTCGTCAGAACGGATAAAGTCCGTGGTGATTAACTAATCGTCCGTCTCATTCTTACACAATTCCACCATAAACAATAGACACTCGCCAGATAAGAAAGTGGAACGCTTTGTACAAAAATATGGATCAATGTTCGATTATTCATCGATACCAGTTGGCAAGTTAGAAATCACCGATGGCGGATACAAGAAGATCGCGAATAGGGAAACGACGTTGCGTGGATCCGTAGGAGGACCGGAAATTGCGTACACGACTGTCATTAGAATTTTCCACGTTCGTGAAACTTTCACCGGCCACGAGTCACGTTGAAACGACACACAGACATACACTATTTGGTGCGATAACAACGATCGTTTCTCGAACGTGCGGGGAATACATATTGTCCCTGATAAACACGTCGGTGTTTTTTCTTCTATTCGAACGGTCTTTGCGGAAGCTTGGGTAGCTACCCCCCGGCCCACCAGATCATTTTATCCATTACACCGCGTCACGGCGAGATCTTAGAACGATTAAACAACAAATAGGAGAAATTTCAGGGAAAATATTACGTTGCTTCAATGGTAGATTGGTTAGGAAAGGTAGAAATTAAATAAGGAGATTTAGGGGGGAAAGGGAGTGATAGAAGAGGATGGGTAGGATAAGGAGTTGAGTATGTTTGAAGAATGGAAGAATGAGTGAGAGGTGTCTTGAGGCTGGTATTATTAATAAATAAAATATATATATATATATATATTACGTTACTTCTTTCGATGGAATGGCACACAAATCTTTTTCACCACGTTTACAGTATGTACACTACCGGCGAAAAGTATGGAACCAGGTCTGATGATTAAAGAAAGGAAAATATATTATTCTACAAAAATTTGGTAAAAGTAATATGCCAAAACTAATAGGAAATGATATTCATTGATATCGTAACAGAATAATGAGTTACTACTGTATATCCTCGATTAATGCTCCAAGGCTCCCTGGCACTAACAAGGAAATGTCCCCAGGTGTAACGCTGACTTTTTAAGGGGGTTTTGCATAGCTTTAAATTGTTATGGTCAGTTCTGATGTCATTAGTTTACGAAATATTTAATGTTCAGTGCGGAGGAACCTTGGAACACTCATCGAGGATTTACTGTACTCCATCAATCATTAACTTTCGTCCCACACTTTTAGCTGATAATGCACGTATTTCCTATATATCTGAACCTCAAAGCTAGAATGTATTAAATCCACTTTTTAAAGAAAATACAATTTTACTTGTCCCCCATATAAAATTTTCCACTCATTCTGATGATAAAAATTATTTCGTTCTAAGTTGTTTACTTTTTATTAGTAAGAATTATCACATAGAGAACTAAATGCACTTTTCACCATTTCTAAATATGAAGACTTCCCACAGATTCATTAAATAGTTCAAGGCCAACAATTGTTTCTTATTGAACGGTTCCAAAGCTTTGTACAAGGGTTTTGCAGCCTTAAAAATTTGTCAAAATTTTTACTTAATACAGTGAGGTCTAGATAAGGTTCGTCGACCAATTTGCTTCGAATAAATCGGCTTCGAGCGGTCGTTAACCAGAACACCGACGAAATTCCTGGGTGATTCGCGATGATATTCACTAAAGTTGGCGCGAAGTCAACTCTCTGGGTATACAATTTTAGCCGCGCTGCGTTTCCAGCCGCGTTCACTCCGGGATTTTCTCTTTTCATATGAAAATAGAGCGCGACCACGGGTGGTGGCAGTAGCTCCCCCGTCGAAAGATGATCGTTGGGGATCGGAAATTTGCATCGGTTCTAGGCAGCCGATGCTAATCAGTGTTTCGCATGAAACTTTTGTGTCTGGGAATTCAGAGTGAAAATAACGGCGAGGCCACAAGGCACAGAAGGGAGGGGAATAAAAGCGGAAAATGACTGCGACCAAGTAACGTTTCGTGTTATGCATAATACATCTGTTTACTGGACCCATTCCGGGGCCGTTCTTTCTGTCCCGAGGCGATTAAAAAAAGAAAAAAGAACGCGACCGGAGGGGCGGAAATTCGCGTTACACTAACTTTTTAGAACAAAACGGAACGCGTGTGGTGTGACGAAGGATTGTTCTAAATTAACTATCGAACGCGATTGCTTATATTTTTTTAGTTCGCTGCAATTCGAGTAATGTTTATTGTATCGTTGGAATAATGCTTGAATGAAAGAAAAACGAACCGTACACATACGTGCCAGGATCCCTCAAGAGGTTAAAGCTGAAGCAAACACGGAGGTTTGAATCTGTTTCCCTCAATTACGTGTCTAATTAGGATAATGGAATGAAACAAAAGAGTCGGTCGACCGTCTCGCGATTCAAACGAAATTAGTAATAACGCGAGCATAGAGGAGGGGAAGATTTAGTCAAACGTAACCGTGCAATAGTACTTTCTCTTCCTGTTCCATATAAAGACCTGGGCGCACTGCACTCGATTCTTTTTCTTTTCTACGTATCACTTTGCCGCGAACAGGCAATTTACGGGTCGTAAAATGATGCGGGTAAATATATACCTATATATACACGTCACAGCCATCGAGGAGGTAACGAACACGTAATCGATGGTCGGCCTGTGAATCAGCCCAGTAGTTACAGAGTGAAACCAAAAAAGGGTTCGTATCTTCTGGGATACATAGTTCCTTCTAAATGATTAAAAAAAAAAAAGTCCTAATAAACATGGTTCGAAAAATTAATATTTTCAAAGCTACAAACAATTTTCGGTTTCGGTCAAGACTTTCTTTATGGAAACAATTTATTATTTTTTATATAGAAATGATCATCTTATCATTGCTTCTTTTCCTGGATACAGAAGGATTTCTACAATTCCTATTACAGACTCCTCTCGATTATCGTCTGGCTTCTTCTACACGATTATTGTCCAGACGTTATCCCCACCACTGGGGAAGGGGGCGGGGCGAGGAACCTGTCAAGCGCATACTTCCTTGCCCCTCCAATTTAGTTGCCGAGGCTCGTGCTTCGGACAAAAAATGAATTCACGAGGGTCTGAAGCATTTCTCCCTACAAGATTATTGTCCCAGCACGGACCCCGAGTTCGAGACAATAATCGAGAGTAGTCTGTAGTTTTTACGATAGCTCCTGAACCTAAAAAGTTACACGCTTTAACCGAAGCCGGAAATTGTTTATAACTCAGAAAATATTAATTTTACGACGCATAATTATTAGACTTTTTTTCATCATTTGACAACTACCTATCTCAGAAGTTACGAATCCTCTTTTTAAGCTTGTAATGCGTAAAATAAAAAGAAAAATCCTTAAACCTGTTTCCGGGAGAGCTTTTAAACGTTCCGTGAATCATCCGGTCCCGTAAGATCTCGCGATCTTCCTGAAACGGCGCGCCAAGAGGATCGTCTAACAAGCTGGCAACACACGCTGGAAAATACGGGTGGTAACAATTGAACCTCGACGCTTACATACGTACGATCTTTTACGAGAAACGACGCGCCGAGCGATCGTTCCGCGAAGATTACACAGGTCTGCCGTCGCTTAAGGAAGAGAACTGTCTTACTTTCTGCTCTATTATTCCGCTGCTTCCTACACCAGCCGTGACGTTGATACGAGCGTAAACACAACGATTCCCACAACGTTTTACACGTCCACGTGTGTATGCGTTCTATGTAACTCTTATAAAAACCGTGTAACTACATTTACAGACCGCCGATTGAACCGTCTGTTAGCCGAAACCGCGGGTAAAAAGTTGATCCACGAACCAGCTGGGTCGACGGTCTGATCTCATTTTTCCCATTAGAAGATAGGGGGGAGGTTACTTTCTAGATCGATTTTACGATCCACTCGAGAGATCGTTCGACGTTACTTCATGGATTTGGTTTCGCTTCCCGGTCGAACGACAAATACTTTCTGTAATCCGAGAGCCACGTAGTAGCTTCCCTTCAGATGGTACCAATTTTCGATTTCGTCGACGAAATCCCGTTACCAATGTCTGAGTATCGATCGACGGGGAAAGGCACGACCGAATGGAATATCCTTGGTTGCGTTTCCAATAAATCCAATCTTTCCATTCCGAAAACCATGAACACCAGAGCCACGGTGCATTGCATTGAAGATAACGAGAGCAGAAGGAGAGAGAGGAGAAGAAGAAAAAGGTGGGAAAACGACCTTGCATGTAATAGCACGACTACAGTGTGACCTAGTCCGAGCTGACCATTCACCGATCTGATTACCTATAGGCGACTATTAATGGCGGGTACAGGTATATTTAGTTGAACGGATTTATTACTATTATTATTATTCGTGATATCAAAGAGACTTCTTGATGTAAGAGATTTCACGTGAACAGAAAGAATATTGTTGCGACGTCATGAAAAATTGTCAAAAAAAAATAAAATTTTCATCGGATGCAACAAGTATTCTATTTTATTCTGAACCCAATAAGGTACTCAAGGGAAGAAATTTTTATATTTGCTCTTATCTCTATGAATTATTTTATAAAAAGTTATTTTGCATAAAAATCTGCGGACTACTTATAATCTATTTATCCGAAGATGATTGTTGAATCGAAAGAATTGCCAAGAGGAGTTTGAGTTAAAGAAATTGCCAGAGAGTCTCCAAAAGAGAATCTTGGAAAGAAGACATGTCTTGAATCAACAGATTATAGTTTTGTAATTACGTTGTACGAAGTTTTGTTAATAAATAGTTGGTGGTTTGTGTTAGAATTGCAAATCAGACCTGAACACTTCCGAAATGATACGAATACTGTCCATTTTCTTGAAATCGAAGTGAAACATTACTTCGTTGATTTTTATATTCAACCTATTGAATTGATTTCGCTACTGGTACAATCATTAATGCCAAAGTTGCTCTGGCGAATGAACTCGTCGAAAAAGAAAAAGAAAACAATCGTAAGGGGTTAAGTAACTGGTGCAAGTTCAACACGAATACAGTGGGAACTGGCCACAGCGCTTTTGTTTCGCTACCAAAGAAATACAATACATCTTGAGACCGGTACTCACTTTACACGCTGGTTTCTCAGGTGCTCGCACCATGTGCACGTGTGTATCATTCTGCGGGGGTCTACGCTCGTCTCTGAAATCGAGGCTTACCTGTAACAGAAAACAATCGACACGATATTAAAGATTTCCCCGTTAGAATCCGTAACCATAATCGTGCTTCGACATATGTATAACTAGACTGCGGATGTTTATGCATTTATATAGCATCTTTTAATTTAGAAAATGTAAGAAACTAAAAGTTTAATGCTATTCAGGTGTTATTATTAGTATAGTAAAGCCCTCTACAGACTCCTCTCGATTATTGTCCCGAACTTGGGTCCGTGCCGGGACAATAATCATATAGGGAGAAATGCTTCAGACCCTCGTAAATTCGTTTTTTTTTTTCCGAAATCCGAGCCTCGACAGTAAAAACGGAGGGCCAAAAAAGTATACGTTTGACAGGTTCTACGGCCTTTCCCCTCTAACTAACGCCTGGACAATAATCGTGTAGAACAAGCCAGACGATAATCGAGAGGAGTCTGTAGTACAGAATTCTGTTCTATTTTAATTTTCAAATATTATTACCTGAAATCGTGAATTTGTATAAACTTCCACAGTCTACAAGCAACACTGCATTCTCAAAGTTTCGTAACCATAACGATTCGATATATTCTTTCACGGTTATATAACAACAATTGGAGATGTTTTTCTCAGATCGTGCCAGGCTCCGAGGATTAGAGCGCTATCGTTTCGATACGCGAGCGACAAAAACAACTTATTCTGTCCATTCTCTCCGTATCTACCTGTTGAAAGACGAACGATTTCCAACGATCGTTAAAAATAAATTTAGATACCGAGCAAAAGTATCCTGACACGGCAATTAATTACGAAAACAATCGCGACTGAACACACTCGAAGATAGCGAAGTGAAACGAAGGAGGAGGAGATAACGAGCGGTTTTCACTCGAACACTGTTTCGCGATCGTTTTTTACCTGTAGCTGCTTTTCCGGTAGTAGTAAATGCTCAGGAAGCACATGATAACGAAGGGACACAGACGGATATCGATGGTCGATCGTACGGAAAACACAGGACGCGGAAAATGACCGGCCGGAGGAACGACGAGACGCGCGACGACGATCATCGCGCTATTCTGCCGTGCGTGTTGCGAACAAACGTGTATCTCTCTCTCTTTCTCTCCCCTCTCGAAAAAGAAATACACGAAAAGGCAATGTTACGGATCCCATTATCTTATCTGTTCTATCGCTGGCGATATGTGTATACAATATATATTATTTGTCCTCGCGAGCGGTGTTCCGCCACGGAAAAGTTGGTCGTCGGTTTCCGCGTTCGACAACGGACAGAGATCCAGGCCGATTCGGTAGATCTGTGAAGGGATCTGATTCGAACTTATTGCGCGTGTTATATTATACAGGGTGTCTCGTTTAAGGGGGGTATTCTCGCGTAATAGATCCGAAACAAAATTTTTTTTTCTTTTTACATAAATCAAAGGTACAACGTGTTAAAAAATTCTTCCAAAATTGGAAAGTCGAATTACGAAAAAAAAAAAGTTCAGAGTGTCGCGCGACAGTTCGAAACGGCAAGCGAATGATCAATTTCAAAGATAGCTCATTTGATCCGTTATATATTTCTCCAGACACTGAACCTAAAATATTGTGTTTAATTTTTATTTATAAAATTCTACGAGGTGTTAACGAGATAGTAACGAACAATCCCGATCAATCTGAGCGCGAGTCTACCGATCTTTGCCTCGGAGAACTTTTTCGACACATTATTGATTACATTTATTTTGAGTCACCCTGCATGTATATATTATACAACAAAATATATCTGTCCATCTAAAACTGTCGATGCTATAATAGATTAACTAGACCCTTATCTCCTTATTTTATAATTTCATCGAACGACACAATACTATCGTTATACTTTCTTGATCGTATTTTACGTAACGTAAATTACTAAATAATAATAATATCCTACGGTTGAAATTCTTTCGGAAATCGTGAACTTATCGACGACTCCCAAACGCCCCCGGTTTATCGACCCGCTGACTCATCGGTATTGTATTCATTCCGGAATCGTTCCGACACACGGCTTTATCGTCACCGATAAATACGAAAATTACGCCCCCAATTTATCCAATCAAATATTTATTATCGTCGCGTACCACGCGGTGCTCGACGGATTTTCCACGGACCATCAGAGATAGGAGAACAATTATCCAGCGAACGTTTCAGGTGTTTCGAGTTCCACGGAAAACAACATCCAGCCTCCGTTTATTAAAAGAGAACAAAAGCATCCCCTACCCCGATCGCGGAATATATACTGGGCCGAGGGAAGCGTTTATAAACGCGATGGTCAAGATACAGTCCGTGCGTTTGACAGGAAACACGTTGCGTAGCCACTTCGTGAAAATTATACGTTGCACCCCGCGAACGCGAGGGTGTACGCACGTTATAAACCCTTCGTCGATCAATATATACCACACACACACCATGCTGCTCCTCCATTCGTCGATTTGTATCGCGTAAAGTCCGTGTGCACTGGAGTCGATGAAACTTTTCGTTTTGTCCATTTACAAATTCTATTCCGAATAAATTTTCCAAATAAAAGAAGAAGATTCTACGGAAAACGGCGTTATAAAGACATACTGTCCATTAAAAATTACCAAATCGATAGAGTATCGAGTGAATTAAGATAATAATAATGTAAATTGATTTTACGGGACGTCCCTTTTGTTACATGGGATAAATACAGAATATACTATATAGTATGAAATATTACCTTAAAAAAACTACTTTAAAGTATAGAGTATGAAGTAGCACGTGTAGGGTATTATGTAGAAATTAAATGTAGGGAAGAACATAAAGATCGGTAGGGCTTAAGGAAAAGGAAGAAGAGTAAATTGTTTAAATTATTAAATAAGAAAGGAATGGAACGACGTAAATGTTACCCAGAGTAATGTGCTTCCCTTTTCCCTGCCAACAGTTCCACAGAGCAATTAAAGATCAGCGCCCCTTCGGTTCTTTCCGAGCCACCTATTTCGCCGCCATTTGCCAAACGTGACGGAATAACACATGGGCGGTGTGTATATAAAATGCACGGATCGCGGAGGGTGCAAGGGAAGTAACGGCGAATGATTCGAGGGGACAGAATCGCAGACGGATGGGGTCGAAAAAGGAGCAGCCGAAAAATCAATAGCCGGGGGTACCATTCCTGGAACGTTTCCACGTGTTTTCGACCGCCTCCAGAACGTAACAGCGCGGCGTTCCCCCTTCTACTATGTACAGACTGTTCAAGAAGAAATAAATTCACCGAGCAGGCGAATAAAAAAATTCAATTGTCGAAACAAGATTGTTCCTACTCCGGAACTGTTGGAATCGAAGCTTAGGAAAGACTAGGGACAAAGTTTACAATTTATCTATTTGTGTCTGTAACCTCTGACTTTTGTATAATTTAAAAAAAAAAAAGTACACGATGACGAACCTTGATTATCGAACATAATCAAGCCTAGAAATTTGGAATATATCACAACGGTTTGTTTTTTTTTTCCCTACCTCTACGACTGTAACATGTCTGATTTGACAGAGAAAAAAAAACAATTTTTATTTAATCTATAGACATAAACATAAATGTAAACGAAAATATAACACCAAGAAAACTTGCAAAAGAATTTTATGGAATTGAAACAAAACGATACATAATTGAAAGAGATGATACAAACTTACGTTTGGTATATTATTAGGGTAGTCATATTAGGGTAACCGTTTACTGCTGCGTGCTGGCGAGGACTGAGGTGAAGGGCAGATAGAATTGGTATATAAAGATCGAAGGATACGGTTGTTGGTCGACTGACATTTCTTTTATCACAACTGTTACATTTGTCCTGAATCTTCCTTACACTTCCTGTCCCTTTTTGTCCAATTTCACTTTGTCCATTGTTATTTTCGTTTATAGATATTCCATGCACGTGGCCCAATTATTTAATAACGAAAAGAATACGTAGCCAATTCTCAATAAGCCAAACGCGCCGCGTTATCCCACATCCACGATACAAGATATTGACATTGGCCCTTTTCCACGTGCCGTCAATTGTTTTATTATGCAGCAGCAACGGAACTCGGTTTCGAGGATTGGCACAGTTTCAAGTTTCACCCCGTGTCGTACACGACGTTCACCAGGGCACTCCGGAGACACGTTTGTCGTCGACCCGTTCCGAACATTCAGACTGGTTCACCGTGACACGCGAACGACATCCTTTTATCAATGACGCAGGTATCATCCGCGAAACAAGATTTAGACGAATGGTCGACGTGTACTATAATTGGATAATTGAAGAAGAAAAAACGCTTACACCCCAAGGTTTCGCGTGGTTTACGATCCATTATTTTTTTCCATTAACCCTCGAACGGTAAGGTGGGTTTTGAGGTCGTAATTGGTAAAGTGGGGTTGGTTATTGCTATCTTCGGTAAAAAAAAGTTTCTATGTTGAACTTGTATTTTTATTCATTTATATAACGTAAGCATTAAACGTAAGTATTAAACGTTTACTAGATAACGAAAAATATTTTACATTTGTTATGTACAACCGTAAAGGGGTTAATTTTACACAAAAAAAAAAAAAGTCATAAATGTAGAATCAAATTTGTTCGTACGAGGCTTTGTTTTCGAGAAAATCAACTTTGAAAATTAATCTGAAACGCATGTATATTCACCATGGTAGTAAGTAGAACCGGACTGTAATGACCAGACACGCTGGCCAAGTCCTATTCAAGTGCGCACGTAGCAAAGTCATTTATCTCGAAAACGGAGTCTCAAATGAAGAAATTTCATTCTATATTTTCGACTTAATTTTTCGATATAGATTCACCCCTTTTTCCGATTGTGCCACCAGTTACTCCTTAGCCTTCATAGTAACATTAATAATTAACACGAGAAGCTTCCTATCTAGCTTTCAAAGTTTAACCAAAAATTTTATTCTATATTTTCGACTTATCTTTTTACGCAGAATCACTCCTTTTTCGGTTGTACTAACAGTTACCAACCACCCAGTATAATAACGTCAATAATCGACACAAGAAGCCTCCTATCTACCTTTCAAGGGTTAACCAAAAATTTTATTCTATATTTTCGACTTATCTTTTTACGCAGAATCACTCTTTTTTCGGTTGTACTACCAGTTACCAACCACCCAGTATAATAACGTCAATAATCGACACAAGAAGCCTCCTATCTAGCTTTCAAGGTGGACAATGTCGTCCGATCATCGTGTCTCGCGACCGTGATACAGGAATCGTTCCGTTGGACAGGTGTAGGAATAGTTCCAGTTATCGAATCAGAAATGTCCACCAGGCATCGAGAGACCCGTGCTGAGAGGTGGGGAACGAGTACGACACACGATCGAAGAAGTCGATGTGCCCGTTCGGGGCGTCAGTGGGTGATGCCTCAACCCACGTCGAGGTTCTCGCCTTGTTCGGTCATTCCGAAGCCGCAAGCCTCCGCACGCCACACGCGTGTTCTCTAAGCACGCGTGTGGTAACACACGTCGTACCCCTCTGTCCTCTCCTCTACCCATATGTATCGAGTGAAAGAGCTCTCCGTTATGTTGTGCCACCGTAAAACCAGACACATATCCTGGCCATTCGCGGCTTTCGCGGTGCCATTATTATTCCATTTCGAGGGAGTTCGTAGAGGGGTATAAATATATACGGTTTCCTCTCCTTACACGACGAGAAAATGAATGAAATTGTTAAGAATTAAACGGTCTCTTGTACGCAGACGTACAACGATCGATGTTACCATTTGCTTACGAGATACTAAATGGCATATCGCAGATGGCCCCGAATAGTTTTAGTCATTTGAACTAATGGGCAACGCGACCCTCGATTAGACAAAGCTCACTGGATAGTCGATTTTTATGCAAAATTATAATTTCTGAAGACAAGAGCAAATATAAGAATTTCTTTCTTCTTTAAGGGGCTAGGCTAGTGTGACGGCTATATAATGAGGCAATTTTTGGGAATTTTTTAAAGAGAAACTATTGAACTTATCAATTTGAATAATATATATATATTTACTAAATAATATTTGTAAAGTATGCTATATTTTTATACAGTAAAAACAATGTATTTTTTAAAAGTTACAGATCGTTTGTGAGAGCGTCTTAACGAAATTTCCTTCCCATGGCGGCCATAGTATTGACTCTTGTGGTTGTGTGAAATAAAAAAAAAAACAAATATTTTTTTCATTTGTATGTGTGTGGCTATAGCCCGTACCAGAATAATTTAAAAATGTTGAGAAATAAAAACATAGCGCCTTCTCAAACAGAAGGTTTAATTTATTTGCATAAAAATGCCTGGTTTTTTAACCCGCAAATTTGTAATTTTTAATATATCGAAAAACTCGTGGTATGGGCTAGAATGACACATCTGATGAGCAGATATGCCAAATTTGAACTAAATCGGTCAATTAGTTTTTAAGTTATCATGGCCGCCGATTAAGAAAAAGTAGCTGCGAGAAAAACGCGATCAAAAAGTTTCAAGTACTGTTTTAGAGCACAAAAAGAGAAATGTTTGATACTTACAGCCAATCAACCTATTCCGGGCCATATGAAACACTTTCCTCTTCCTCAAAAAATTGTTGCAAATTGCAAAAAAGAAAAATCCGATTTTCTGAAACCGTCACACTAGCATAGCCCCGTAAAGTATCTCATTGGGTTCAGAATGAAATAGAGCAGTTAGTTCTCGTCTGATAAAAAATTCGTGTTTTATTGTTCCTCGACTAACCCCATGCGTAGCAAAGGGCTTATTGCCCGTTGAATAAATAAAAACCGAAGTCTACTCCCTTGAAAGAGGAAATAAAAGATCGATCGAAATTCTAAACTGCTTAATCTCGAGCCATCTCAACGAAAGATACAAGAATAGAGTTTTAAAATCTTTATTCCCACCTGGATCGAGGGGTCGCGAAGAATATGCAAAATGCACGATCGGCCCTTGAATTATTTATCGACCTTGAAGGAGAATTCCTTTTTAACGAGGGGTGCATGCTCCGCGTAACCTGAAATCACACGTGCGACTACTATTGATTCGCGAGCATGTGCAGAGAACAAGTGGAGGGGGATCGTTCTCTCGAGCGAGCGTCGTATTGTCAGCCCTCTTCTGGTCGTCGCAACCCTCCCTCTTCGCTCGTCGGTCTCCACGGACTTGCTTTACGAAAATAGCAAGCTGCACGCCACGGAAATAGTGACGCGAGAAAAAGCAATCCTTCCTAAGGCTGTGGAACCCTTGAACCTTCCCGACCAACCCTTCTGGTTCACGAATTCTTTCGGGGGGAGGGAAATTTCGTTGCTCCCGAAGAGTTTTGTTTTACGAAAACAAAAATATTTATCCCTTTGCAGGGTGGAATATCTTGTATTGCTTATTAATAAATATTAGGGAAATTTAATATTTCGTTTATTAATTTCATATAATCATGTCGTGTGGTCGTTTGTTCGTCGAGACACGATTTCTAAACGAGTCTGCGAGCGGGATATCCGATAGTTCATTCGCCTAACGTTTTGCATACCGTCCGCGAGATCGCTCCACCTTTCACGAAACCGCGATATTCTCTGTCTTTCTCTCTCCCTCTCTCTATCTTTCTCTCTCTGGTACACCTATTCCGCGAAATTGAACGGGAGAGCTCGGCTGCATAGTATACAGGACATTTTGGTTGTAACAAGACCACGAGAGAATTTAATTAACCGATGGATTAAAGGGGGAACACCGTCATGGAGAAATAAGAAGTACGCAAAAAAAATCAAAATGTAAATTGACGGAAGAATAATTTGTTGCTTGACTTTCTCTGTCTCCGTATGAACTTATTATGGATTTGTTTCGATTACCACGATACACTAGAAACGAAGGGTTAATCGAAATATGTTTAACCCTCGAATGTTAAGGTGGGTTTTGAGACCGTACTTGGTAACATGGGGTCGGATTCGACCCGAGCTTTTTTTTGCTATTTTCGGGCGACTGAAAAAAGTTATTATCTTAAAGATGTATGTTTGTTTATTTATATAATAAGAAATAGTAACTGAGTTATATAACATTTGATAATATAAGTATTAAACGTGTACTACTACGGAAAATACTGAGAAAAAAAACAATAAAAAAAATAGTATATACGTATCTTTAGGAATGCAATTTAAAGATTTAACTCTTTGAATCACAGGAATTTACAACAAAAACAGGGATTTACAACAAAAGAAATGCTTAGTTGCACAAAAACTATTTTTCTGTAAAATGCTACAAGGTAGTTTCATTTTAATTAGTCTTTATTCTTAGTAATTTCACGATTTAAAGGTGTACGAACAACGTCCCACCATGCAAGTTCAAGTACTAAAAAAGTGGGACATTTTTCATACCACTATGCTTCCAAGATTTAAGGAAGTATTGTACTAATAAATAATCGTATCAACAAATTTGTAATAAATGTAAAACGTTTTCCAGAATAATTTCCCTTCGGAGATTAAAACTGTGTTAATAAAAATAATAATAACAAAAAATAAAGTGGGAACAGCACAAGAGGAACTATAACTTGGGTTGGATATGACCAGGACCTTATCATTAGAGGGTTAAAAAAAACGTACGCTCTGTCAGCAAATACACGTGCCAATTTGCATATTCGAGAGGATAATGTTCTTTGGGTATGTAATTAACGAACAAGTAACGCACGACACCGCAATGACGTCAAGAACCGATCAACGTCACAAAGAGGACCGTTTTCTTCGACTCGACTGCATATTGAAAAGCGATTCCGAATCGTTTCGACCTCGTTTACAAATCCTTCTCGTCTACAAGTACACACCAGAGATGGAAAAATTCATTATCTAGATAGAAAGTTTCGAATAACGACTAAAAGATAGAAAAGTATGCCATCGCTTTTGAATCGTTTAAACGTGGAAATTTCGATTTTTATAATAGAATGATATTTGTTCTTGAACGAGTCGACATTTGGCAAACAATTATTTAAGGGGGAGCCTGGCGTAAATCGACTAAAAATGAATGAATTTTTTGAAATTTCTTGTGAAGAAATTATTAAACCATTCTATTTGAAACTTTGAGAATAAATCCTCTCCCTAGAGTACATGCAAGGCTGGGTTAGATGGTTGAATATTCTTTTAGTAATACACCCCGGGGTGGAACATCCTTTTTGCTCACGAGCTACATATAAGTCACTATAACTACAATATTTATAAATTTGTCGTAAAAATACAAACTTTGGATTCAGTTCAATTATACAATACAGTATTTTCAAAGTTTCAAAAAGATTGGTCTAATACTTTCTTCACAATAAATTACCAAAAACTCGTTCATTTTTAGCTATTTACACCAGACTCCCCCTTTAATCTCATTAACTCTTTCACGATGTATTATTCAAATAAATAATGTGCCCAACTCTGGTACACAAGCACATAGAACCTTAAGCGAGCAGAAGGTTTGGAAACGCGCTCAAACATTCCGACGGCGGTTATAATCAAAATTGGACCGCGCCTCTTTATTATTCCCAGAAAAAAGCGTCGACAATGGCCAATCAATAGAAGACAGGATGCAGGAAATGAAGTCCGCGAACGATTATTGTCGCGTCCTAGAGGCAACGAGCGAAAAGAAATTCTATTCGCACCGAACCGTGCGATATTGGAATGCCAACTAGTGTAAAGAATAGTGTCAACGACAAAGGTGAAGAATATTTTCAAGTAACAATCGATGATATCGAAAGAATATCAATTCGGTCGAGATTTACAGAAAAATCGAGCACACGTATGTACATACCATACGCTGTTTCGACACACATGGTTTCGAAGTTCTTTCGATTAATGGTGTACGCGTTGCAATCGAAACTCGCGATCCTTTTACCTAGCGTAACCGCGACCCACGCGAGATTAAATGGCAGCACTCTCGTGTAATCGTGCGAATAAACCAGTTTCTCTGCTAGCCGGAGCCCCCGTTATCCGATCCGTGTTTTCGATGCTTGTTTTTACGCGCCAGATACGGGTAACGATCCGGGATTAGAATGTGAAATAATTTCGGGGGACGTCCGAACGAAATATTATTCTGTCGCAAACATTGTCTGGAGATTCTGGCATGCAACTGTACAACGATGCGACAACATATCGAATCAGGCAGATGTGGACATCGACTTTCCATTGAAAGATCCGGGGTAACAACATCAAAATCTACCTGAAACACCAAACTTGTACACATAACACATCCATTCACCTATTTAACGAAGAATCTACCTGAAACACTACACATGTACACATAACACATGCATTCACCGATTATATGAAAAAATTACCTGAAACACCGAACATGTACACATAACACATGAAATTCACCGATTTAACACTAACCGTACAGAGACTTTTATATACCAATTTGTACCGTATTTAAAACCGGTGATTTGACCGGTGATCGGTACGGTTCGTGTTAACGATCAATTTCCTTGAAATACCGAACTTGTACACATAACACATGCATTCACCAATTTAACACTAACCGTACCGAGACTTTTATATACCTATTTGTACCGTATTTAAAACCGGTCGGTACGGTTAGTGTTAACGATCAATATTCCTGAAACACCGAACTTGTACACATGACAGTTGCATTCACGAATTATACGACAAATTTACCTAAAACACCGAACCTGTAAACACAACGGATAGATTCATCGATTTTACGAAAGCAAAAGAAAATCCCATCGATGCAAGCACACCACAGCAACCAAACAAAAGATCAGGTTAAGACATTCACTGAAATCAGATCATACTCGGTCCGTCCTCGTGCAAACTCCTCCAACGAGGGGGAGTGCAGTCCAGGTAAGGGTAGCAAGAGTCTAGGCCAATGACGGTTGATGCGCGCACGACGACGACAGAGTAGGAACAATAAGAGCGTCTCCACACACACACAGACACAGATTTCCGAGGATGGATACGTACGTGATGTCGCCGACAGGAGTAACAAGAGAGGACTCGTGGTGGCACGCCTACACGCCTACCTGCACGTGCGAGTTGGCGCGCGCGTGTGAACGCTGCGAAGGCTTGCAGGTGTGCCTCGTGTGTGCACAGGTGTGCCTCATGAGTCCCGCGGAACCGAGTTTCACGATGGTGTACGCGACAGAGAGACAAAGAAAAGACACGCCGTGGTTGTGTGATCCGGAGTGTTCTCGAAACACAGCAAAGAGGGAACAGAGAGGAGAGAGAGAGAGAGAGAGGGGGGAGAGAGAGAGAGAGAGAGAGAGAGAGAGAGAGAGAGAGTGAGGAGAGAGAAAAGAGAAGACAGAGGGAATGGACGGCGAGAGTCCCTCGCGTTTTGCACCTGAATGGGCGAGAGCACGACAACGGTGAATCGTTAGAGCAGCACTGGTGGGTAAAGGGGAACCGAGGAAAGCGTCGCGACGCCCATACCCCTCGAGTCTGCGCCGTCGCGACGTCCCTTTGTCCCCCACGAATTTCTCTCCCCTTCTGTGTCCATGGCGTCCACGCACATCGGGCTTGGTCTCGACTCGATTCGTACTTTCTCTGTCTCTCTTTCCTATACTACTGTCCCTTCCCCTTTTCTGTCCCCCCCTTTCCAATCCCTTTGTTCCCCACCGGTCCCTAGAGTTCTAGCCGCGGAAACCGGGACGCTCCCGGGGAAATGCCGACGACGACGACGACGTCGAGATCTGGTCGCACTTCGGGTTTGCCGTGTGGCTCCTCGTGTGATTCGATAGGAAGACGAGACAGAGCCTTTGTGGCGGGGACCAAATGGGATTTCAAGGAGCATACGGATGTAGTATGGAGAAGGATAGTCGACGGAATATGATTCTGAGGGATGCTGTCGACGGGCGGATGTGTTTCGTGGTGCGCACGAATTTATCGGTGGACACTGATACGGATCTGGTGTTTGGATCCGTTGTTGTCCGAACTGGAAGATATACACTTCGTGGCGTGACTATTAGAATTGTAAGTATTCGGATATTCGAACTATTCGAATACGAATAATTTATTTGAAGTATTCGAATGGTACGAAGTAGTCGAATGGTACGAAGTATTCGAATGGTACGAAGTATTCGAATGGTACGAAGTATTCGAATGGTACGAAGTATTCGAATGGTACGAAGTATTCGAATGGTACGAAGTATTCGAATGGTACGAAGTATTCGAATGAGACGACGTATTCGAATAGTACTAAGTATTCGGATAATTCGGGGTATTCTAATAAGTTGGAGTATTCGAATAAACGAATACTACGAAGTGCATTTTTTAAATTTCGAAAAGCAAATAATTGTAAAGGCAGAATGTGAAAAACAATTAACCCTAGAGCGTGAGAAATATAATATGTTGAGATTCTTATTCAGTGCAATCCACAATTCGATCAGTTCGTATATTCGAATACTCCGAACAATCTGAATATTTCAAACACTTCGAATATTAAATTCGAATTCTAATGCTATTCGAATATTCATAACAGTGAAATCGTGTTCAGAAATAAAGTGTCTCCAGAATCCGGATTACATTACTTAGAGAAAAAAATGGTTCGTTTTTTTTTACCACGACATATAAGGATCGAAAATTTTAGGGTGGTTTTATAGTTACGCCACGCAGTGTATAATTCGAAAACATGTGGTCTATTTACAGGGCGATATCGACTGTACACACATAGTAGCTAAAAGGCGACGATTCCGTCAAAAATACGGAGATAACGCTCCGATAAAATTATACTCTCGCCACATAACATACTATTTACCTGATAAATGGCTAACGCAAGTACAGATACACCATCACGCCTTGGTAGTCTTATGTTTGCTGGAAGATGCTTCTACGTTATATGGAAGTACTTCGATCGAGAAAAAGTTGGAGTGCTTGGCCGTATCAAGGGAGTGTACTGTACGCACGGAAAGACAATTCGTGGAAGCTATTCGATTTTCGTGCACTTCCCGGTTGGAAGTGGCCCACTTGTACGGTTCTAAAGTTAGACGGAGGAGATTAGCCGGGCGAAAAAAAGAGCCAAGGGCCATGCCACCCGGTTTTAATATTGACTCAAGTTTAACCGGGGATGCTGCAACCGAGAGATTCCTCCTTCTTAAATAACCCTCGTCGAGAATTACCAGCACTTTAATTAAAGGGAGCATCGTCGATTCTTCCCTATTATTACACAAGATGTACCAATATCGATTGAGACGTAGGAGAAGATTGTCGAATTTCGACCACCACTGTAACTTCGCGTGTGTAAACAATTTGGGCCTTATGATAAACAAATATGTCCACGATAGTGATGATTTCATTAACTAATTTATTACCTATAAGCAATACATATTGTCTATCACTTTTTCGTTAAATTTTGTTAAACATTCTCATAATTACTATAAGTCTTTAGAAACTCTGTTATATCCTTTGTCCTCTAGACTTCCATATACTTATATATTGTACCAAACGGTTCATAAATAAATATTATTATTATCATCATAAGGCTCAAATTGCTTACACATAACAAGTCACTGTAGCGATCCAACCTAGGCGGTGGTCCAAATTCGGTAAACTTCCTTTAACTTCTTGCATCCCTACATACCATCTCCACATCATGATTAGAGGTGTCTTACCTCGTTAGAAGAATTAAAAAAAAAAAAAAGACGACCAAATGAAAAAGTCGACGCGTAAACCCGTTACATAAGCAGTTCCACGTGAGTTCTATACGGCAAACGTGACGACCGCGCGGCTCACCTTCGTATTCGAAGGTTGTCGCGCCAGGGGTGCGCGCAACGTCTGAGGGGAGGAAAAGGTCGTGAGAAAAGTGAAGTGCACCCCTCTGTCGCGGCGCGTAATTACGCGGGAGCACTTAAATGCCTTTGGACACGCGAGTCGCCGAGGTCGCCGACCTTTTTTTCTTCTCCGCGTTCGCAATCTCGCCAGTTTTATCGAAACAAATAACGTTATCACGAGACAAACAACAGTAACCACCTCGGTATTTTCCTTCTATTCGATCTATTCCCTTCAGCTTCGATCCAAAGCATAGTCCCCCAATCTTTTTCCGTTCATAATCCCCCACACTATATTATCAAAATTTCCAAGTGTGGTTGTGCACGTAACCCCTGAATCATAAAAATATAAATTGAAATTAAAGGAAATAAAATAACTAGAACGCCCCCTCGGATCTTGGGACGCTTTTTGGAAACCTATGAAACCTATTTCTATATTATCAAAATTTCCAAGTATAGTTGTACACGTAACCTTTGAATCATAAAAATATAAATTGAAATTAAAGGAAATAAAATAACTAGAACGCCCCCTCGGATCTTAGGACGCTTTTTGGAAACCTATGAAACCTATCTCTATATTATCAAAATTTCCAAGTGTAGTTGTGCACGTAACCTCTGAATCATAAAAATATAAATTGAAATTAAAGGAACTAAACTAACTAGAACGCCCCCTCGAATCTTGGGACTCACTTTCGAAATCTCTGAATCTAGAGTTCGAAGGAGGCTTTTCAATCGTAGCAATCACGATCACGGGAAATATTCCACTTGCATCGGAAGTTGCATTGTGACACCCTTTTCAAAATATTCCCTGAAACCGAACTGGAAAACCGTTTTTAACACGTGTTCCCGTACGATGTTCCAAGCCAAAACGCTGGCTGATCTTTTCTTTCGAGCCAATCCACCTAGCTAGAGGCTTGGGTTTTACGTTCTCGATCTCTCTCCCCTTCTTCGCCGGAAGAATCGGGCGCCGTGTGGAACCCAATGCTTCGAGATCCGACGGATAAGGACCGAATGCAGGCAATATCGTGCATGGTACACGCTTGTACACGCTCGAACACCCGAGCCTCAACCCTTTCGGTACGCGATCCACTCGAATAAAAGGGTTAAAGCTTTACACGGGCCTCAGCGTGTAAATATTTGCGGGTTTGCTACTGCGAGGGAATTGCTTCAGCGAAACTAGGGGCCCACGAGCATTTCGCGAGTACATGTAGGGGAAGGGGGGGGGCATAATGGAGAAGCTAAGTAAAAAATGCAAATAAAGTGATAATTGTACCTTTTAATTAAGGCTTTATGAATCACGATACAATTATACGTTAACAGTCTAGTATTTGGCACATGTTTGGGACAATATAATGTCAGACTTTTCAGTTATGAAGCTTTTAAAAAAAAAACAGAGAGAATTGTCTTGACCTTATCATGGGATAAAACGAGGTACCGAAAAAAGAGCAAGATGGTTTGCCTATGTATGTATACAATGGATACAAATATGTATTTTTCTTTTACAAATATGTAATTTGGTACTAACTATTAAATAGTAATCGGTTGATAATCTGTTAACACTAGAACTCTCAGCGTTGAATGTATACTAAATTATACTGAACTATATATCAATACCTATAATATATATATCATACAGTATTACACAATATAGTGCAATGTAAAATATATAATAAATTAAAGGTTGACCTGAGTACCTACGAAAGCGCCTTTATAATTTCAGTAGTTACGAAACAAGAAATCTGACATCCGTCATTCTAACGGGTTTGGTAGTTCCCAATGTGAACAACAATACATAAGGATCGAAAATTTCCGGATGGTTCTATAGTTAAACCAGGCAGTACAGAAGCAAAGAAGTTCAACGAACGTTCCCTGAAAATATATTCCACGAGAACTCCCGACTTCAGAATCCGCTACGAACACCCTCCCACACGGTCCCGTACGAATAACAACAACCATGTGTGTTCTTATTATAAAGAAGTCGACGCTGAATGCATCAGTCAGCGTAGAAAAAGAAGAAAAAACAAAGTTAAAATTGCCATTCAGAGGAACAGGCTGGAAACAAAGAAAACTCACCGTTCGAGTGGAAACAATTCGCGGACTTCGTGTCTCAAAGGGCGCGTGTCATACTAGAGAAAAAGAAAGAACAAAAAAAAAAATGAAGTAAAAGAAGATTCCCGGCTCATCGGTTAACAAAGCGTCGATTCCCGACCTGAGAGAATATCCCGGTGATTTCACCGGGGCAAGTATCGAGAACCAACGCGTCATTACGCTTTCATTAAGCGACGACAGACGCCAGGCTAGTCAGTCGATGCACGCAGGTAAACTGCAGGCTTTAACGACCCCGCTTCAGACCACGAGTGCACTCGCTGCTGCGCCCCGCCGCAGCCGCCTTTTTTATCGCCCCCTCCGGACGGCGAACGGGTAATTCCGAGACCGGATAATCCGTACGGGAATAATCAGATTGCCAGGACGAGATTGCTCGCCCGGAACTGACGGCCTACTCTCTCACTCTGTCTAAGAATTTACCTTCAACCCCCGTCCCTGTTTAAGAGCAATCTCTCCAGCAGGAGGGAAATAAAAAAAAAATAATATTCAATCAAAGTTAGACGAGAGGATTTCGAGGAAGTTCGAATTTTAACCCTACGACGATATCGAAATTATGTCCTAAAACAGTTGTAAATCTTCGAAAGGGGTGATTCCTGGGGTGGTTTCGAACAACCTTTTCCTTGGGGAAAAACTTCTTCGAGGCTTTGTTCGCGAGATATTAACGAAAAACCCCGACCAATCAGAGCGCTAGTCTGCCGGCTGTAACGTTGGCTACGCCAGTTGATGCTACTCGTTATCCCCTATAATAAAGTACTAAGTCACTTGTGGCGAATCAGTGCATTAAAAAATATACGATTCCATTTAGAAAAATAAAATTGACCTTGAAAAAAGTTACTCCAATTGACTATTTAACCTTTTTGTCTGAAACATTCTTTAATGTCGTCAATAGTTTGGGAGATATTCGAGTGGGTCGATTTAAATGAGACATTCTGTATATGTATCATTCTACTTGAATCTCAATGATCTACAGAGTCCGGATTCACCATAATATAAAAAAAATTTAACCTAGAAAACAACAAATATTCTTTCAAGTCCTAACTCCGAAACTTTGAAAGTTAATTGTTTTTCTTAACGGTTGTGTCTCCAAAACAATAATTATGAGTTTTGTTTCAAGAACAATGAATGTTTTTGTTAGTACTGCGTTGTAAAAAGACGAATTCAACGACCTATAATAAGATCTAGGGAAAAAAAATTCACTAACCTTGAAAAAACTCAATGTTACCTGGATATCTAAGAAAATATAAGATATGAAAAAAATCAAAGTACATCAATTCGATGAGTCCCGTTAAATGCAATATTTAAATGCAACTAAAACAATTTTCGATACAACCAATAGGTAACGAAGTTATTTTAGATAATACTTCTTATTGACTCACCCTGCACGTATGCAAGTAGCGACACGTTCCGTCCTTGTAACTTTGATCCCCGAACGACGGAATCGATGTCAAGGATCATCGAGTAAACGTGAAACAATCGACAGATACTATTCAAGTCCGTATACCAAAGAAAATCCCGATCAATACACGTTTCAAGTGACTAAAAATAAATTAGTAGAAATTGTGGAACATTGTGATCAGAACCTAAACATCCCACAAAATAAATCTATATACTATAGCGTATTAATACCAATATATATACACATATATACAGTATTACGAACCCAACTGTTTTGCAACATAAAGCTCTTCGTGTCCAAGTATCGCGCAGCAGAAACGAGACTAAGGGAATTAATATGAAAATTAATGTCCTCGGTTGTATTTCTTTCCGGTTCTTTTTTTTTTTTTTC
>NW_015373917.1:0-30608 GCF_001272555.1 Dufourea novaeangliae | reverse complement strand
CAACAAGCCACTCGGCTTGAAAAATCCAAACTACCTCTTCGCAGTGGTCCACGATGAAATGAACTATTTTTGTGACCGCCCCTACTGGGATCCGAACGACGAGACGCGGCACGACACTCTGGAGGAAAGGAAAATGAAAAGAGGCTACACACCCGTGCACGGCCACGAAAATTATCATCCGACGTCGTTTCTAATTAACTCGGAGACGCTTCGGCGGCTTTGACCAGCGCGTGTCAAAGACGCAGCGACTCGGTTTCACGACGATGAAAGAGACTTGTAGGGTGTGGGACCATTCGTGGGTCCGAAAAGCTGAAGCTAGATTCGTTGAAAGTATAATTGTTCCTGTGTGCAGCTTGAGACGAGGGAATTGAAAAGCTTAATTATACGCTGTCACAGACGACTGGGATGTTTAACTGTTCCCATTTCGATTCGATCGCACTGTAGATATAGGGTAGACTCGGGACAAAGGAAAAACTGCGTCAACACTATAAAGCATGACACATTATATGGTGAAGTTAGAAAATTTGTTAAATAAACTGAAAGGAAAATGTTGTATAGCAAGTTATATGTTATACTTCAAGTATGACGGTATTATTAAATAATGAAATGTTGTACAAACTTGTTACAGACTCTTACAGAAGGTATAATCTTGTAACAAGTTATAGAAACGTGTTATATAACAAGGTTATACAACAATTTGTTGTGTAACACTGCTTCTTCTTGATACGACTATCCTATTGAAACAATACACCAAAATTAAATTTATTAAGTATCTTTTTGTTCCAATTCCGTAAAACCCTTAGCATAGAATAAATAAAAATACCATTTAAAGGCATCTTTTGTATTAATTGCTTTTTTCTTCAAATTATATACGGTGTTACAATCATCCCTAGAACTAAGGATAACAGTAACAAATGAATCCTCTTAAAGACAGTCTTATCTCAAAAAACTGGTGTAATATATTTCAAATTTTCAGTTTGATCATGTCTCCCAATAATCAAGGTTCATCATCGTGTACGAACTTTTAAAAAATTTAACAGTTACAGTCTCAAAAAGAGAATTTGTCACGTTTTCTCCTCCAGCCACTCGCAGTAGCTACCCAGCAAATAGATCGTGATTGAATTTAATTCATCTAGATCGCCAGTCGAACCATCCACCCAGACCGTTCGACCGCTGAAAAGAATCGAAGAAGGGGGTGGGAAAGAGGAGAAACAAGAGTTCTCTTAACTACTCGTCTGTTCCGATCGAAACGAACAAGAACACATCTGTTAGACGCGTGTACGTCGTTGTCGACCGTGCGAAACAGCAATCACTCGGGGGCTATTCCGCAGAGACAAATCTTGAGCAGAGGGAGGGCAAGGCATCGTGGCGGGTCAACAGATTCCCTCCAGATGTAAGGAGCCACTGGTAACCTTACACACACGCCCATACACGGTGAAAAATATGTAGGACATATCTCGTGTCCACGAGTTCTTAGAACCCCATAAGTATCCTTTCGGCCACGTGGTGGATCCTCGAGAAAATCGATGGCTTTGTTTCCCTCCTCGAATTACCCATGACTTGCCCCCGTGTTCGAGAGACCGAAGCTAGCTGTTCCCTTTGAAAGGAGAAACCCCATGAAGAACCCCAACACACAGGCTCGACGTCACACAGTGGTTTTTTTTCCCGAAAGGTTGGCCAAAATAAATTTTTTGAAGTATATAGCAGCTTGTTTCTGATAATAATTATATTATTAAATTTAAGTTTAGGTTGTTAAGGAATGTTTATTAAATATATTTTTATCGTATGACATATTTAAAATTGTAAAATATAATGGTCGATTAGTGAGATATAGGACATATAAGTTCAGTTCTGTTTTTTTTTTTTTTTTCATTGTTGAGGAAAAATTTCAGTTAAAAACAGATCGAAACTGAGAATCTTCCGTTCCGTACGATGAAACGAAAGTCACACGTCCATCGAGCCGCGTGGACGATTCGCTTCGCGTAATCTAGCGATCCAACGGACGGAATCATTCGCCCCCAGAAGTAGGCTAGATTTACGCGTCGTTGAATTCGCCGTGATTTCACCTTGCACGACAGTTGTAAAAGCAAAGAAGCGAACTGCGTGAACGTGACCTTGCTGTTTCGACAGAGTCCCGATGACTTGCCAACGTTTTTCTTCCGTTTCGCGGCTTCGCGAACGCGTCAGAATTCTTAACAAGCATGAAATCCTTCGACGAATACTGGTTCTGACCTTTGAACCTCCCTGAATCGAATGCATAAACCAGAGTTCGGCACATATTTAAACGGATAATATAGTGAAAAGCTGGCAGTATTTAAAGACGTTCTTCTGAGGTTGAAACAGTTAACGAGATGAAATCATTGTTTGCCAAATATCGACTCGTTTTATTTTATTATAAAAATAGAAATTTCCACGTTTAACTCTTTAGGGTTAGATGGGTTAAAAACTGTCCCACCACCTTGTGCGTAGCTTTTTATGCGTGGTGGGATATATTTTAACCCACCTCGAAAAGTTGAAGTGACTCATAGTCATAGAGTTTAATATTTTATTTTTATATAATTTTTTTTATATTAAAAAAAATTCTGTGCAACTAGGGTTTTTATTTTTTTTAAAATCGTGTGCCTCAAAGAGTTAAACGATTCACCTGTTCAGAGACGAATTTATTAAGACCAGAATTTAATTAAAATATGTTTGTAAATATTATTGACAATCAACTGGTAGAATGTACTTTCTTGTTGTGGAATTTCCTAGTGAATATCTAATTGCAATTTCGGAATAATGCTTGAATCAAAGAAAAATCAAATTATTACACATTAGAGCTGGAACTTCTTGTCGAATTTTCCAGTATTCAAATACGTCAATTGTTCAAGTCTTGACGAATATAATTCGAATAGTGATCAAGTATGTATTCAAATACATAGTATGATGTTGACTATAAATCATAAGGGTCACAAATGGACCTAAATCCATTTCACTACTGTAAGTTGAAACTAGAAAAAGGTAAATATTCTGGAATGTCTTAAATGGCAATAAAGTTTGAACACAATAATGAACTTAAAGAACTTGATTTATAATTCACATCATACCATTCTTTCCATTACTCGATCGCTATAAAACATATTCGAATAGTATTCGAATATTGAAGTATTCAAAGTTTATTCGTAGCATTCGAATACTAAATTATTTGAATAGTCCCAGCCCTAATACACATACGTTCCAGTATCCTCCAAGAGATTAAAAACGACGAAGTACTGTTTTTTGTATCTTTTACTCGAAACTATTTATCTGGATAATAAATTTGCCCATATCTGGCTTGAACTGTCCCTTGAGTAAAAAATTAAGCCAAGTTTAAACCTTGTTAAAAAATGAGAGAATTCCAGAAGATTATTTTCTCCTGTCGCATTGAGATGCCGGTTGGGTGTAACCCAGTTCACAATTTGGTTTCGTTTTTTTTTTTTCTGACACGGCAACCCCCAAACGGACACTTTCCGAGTATTTTTTTGGAGATTTGCCACACGTCGATCGTTCGATCGACACCTCCTGAGGTCACGCGAACACCGCCACCCCTGAAGTGAAAGGATTGCTTCGACGCGGCAACTTTCGCGCCCGGATAGTTCTAGTCGGAAGTTCACCGCGGAATTTTCCCCCGGGTGAAGAAGTCTTCAATGAGCATCGATAAGCGATTATTGAGACGCAGATTCGAGGACCGGAAAATTCGATTCGCGTTACCTCCCTGAGAAACAAATTGCATCTCTTGAAACATTTGAACGAAACAATTACCACCGAATACGAGCGGAATCCTTAATCCTTATTCGAATTATGGGTGCTGCAATAACCCACCAAAAATCTTTAAAGGGGTATATTCTGGTCCAATGCATGTGTTTTATGCCCATCTTTCAGAAATTTTTGTGGGAAATCAAAGTATCTATAATACACAAAGTTTTTTCCTGCACCAATTTTTTTGCGATAACGAAAAATTGTATAAATATTGTTAAAAGTACAATTAAGTTATTAGGAAAAACTTTGTGTACTAGACTTAATGTAATGAAAATTTTTGTAATCCTCTATTATTACATCAACTTTTTGAATGTTGCAAAGCAAATTCGTTTACACTTACCAATTGCCAAAACAATTTTGAAAATCCGAATAAGGGTTGAAGAACTCGATGTGCTTGGTTGGGGAACTATGGATAAAATAACACATCTGAATTTCTTACTCGGCAAGTTAAGTGATTCTCTAATTATCCGTTCATGGAACTCGAGAGGCAACCGAGCTTCGTGTTAGTTGTTCACGCAACCGACGATTCTACGGAGTAAAACGTTAAGAACTGCACAGGACCGACAGGGATTGTAAAAAGTTAGCAAAAATTTATGAAACTTTCCGGAAACTGTATATTTCTCTGGCTGTTTCTCAACCCCCCCTCCCCTTCCTCGATGAATCCCGGCAAGAGCGTGCATTAATATTTATTTAGTTCGGTGATCGTGACTATCTTGGATCTCGGCTGGAAAAGGTTACGTGGCGGCCTTAAGAGCCGTTTTGGCTTGCGCGAATCTTGAATAAACGCTACCGCAAAAGACGAGCAAACAAATTTATCAGCGGAAGACAGGTGCGCGCGTGCGTCTGGAAAGGCTCCTGATAATATTCGTGATAAAGAGAACCGTATTAGTAATCACGAGAAGCAACGATTGTATCGCGATAAACATACCGATACAATGATTAAACGTGATCGTAATCACGATTAGCATGAAAAATAACATGTTCTGTTAGACAATTCACGGTAAAGTTGAAACTAGGAATGAGTTTCGAGAATTCGAAGACTTGCACTTTCTTCGTGATTCGAAACTCTCGAATCGAAAATCGATGAATAAACACCGAATATTCGGAACGAGGTTAAAGGTATAAAGTATAAGCGGATTGGCGATCGATCGTGATCGTAGAAGTGCAGGTCAAGAGCATGTGATTCGTGACACGATTTTCTTAAATTTTATTTTTCCTACCGAAAAGTAGGTAGTATATAGACACCTCTCGATTATCGTCTGGCTTGTTCTACGCGATTATTGTCCAGGCGTTATCCCCACCATATTTTGTTGTCCATTCGATTTTGTTGCCGAGGCTTGGTATTCGAATATAAAACAAATTTACGGAGGTCTGAAGCATTTCTCCTTATAAGATTATTGTCCCAGCGTGGACAATAATCGAGAGGGATCTGTATAAAAAGTAACTATGGTCAATGAAGATATACATTTTGTAAACAAAATCAACGCTTCGAGTTTCAACAGTTTCGAAATTTCACAAAGTTTCAGATTCGAGTTTCGAGAACTGAAAAATTCGAGTCTAAACCACCCCTAGTTGAAACGGTGTGTGGTCTAGTGTATCGAGAACGTACAACCTATACGTTGACCTAATAAAAGGGGACGAACCATAAACCGTTGCCTGATCCTCTCGATCTCAATTCGTTGTCTCACTATATTTGGCTTAAGGAATCGTCGAGGGGCAATTTTTCCGGCGTCTTTCGCACAACAACGACCCGATAAAACGCAGCGGTAGACCCGATAAAAAAGAAAAAGAAAAAAAAAGAACCGTCGTTAAAAACGGAGAGGTGTATCGAGAGACTTTCATACGACGTGAACTAGTTCGACAGGACGGAACTAACGACCACCGTCTTGCGAACAAGTTGACATTGGATGCACCGCATAGGGATAAAAAGAAAAGACGAAGGGTAGGAGCGTGAGGATAAAACACGCGAATGTGTGTCAAATTTCTCCGAGTTTCCAATCGCGGCTGGCCAATTACGAACCGTAGGATATATTTGGTGTGACCGGTTAACCTCGACGTGCGACTTGCACAATATCGCGACCGAAAGCGTCGCAGCGGAGACTTTTTTCGCGCTCGTACCGAAATCACTATCCTTTTCGATCATGTACGATTGTATTCGAAGAAACAACAGATCAAAGCAAATTAACTCCAAAATTGCATTCTCGTGATGCGAAAAAATATTTGCAAGAGGTTCGAAAACTAGCACCGTAACACTCGAACTACCAAACCCGTCAAAATGACGAATCGCAGATTTATTATTTTACAATTACTGAAGTTATAATAACGCTTTTCGTGGAATTTATTCTTGTCTTCTGATTTAGTATACATCTCATCTGAGACTGTATTACCCTAGATAGTATTACGTATATTATTAAATTTTACAAATTAATTTAATATACATTCACTGCTGGTAGTTCTAGTGTTAAGGACCTGCCGAACCATCCAATCATCTCAACCGAAAATATCTGTTGGACCATTTCGAAAGATTCTCCCAGAAGACCTCGGAACACAACGTGGCCTACGCTTTTTGTGGAATTTATTGTTGTCTTCTGATTTAGTATACATCTCATCTGAGACTGTATTACCCTAGATAGTACTATGTATATTATTAAATTTTACAAATTAATTTAATATACATTCACTGCTGGCAGTTCTAGTGTTAAGGACCTGCCGAACCATCCAATCATCTCAACCGAAAATATCTGTTGGACCATTTCGAAAGATTCTCCCAGAAGACCTCGGAACACAACGTGGCCTACGCTTTTTGTGGAATTTATTGTTGTCTTCTGATTTAGTATACATCTCATCTGAGACTGTATTACCCTAGATAGTACTATGTATATTATTAAATTTTACAAATTAATTTAATATACATTCACTGCTAGTAGTTCTAGTGCTAAGAACCTGCTCAACCATCCAAATAATTTCAACCGAAAATATTCGTTGGACCATTTCGAAATATTCTCATAGAAGACCTCGGAACACAACGTGGCCTACCGTTCCACGGGATGATTAATTAGTTTTGTAAGACACGGTGCCCAGAGACGGATTACAGTCGCATCCGTTTGACTCAACCTGTGGGAACAGAGCGCCTCTAGCATTTTTCTTTTCTAGATGCCCGATACGCGCGCTTCGAAGCGTGCTCAACCTTGCACTCTGTTGGCTGGTGAGAAAATTTCAGCTGAGCTGCAAGAACCCCGTATATACTTCTTGCTTATGAATCGCGTGGTACTCCGAACGAGTCAATCAAGAAACTGATACGACCTGTGGCTTAACGTATTGATTCGAGATGGTGGACACCGATCCTGGGTGTACCATTGAATTATATGGAAAAGAAACTTCGAACATCTAAATATTCATATTCTTAACAGCAAAAAATCATTTTAATATTTATGACCAACCACGTGTTTAATCGATCGAACGAGACACGATGGAATATAGATTACTGCTACAATGACTTCTGCCGGTCGGACCATAAGCGACTCTACTACGATCGGCAAGAATTTATCATTGTGTGATATACAGTTAAGATTTTCCTCGAATTTCCTCAAAGAGACCTGCACCGATTGTTCCGAGTACGCCACGGCGATTTTAGATAACGCCCCGCGATTTAATGATCGACCCAATTTCTGGACGAATAACAATGTGGCATGAGAGAGGTTTCCTGTGTTTCTCGTGTCGCAATAATCAATAGGAACGCCGGGCTGCATCAAGGTTAATTGTTGCGAAGACATTAGTCACTGTTATCCGCGATACTTGGTACTCCTACATTATTTTTATCGGTGTATCGATAATGACTTCGAACTCCAGCTTGAAACTCTTGATATAGGTACTCTAATCAATCTTTCTATTGATAATAACTATTAATAAAAAAAAAAAAAAGAACAGTAAATCGAAATGATTTCGAAATCTGTCGTTTCTGTTCCCGGATTAGAAATCAAAAGGTTTCAACATTTTTCGCGGCTGTTGCAACATTTTACATAATTCGTTCGCCGGAGAATGCGGAGTTCCTCTCAAAACACATGATCACGTAACGGACTAATTGATACGGTAAAAATTTGTCGAGGCAACCAGCGTGTAACTTTCGAAGGAAACTCCACGCTTATTATATCATATTTATCGCGATCGCGAACCAAGCGGGACAAAACCATTTTCGTTCTCTCTCCTACAGTTTTTCCGTCCACGTGCTTTTACCCTTTCGACTCGTTGTACAGACGCCTCTCGATTATTTTCCGGCTAGTTCTACACGATTATTGTCCAGGCGTTGTCCCCACCACTGGAGGGGGAGGGGGCAAGGCTCGGACTTTGAACTAAAAAATGAATTTACGAGGGTCTGAAGCATTTCTCCCTATACGATTATTGTCCAGGCGCGGACCCGAGTTCGGGACAATAATCAAGAGGAGTCTGTGAGGATGAGTGATTCATAAATGCATGTAAATTTACACACTAATATATGTAAGTAAAAGAACGTCATATGAACATATATTCTATATACCTTAGTTTTCGAGTTATGGATGATCAAAGAAAATGTTCGAAGTACACGATCTCAACCCATCGGACTTTTATTTTTGAGGCCATTTTATAACTATTGTGTACATCAACTGGATTTGAGACTATTTGACTATGTTGGGACACAAGGTAGGCACTTCGAACGTTTTCTTTAATCATCCATAATTTGGAAACTAAGGTAAATAGAACATATGTTCACATGACATTTTTCATTTATATCAGACTTAGTAGTATTGACATGTATTTGTGAATCACCCTGTATACGCAAACGAACGCGTCGGAACCAGTACGAACCAGGATCGTTTGACTGCGATAGATCACGAGAAGATGGTGTGTAACGAACGGTGCATTGAATTCAATTACATGCTAGAGTTCCTTTTCAGGGACTACGATAACGTTCTTAGAACTGAATAATGCTTCCGTATGTGCAACATATTTATACGTTCGTGTTTACAGGGGAGGAAGAAACAAATAATAGATCGTGAATAAAAAGTAAACATATCGTGGACATTATATGACTGATCGATTCACATGGCACGATGCCTTGAAACAAAAAAAAAAACCGACAATTCGGTACACGGAACGTAGTATGTGTATCGCGTGCAAGAGGAAGAAAAATAACAGATACATTATTTATACGGCCAACGCGTGTCTACGTTTCACCGATAGCCATATATACATATACCTGTGACAGTTGCGACAACACAGCGAATTATAACGACGGAACACCTTCGCCTACATTGTTTTGTTTGGAATTGTACCCTACCGACGCGACCGGGTGTCAATGTTTTTTTCCCCGACGGGGAGTCCCCGGTGTCATTGAGCAAAACAGCGTCTCCTACGCGACGGTTTCGAATAATAATTCAAACCCGTGAACCAACGTCGATTTGCTGGTATTTATACGATATTTTTAAGATTCTAAACATCACTGTACACGGATTCTTAGATTTTTTTATTTTCATATAACCCAATAGTAACCGCTTACCACTACGGAAGTCAATGTATTAACTCGAACGGAAGTCGTACCGTATTAAAAATAAACGTAATTTAACTGACCCTCAGAGACTAAATTCGGGGGTCAATGTGACCCGCAAGGGCAATTTAACTTGTAATTCTATGACCTGCCTTTAATTCCGATAGTTTCACGGAAAGAAAACGAATGTTGACAATCATACGAGTACAATAGAACGGTTACACTTCGCATTGAAATTGAACTAACGATAATACGAGATTTTTAAATACGAGTAGTCTCTAAGGGTCTCGGAAATCCGTACCAATAAGTTAAACCGTGTTTTCCGAACGGATAAGGTATATTCGAGAAAGAGGGAAAGGATTTGTTCTAAATACCTGTCATCGTGGAGGCGCTTCAGATCGGTCATCTCGCGCTCAAACTTAAACTTTGACACCTCGCAAAGCAACGCGTCCCGTTCGCCGATGACCTCCGTGAGCTCCCGTTGCAACCTCTCGATCTCCGCATATTGCCGGCTGATCAATTGGTTCTTCTCCTCGAGGATGCTCTCGACGTCGGGATCCAGGAGACCGGCTGGATCCCCGACACTGCCCAGTACAGCACTCATAACCGTTTGTTTACTTTCACTGAGAGCCGCGCGCACCACACACGTTTCGTTGGCCCCTGTCTTGCGTTCGGTGGGCAGCTCGGGCCCCGCGGAATCGTTTCTCGGCCGCGATAAAAACGATGATCACCAACAGCACGCGCGTCGTTTATCAGCACGCGGCACTCGCTGAAACGCCCACGACTCCATACCCAACGCGAATATCACACAGAACGCGGACGTACTGTCCGAGAATAATACACGATGGATCCATCGACGAGGCAACGCTGCTTCACCGCGTGCTCGCCATCTTGCGTCTCTTGCCACCTCTCGTGTTCTCGTGCCAGTCCCGATTCACGAACCGTTCCTGTTCCAATTCCGCTGGATCGTTTGTCCAGAAATACCCTGCCGGTCGCGCATGCGCACCGCCACGGCACTGGAGGGACTTGTAGTCAGAGCCATCTGGAGAAGAAACGAAAAAATTATTCGTACTTCTCCCCCCACGTTTTGTGCGTCAATAACATGTAAAATGATCCGAAATATGTACATTAATTACATATGCATATGTACATACTTTTTGTTCTTTTCTTAAATTGTAAAGTAATGGTTGGATGTTCAAATGTTTCGTTTAGCTCGTCGATTAATATTCGAATTCGCTTCGATGTTGCACGCGTTCTGCATCACCTTCACGCGAGCATGCTGTTTCCTTGTAGAAACGATTGATTAATTAAGAATTCGGGAAAACCAGTTTCGCTTTTTCATTTTAATAAAAAAGTGAAAGCACGGGTATTTTTAGAACGTTAACAAACTACAGTTTAGAGGAATGTTCTATATACTTTCACACGGTCTTGATGCCCAATGTTTAAAAATAGACTTAAATGTTATTCACGGTAAAAGAATTTCGGATCTAAAACAACAGTATATACTTGTTTAATATTTACCTTTTAGTACTGTCAGAAATATTCTTTCTTATGATAATGTACTGTGATTTTGTACTTTGCAAACAAAATGTTTTAAAATATGAAAAACTTAAAATAGGTTTCTGGAAGCATTGTCTCGCCAGAGATTTGGTACTTAAAATGAGTACTTCATTTACAACAGAGTGGTACCATTACATTCTTGACAAACAAACATTCTTCCAATGCATTAATTCCCATATTAACGTTAACAAGAGTTTATAAATTATTAAGAATACGTTACACTTTATGGTAACTCAAATAAACTTTAAATTCAATGAACGTTGTTTCCAATTACTAAACTAAAACAACAAACTCTTCATTGCGGATGGCAATAACTCTTTATACTTCTTATATAGACTACGCATTTTATACGCTCCCAGACTACGCGAAGGGCGAAATGTGATATATATATATATTTTTATCACTTACAGAAAAAGTTTGCATAATCATGCGTCGATCGTTTACGATAACATTTTAATAAATCTCAATAATTGATTCGATCCAACGGGGTAAAATCTCTGCTCGCGTTTCACGCATTTCTAAGAGTCGCGAAAATGTCTCGCAGTACCATCAGAGCAAAGCACGCGTTCTCCACATTGCAAAAATAGGTTATCTTTCTACGCCGCGTTTCACTTCGTACTTTCGTCCTGGCAGGCAACTGGTACAACACGTTTTGCTGGTGCAGCATACGACAGAGAAGAAAAAGGAACTATAGTTATTTCGTCGAATCTGAGATTATTCGTCCGTGTTTGTTGTCGCGTGGGTGAAGGGAGAAAAATCAAGGACGTGGGTACTCTGATCACGACACAAGATCGACGTCCAAGAAGAGGGACATGACTGTCCTTTGAACGAAAAGGCGACCTTTAAATACGACGCGAAAACGTGATAAAAGCGATAACAGATTTCACGGAATAGACACGGGACAACGCAAGAAACGAGGGGAAGGAGGATGACAGTGTGCTTGGGACAGGTTCGAATTATTGCGGGTAACGCGAAATCCATTTTCTCGGGAGTGATGTTTAGGTTATCCCGTTGGATCATCATCCAAATCGGCATGCGATGAGGTACCATGGATATTTTCTGCGACAGATTCTCTGATTTCACGATCGAGTATCGTCTGACAGAACTTGTACGAATTTCTTCAGACGTGGTTCATGTGTTCATTAAATACAATGAAAGCGGCGTGCATAACGTAAATCAGGTTAAGTCATACCGTAGCGTTGTCCGCATTGTTGTCCTATAAGAAGTTGTTGCTCAAACTACAGTGGAAAAGTTCTTTTTTTCTCTCTTGAACGGAACAGACCCGCTTAAAATCGACGAATGAATGAATTCCTGTTACACGATAAAACGGAAGGAAAACTCCATTTACAATTGAATGTAAAATAAAAACATACACGACACAGTGAAACGATCAGTGCAAATAGTCGAACCGAATGAAAAAACCGAGATACCTTCTATAATGTTTGAATTCTACTGAACAAGATATTCTCGATCATTCTGACGTTGCTATTGTTTTTACTGAAAAATTAAAGATTGTCGAATGTAGTGTTAAAATCAGCATAAAGAATTATAAGAACTTATTTACTACAATAAATCAGCACAAACAATATATTTGTTTATATTAGATAAGAATAAGAATTCAAAGCAATATAGATTTATTCTTCCAAGCATGGTGCTATTCAAATAACATACAGTTGTATGATATTTGCTTATTAATATTTTGAATATTAATTTATATCTTATTCAAAGTATTGCTAAAGAATAAATTTGTTTAAAGTGCAGCTTGTGCTTTCTGCTATATAAATTTTAATACTTATTGTCTTCATTTCCTGAATCAAACATCGAGCTTATTCTATAGAAACTCCATTAATGTAATCCTCAATGCCTCTTAGAATTAATGAATGAAAATCTGAAAAATTAATGAAAAAATTAATGAAAAAATTAATGAAAAAAAAATGAAATCCTGAAAACATATAATTTCATTGTGTTTATATTGAATGTTGTGTTTTTACACTTAAAAGCAACTTGTGAGAAGTAGAGTATAACAGATGTTAAGCTGTGATGTTATGCAGTGTATTTTAAACATAGTGTTTGTGCCATTCCTTTCGTATGCAAGACATTGGCCACAGTTAATGTCTCGTGACCATACTCATGAGAACTACAGAAACTTAGGACCTCCCTAAAAAAGGTGTATTTTAGTTAAGTTTCTAATATTATAGTCCGTGGAAAATTTATTCCAATCATGACAGAAATTACTATTCAAGACTTACAAAAACTTCTCATATACTTCTCAAAAAATACTTATCGAGCTAAGGATGCAGATAGCACGGTAACATATTTTTTATAACATACATATTCAATGGTAGAGAAACAACAAAGTATGATACTATGAGTCTTTGGACTAGGCCTAAAGCACTCATGATTCAATTCTATTGAATGTGTTCAGAAATTTGCGAATTTGTTATTTCTCTATTATTTACACGAAGTACATGTGCCAGGTTTTTGTGATTGTAAAAGATCTTATTGTTCCAGAGCCAAGCAATTATGCAAAGATGTCTGCTGCTCACTGACTTGGATTATACTCACTCTATAATAAACAATAATGGAGGTGATCTCAGTGCACATTATCCTAGCCATCTTGTCATTTTAGAATATGAGAAGTATAGAAATCCAAATATGTGCGATACACCGCCGCCACTGCCACGCACAACTGAAACAATATATGAGAGCATGTATGACCCCAATAAACTGAAGGAATTGATAAAGAGTGCTAGATTTGCCAGATGTCGTTCAAGATTTCCACTGCCAGTAATATTGTATAAAGGTAGACATGTCTGCAGATCGGCCACATTGTCCGGTGGACCTGAAATTTATGGTAGATCTGGGCTAGATTATTTATTTGCTGGTAGTGAAGGGATAGTCTCGATTCAACAACAAGTAGATGAAGCTCGAGGCGGTGACTCTGTACTTAGCGACTGGCAACTGTTCGATAAAGTTAGGCATCAAGACATCAAACTTCTGAAAACGCTTAATGTAGGGACAATTATTGATTTCATGGTGGAGAAGAAGAAGGTCAAGTTTGGAATGAAGTAAGCAAATGCATTAAGACAATTCGTTTTTCTGCATGCACCTTTTTCAATAAAATAAATGATATTTCCTTTTTTTTAAGTATCATGTAAATATGCAGTGGACTGATAATAGTAGTCATTTTTTTTTACTGTACATTATTAACTACTTAATATTTCGAATTTATATTCTAAAAGCAGATTAGTCTTGCAATAATGAAATTATTCACAAGCAATAATGAAGTTAAGTATAAGATAATTGTCAAAACAATTTTTTGGTTCTTCACAGATTCAGTGAAGTTTCATATCAGTTAATAGCATGATGAATTTTTTTTATACTATGAATCCACTTTTAGAGGACGTTAAACAGAGCTCTTTTGTTCGGTACTCAGCGTGACTTCCTCGGAGAAAGTAGACAAAGAGAAGAGGTACTCAGACTTCACCCTAATTTCACTGCCATATCCTGGATGTGAATTCTTCAGGGAGTTTAGAGAAAATGATTATCTGGCTAAGGGTTTAGTGTTCGATTGGTCTCAGACTCACGTAGATGCACAAATTGGTGTGCCCGAAGATTTAATTTCTACTCAGTTACGGATCAATTGGGAGCAATACCAAGTCTGGGATCTAGTCAAGCTTACTCAAAATTATTTAAAACTGATATTAAGATATTTGAGTGATAGCAGTAACGGAATATTGATACACTGTATCTCAGGTATTTATCCCTGTTAATAAATAATGAAGTTCCTAGATGAATATAACTAACAAATACTATTTCCACAGGTTGGGATCGCACACCGTTATTTATTTCATTGTTGAGGATAAGTTTGTGGGCTGATGGTGCAATACACACGTCGCTAAACGCGTATCAAATTCTGTATTATACAATAGCATACGACTGGATGTTATTTGGTCATGATTTAGAGGACAGACTAAGCAAAGGAGAGGAAATATTTTTCTTTTGTTTCTATTTCTTAAAGCACATTCATGATGACGAGTTTAGCATTCATCCACGTCACAATAGATCTAGGCATACTGTTCTACGCAACGACAGTGACTCACAGTTAGATAATGTTATGTTTGATAGTGAATCAGTAGTAACACTAAGTTCAGTCAGTTCCAACTTAAGTCTGAATAGTTGGTGTAGCTCTGTTAGTCAGAATAGCAGAGATAGTCAAGATAATAATCCACCAGCGGTGTTTCACTGTGCTTCCACAGAGAGTCAAGATGATTGTCATAGTAATGGGTATGTTCACACATTCCACTAAGAAATTCCCTATCATGAAAACATGTACGATACACATATAAGTTTTTGTTTTTTTTTTTTTTTTCAGGAATGTTGTACCATGGTCATTTTACCCTTCCCCGAATAAAGAAGGTATGGCTCATGGATCACGATCTCCACTTCCTCCAAATCGGACTTCGCCTGTAGCGGTTCCTGTACCCGGTCGCCTCCGACAACGAAACGAATCTTCGTCATCCGGTGGTTCCTGGCAGATGATATCAGGGACTGGCAGTTTGCGCGGTTCTACGACCGCCAATGCCCCGCTCACCGACGGAATAACGTCTTCTAGTTTAGTTTGCAAACCTCTGTGCGAAACTTGTACGGGACATACATCTCAAGAATCAAGTACTACGATTATTGAGGATGAGGCGTGTGCGTCACTGGCACAGTGAGTAGCGAACAGTTTCTATCTCTCCGTACATATTATTATTCCTTATATTTAATAATGATACAATACAAATTTCTTATGCATATCCGCTCTAGATCTCGCAGAGAGAAGTTGCAGTGTTTAAGAAGAATATTTTATAACGCTTACAGCCATACCGTTGGATTTCGAATGAAGGATAATTCCGAATCAAGCGGCTTCGGCCAGCTCCTTGGTAACTTCGCCGAAAAAGTAGGAATCCTTTCCGTTCAACGCACATCCTTGTGACTATAACATCATTGACTTCCCCGCGATCATGAGTTTGTTGTTATTGATACCTTGATTCAATTGAGAATTTTATAAAACGCTACGCAATGGAAATAAAATAATTGTACATTATCGTTTATGTGAATAACACATTGTTATACAAGAGGTAGCGTGTATACGCTTGATATGAATAAAAACTTGATATTTTTGTATATATATATATATATATATATATTATATGTATATATTTACATGTATATATGTATGTAAATAGGTGTGTGTTCACGTGTTTTCTTTATATTTATCACATATATATGTATACATTTTACTACCATCTGTATGAAATGAGTGCTAGCACAGATGTGTAGTAATTAGAATCGTAAGAAAAATTATAAAAATGTTAAACTGTATAAAAAAAAATTCTAGTAGATCATTTACCCCTCAATTCATTAATTATGTGAGTATGGAAGAAGTAATTACATTTTTAAAAAGTCATAAATTCAACACGTATACAATTCTGGATGACATAACATACTCTCTGCACAGGGGACATTGTGGTTTAGAGTTTAACCAATCTGTAAGACAAGACCAACAAAACAAATGACCACAGGGAGTGGTGGTTGTTGGTTCTTTTTCAAGGCACAACTGACAGATTGTGTGCTTCTCTTCAAGTGCTACATATTTGTAATTATAATTTCCATTATTATTATTCTGCCAGATTTTTAATATGCATTGAGTAAGTGTAGCAACTCCCAACAATCTTAATCCCCAACTTATACTATCAGTTGGACGATGTCCATACACCTTTAAATTTAAAACAAAATTACAGAGTGAAGCAGTCAACATTGAAGAAGAAATATCTTGCGCACAGGTTACCTTGGCATAATCAATCCCTGTTAATCTTTTCCCTATACTATAATACCGACCAAACATATAAAACAGTCCTTTATGAATTAATATAAAGACAGGTATCAGATTACATAAATTTGATATAAATGTATTTAAAAAGGCCACAGCTGTTGGTGTCAGTTCACTATGAGGATGATTGATTGATAATTGTAATCTCTTTAATATCTTTAACAATACTTTTTCTCCAAAACATTCTAAAATGACTGATACTAGTCTTGCCTAAAGAACAGAGAAATATCACATCAAATATCAATGGAATGCTTTTCAGCTCTGTCTTGAATACGTACAAATAAGGATGGAACTTTGCGAGCTTCTAAATCTGCTTGTACAATCCCTGTATATTCTTCACCTAATGTCTGATTTCCCATACCCGATGTGAAAAAGAAGTAAATCAACTTGAACGGTACATCCGACTGAACGAAAGGTAGAGTACCCGTTTGCCTTCCCACAATTTGTAAAAGATCAATAACTTTTTCTCGCAAGCATTTCACAAAATCATCATCCCTCTGATATGATCGTAGAATTTCTGCCTGACTTGCACATTTCAATTTTCGATACTTTCTTTTTACTTCCATTTTCGACAACGATTTTAATAATATTCGTATTGCATTTACGATGAGTTGTAAACTATACACTCTTCCTGTAAACCAATGTCAAGAAAAGAAATATTTCCATCATACGAAATCACATAAATAACTAACGAGACATCGTACATGCATATATGCACGTTAACAAAGAAAACGTTCATATACTATATATGTATATAGTGAAAACCTAACCCCAATTACCAAAGAAATTTGTCTCCTATCAAATTAATGTTTCGATTGCGAAAAAAATAATCAGTAGATATACATATATGTACTTTGTCATTATCAGCGTCATTTGCATACACACCGAGAGCTTATGTCCCATCAACAGCTACAAACTACAATATCTAATACTGTAAAACATTGGATCGAATTCTCTTATTCATGTTATGCAATAAAAATTACATTATATACATAGGTAAATATTTAATAAAATAATGTATCAGACGTGAAACGAGAATGGTGGCGTGATCTGCAGCAAGAATAGGGCACTAATTTTCAAGTAGCTTGGACATTTTGCCGTAGATAGCGCTACAAAATCTTTTGATACGATTTTTTTCTGTGGACAATGAATTAAATATTAATTAAAAAATACCTAACGGACAATTGTTTATGCACAATTGCAAAGGTGAAAATGACTATGCTCTGGAATGAAAACGTTTCCAGGTAGATCGAATGATCTTCCATTTCTTATCACACACATGACACATTTGATTAGGGCAGATTAGGGGTAGTTTATCATAGTTTACTTGTATACACAGCTTTGGATGTTCCTGCTCGTTTGTATTTGGAAAATATGAAAACTATAGAGTATTTTTAACATCCATAGGAACCTGAACGATTTTTGTTTGCAATACAAGACGAAACTTCAAATTTCACTGTGAAACGTAAGTTTTCTATTCTTTGTAGTATTTCATTTTCACACGTAAATGCGTTTCGTAAAATCATGGTTATGTTAGTCAAGAAACAGTATCCTTATAACGCATCAACATATTAATAATTCTAAATATGTAGCATGTCGTGGTTTATGAATACAATACGTACGACTGTCAGTACGTGGACACCGCAAGTAATGCCGGTACGATTCCGTTACTATGCGGACAAGGTGGCACAGGGTCGTATTAAACGACGATACGGTTATCACGATTCTGTAGCAAGGACAGGACTACTGCCCCGTAATAGCGATGAAAAGCTACCTATGCCAATCTACAGACCAAAGGATGCTTGGACCGAAAAAAGAGCGCTGTTCGGTCAGAATGATTACATAGATATTTTAGGGTCAAATGATATTCACCCTACCAGAATATTGTACAACATGGCATTTTGGCTACGAGGAGTAAAGGGCATTGAATATCAAGTATTGTTAAGAAAACGTAAGATGTTGCAGCGTGGAATATACCCAATAGCTAGACCAACAAGATGGAAAGACTTAGAAAAGAGAATAAGATACCTATATAAGTACCTAAATAGGAAAACTAAAACATACGCTAGTAACCAGTAATGTATATTTGTGTAATAAAATATTAGATATATTCATACATTGAAGTATTATGCCGTTAATACTTTGGGATACTATAACAATAATAAAGAATGTAATAAAATAGAAAATAATAAGTGTTTTTTTTTTTATCGACGGATAGTCAATAATTAGATATATGGTTTGTTTGTAAATATTTCTACCGGTTGAATACTTATCATCAATGTTTATTGTAAAAAAGTGAATGATTGCTCGCGCGTATGTACATAGTCAAATATAAAATGGTGACAGCCAAGAGACAAGTATATTTCTAGTGAAGGTTATGTATATCTTGTAAGTACAATTGGGGGACCATTCTAAAAAGATTTATGCAGATCTAATGGAGACATATGTATATATGTACAAACGAGTTGCGAGTATTGTCCATTTTCTTAAAAAAGTAACAATAAATCTTACCGTTGTAAAGCTTTAATGTAGCTCGTTAAAAAGGCTGCAAATTGCGTATGCTAAGTTTCGCGACGGCAGTGTACCACGTTCAGACTTGTATCTAATCCCAATAACGGTTAACAATCTCTTGGTTTATGGTCAGAACTTTCCGTTGTATAGTTCATTCCTTTAAAATCGAAACACCAATCGAGATGAATTGTATGTATCAGATTATGCCATCGCGAATTCAAAGTTACGACGAACAATTTTTAATTTGCTTAGTATATGTACATAAAATAATGGCAGTCACTTAACTGTTAAAATCCGGATTTAAAGAACGTTACCGTTTTATACTTGATTGAAAGCAACGAATTCACAAATGATTTTGTAAGAAAGATAATAGTGTGGTCTCGTAGTGTTTGCTAGCGTTTAAACTTCTAAGACTATGCCTTTCAGTGGGGTAAACTTGCAGTTGATATGGTTTTCCGCATTTTACGAGAGCATTGATCAGTTGACTTGTATGGAAGAAGTGTACGTTTTCATCTATAAGTCCATGAATGATCAGTAATCGGTTCTCTTCGTCGGGGAATTTATTCACATACGTTAAGATCGAACCGGTCATATAACCCTGAGGGTTATTTTGAGGCAAATCCATGTAACGTTCGGTGTATCCGGTGTCATAATATTTCCAATAAGTAACAGGAGCACCAGCAATGGCTAACTGAAAAATTTTATGCTTCGAATACGAACAGCATGTGTGCACATTGAAATTATGTTGAGAGGAAAAAGCAAAGTATACCTTGAACACTTCAGGGTACTGTATTAAACCCATAAGGCTTAAGTATCCTCCATAAGACCATCCATGTAGGGCTACGCGACTTAGGTCAATGAAACCAGTTGTTTCGGCTAACCACTTTAGTACTTCCACTTGATCGTTTAATTCGACAGTTCCCATTCGGTGCTTCAAATGACTTTCAAATATTAAACCTCTATGATGGGAACCGCGAGAATCGATTAATACTACACAATAACCTTGAGCAGCTAACATATGCATCCTCAAGTGCCTCATCCCCTACGAGCACGAATAAGTCGAGTTACGTAAACAGTGACACTTTCTTTCATTTTTCCGGTAATACTCACTTTAAATGTGTTCGACACTAACTGTACTTCGGGACCACCGTAAACATTAAGTATTGTAGGATATTTTACGCCTGGTTGAAAATTATGGGGTTTAAAAATCATAGAATAAATTGTATCCCCGGACGATATTTTATGCGTATAAATCTCCGGGGCAAATATTTCGGTTTCAGGAGACGACGGTTCCAACAGATATCCAACTGGAATCAAATAGATACTTTCCACCGTCCAGTCCGTTCGCGATATTTTAAATACCTGCGAGAATAAAAATTGTCCGGATGATTACATTAAATTCAATTCTTAGAAATTACTTAACCGTACCTGACAAGTAGGTAGCGTCTTGATGGAGCTATAAACGGCCACTAGCATCGTGCATTCCTTATTAAAATATATACTGTTGTAACTGTAACCTGGTCTCGTAAGCAGTCTTATCTCCAATGGTCTGTGCAAGGACACAGCATAAACATGTTGTTCCAGAGGACCTTCTCGTAAGCCACAAAAATATACAATGGAATTCGTTTCATCCACCCACAATTTTTTTCCTAACACTTCCCAATCTCCTTGGGTTAAAGCAAGCTTAGAAATAACTCGAGGTTGCAAGGTACCATCCAATTTTCCATTTTCACTGCTTATACCTTCCACAAAAAAAAAAGAATAACACACCGAATCATTTACTCTGAAAGTATTAGTACGTTATTCTAAAGAACAGTCCCTAACAGTGTTTCACCTGCGATGCTGGTTGTTATGAGATACAGATGTCGAAAATTAGATTCCTCGCTACCCCAAATAAATTTTACTTGCGTTGGATCGTCGGAGGGTAAAAAATAAAGAAGATCATTAACAATGATCCAAATCGAACTTTGTTCGGAATATATCACCTGAACGCTCGCCGATGACGGTGTAAAATGATTCTCAGAATTGTATACATTTGGGGGTGGCTCGCAAAAATTATCTATCGATAATAAAACCAACTCTAGCCTTTGCTGCTTTCTGTCCAACAACTGGACCCAGACGCTGTATTTATACATAACATTACGGCAACGATAGTTGTGATCCGCGACGAAAATTGCGAATGTTTTTTACTTACTATTGCGCGTCGGGAGTCCATCCTACTCTTACCATGTATTCCATCCAGGGGAACATAATATGCAATGGATATTGGAGCTCCAGGATCAAAATGTCGACTATATGCAACGTTTTTGCTAGTCGGAATTGTACCATTTTCAGATTACTTTTCGCATTGGATGTACCGGCTCTCGGAAACCTGAACTCGTCTATTTCTCCGGTATTCGACGTCGACGGAAAACAAAATATCTTTACGTCGCTTTCGTCAACTTCCTCGTATACTATTCTATAAACGCCGTCGTTGGATTTTGGCTGCCACCAATAACCGATGTACCTATGTGAACGTACGCGATGTACATTAAGAAGATACGCGCGTCGCTATATCATTACACACCTAGTAAATTCTTCTTGCATTACATAAGAAGGAGTTCCTGCTGTGAGAGGGTCGTCCGTTAAATTTTTTCCACCTTTCCTAGCATGAGTTAATCTTATGGAAGAACCTGTGATACTATGAGACAGATACAGATCTCCCGAGCAGGTATGAGCAATCAGTGCATTGTTCCATGGACAGATTTGTGGACACAACTTTGCACCGGAAGTAGACACACGAATTTCAGATGGAAACAGTGGTCCTGCCTGTTATTGGAACACCTTTATATTATTCTTATTGTTTGTACGATAGCTATTGAAAAAAAAAAATTATCAAGAAATACCGTAACTCCTCTATCTATACATTGGTAAAGGCTGCTTGCAGCTGGAAACACTAATTTCCCACTATCTGGATGAATTTCATAACTAGTGATACCCCATGTTGCCAATCTCTTTCTTTCCCACAACAACTGTTCCTCTTTCGATAGTCTCTTGGTACTGGATACCCTATAACGAGACATGAACACAGCTCGATGAAACCATCAAGAGTCAACCCTTATTCTTTTACGAACAGATTGTATTACGTTTGGAAATTCTCCTCTATAACAGGTTGCCAGTACAGACGATAACCATTAGCATAATCTGAGTCTGGTATATCCACGTACATTAGAGTAGTTTCCCACCCGTTACTTGGACTGCTAAGGAAATATATCCTGGTCCTAAAACGAGAGACAGAAGTCAATCGAAATGTACATTCTACCACACGTACCTCTGCCAAGTGATCAAGAAACCCCTTGTACATAAAAGGAAATGTGTATGGCGCTAGGTCGGGGGGGTTAGGTCACGTTTCCAGGAATATCTCTTACCGTCCATCGGGTAACGAACGAAACGTTATAGATCCAGGCACAGAGCCGTCCGATGCCCCGGACAATTTTCTGCGTAGATCACTGACGAACGTTCGTAGCTCGGACCAAGTTTTTCTCGTGTTCGTGGTGACAGACGGGGTCCGATCACCCCCTTCGTTGCACGTCTCCATACTCCTCCCGTTCGCGACGAGTCATTCGTTGGTAGAACAACAGTCCGGCACGATCATGTCAGACGGTTTTTCTAAAAACAATATACCATCGTGGTGAGAATTGCCGCGAACTGTGCGATCGAGCCGCGCATATGCAGCTTATTTTTAGGTTATGGTCCGCGGACGGTTCTCGCTTTCACCTTCTCCCCGGACTGTCAGCTTCTCCCTTCTCTCGTCGGGCCACGATATTTAATTTCGCGAATCCGCGAACGTAACTTCCCCCGGATCTGTTTTCGGGCGTAACGGCCTGCCAGAACTACTTGACAAGCTGTCACGAGCTGGGCCAGCGTGTGACAACCTTGTCCTTTTGGCAGCGATCGAAAGTCGACTCCTATTGTCACGAAACGGTAACACGTGAGGCCGGATACGTTGAACGGCTCGCCGGGACCAGACGAGGCATCGCACCTTTCCTTCTCTAGTCCCCTTTCGTCGACGGTAAACGTGTTACCTTGACAGAAAGTAATGGTAAAAACAACGAAACCGAGTGACTGTACATCGTTCACGTACATTTCTTTGCCCATCTGTATATTCTCTCGCCGTCGAAATGGGTTCCACTTTCACGAGTCCTCCGCGTTAACGGTCTTCGCCGGCGGCGGTTGTTGAAATTACACTATCGTTCAACAATTAATGGATGTTAATCGGACGATTTGTTTTAAAATGGACACATTAAATCGGTTGAACCTTTCGAGCGACAGTATAGTTTCAACGAGAATAATCGTTTGACAAATACCTATTAATTAATCGGTGTCGTACACACGCATCTCGGGCTTCCTTCCGCATGTTTTTAAATTGGTGTCGTAAAACGATGTCTAATTTCATTACGAAGAAACGATCATTTTACGAAGAAAACTTATAACGTAACCGTTTCGGGATTCCATCCATTCTTTAACGGTCACGTGCGATCGGCTGTTAAATATTTAATATCCTCCTTCGGCCAAGACCCTAGCCACGACTCTAAGACACCTTTCTGAAGAATTCTTTTTGTACCGTGGTCTCGTGTTCGTCTCGCAAATGTTTAACGACCCGTTTTCAAGAATAGGTTTTCACGGCGACAGCATTTAAATATCTTCTTCGCCGGTGTATCTTGTCGCTATAGCTTTTAAACTACCCGAATAAAGTTATTCCCCGCGACGCGTGTTGAATTAATCGGGGAAAACAATTCGGATCCACTTACCACTTTCGACAAGGGTGGCAGTTCTGACTGCGGTTCCGACAAATGACAAACAAGCTATCCTTGACGACATTCGTAAAGCATCGAAACTGTCACACTTCTTCTCCGTGGAAATCTCATGGTAGGTTATTAATTTATCCGTTGACTTTTTGGATAGTTTTATAATCTTACAGATCTTTCGCAAGAGTTACCGCACGTTTAATTCCAGTTCACTGTCAACACAAGGGAAACATGCCTGGCCATTTAAGAGTTCCATGGTGTCGCCTGGCGCGTCTCCGTTATATCGAGGAAATGCCAAAGTTCGATTTGTACACCGTCAAGAAAATCAAGAAGAATTACTCGGTAAGAAGTAACACTAACACCATCGTAATTGAAACGAGAACTATGAACCACGGAATTCATAACCAATTACGAAATCGCGATACCAGGCTTACCTTGGAACTTTTGCGAGGTCACGATGCGCTTTTCAAAACTCGGTATATAAAGTAGCGCGACACACTACAGAATAATCGTTCACGCGAAAGGTTTAATATTCATCAATCTGCAAATGCGTTGGCAACTGCACGCGATTCTACACATTATTGAACATTGTCTAAGAAGTTCATCGAGTTCGAAGCATATTTCAGAGACCATACTGTTTTTCTATCGTTTACAATTACCGCTAGAACTCTGTACGATACTGCCCTGACGATTTACTTAAATATCTACGTTCTTCAGAAGACATAAGGGATATATTTGAATTGTATCGATATTTGGTATCGATACATATTGATATCCAGAGGATCGATACACTTGTATATCGGGAATAAAATATCAATGTTATCGGTATCGATACTTACAATTAAATCGGAAGTAATAAAATCCAAAAATGAAAACAAATCATTTATTTAAGCAGATATTTACTAAGGCAGATTCTCAGGTAACAGCGTGGACAAGAAATCGATCAATCGCAAACTTTTTAGGAAGCACGCGATTGATCGATTTTCTTTACGACTTGTTACGTGATGGTAAGTGCAGCGATTGTATCGAAATTTCGATGTTTGTGGGTTAAGTATCGATACTGGAATATATCGTTAGATAGAAAATATCGATATTTCAATTGAAAATTATCGATACCGTATCGCCTATCACTAGTTACCGTACGTCCCCTTATTTTGAAGCGTTCTCTTTCATTACCGTTTCTACGAAAGACGAGCAAACTGTCAAATTAGGTCGCTAAAATTACACGTAAACAAGGAGTGAATACGCCGTTTTGAATATTAAACCAGGGGTTTGTATAATAATTAACGCGATAACCGAGACCAAAATTATTCTATCCAAGGAGCGAAATCGCATAGGCAGAAGACAGGGAGGCTGAATGGTTGCGCAACCTGCCTTCAAACTTGGACGTATATTTTCCATAGAGAAAGAAAAAAAAAAAAGAAGAAAAACAGATGATACCGATGGTACAGTTGGGAATCGAAACACGGAGCATTTAGACAAGAGAAACAGGAAAACGGGGCGCGGATTCGTATCGTATCGGGGGTGTAGAAGCACGGTGGTGGCACTCCCCGTTTCGAGAGGCCGCAGGAGGATCAGGCTAAGCGTTCAGAATCAACTAGGTGGCCACGTGATCGATACCGTGAGCATAAGGCCATTGGATAAAAGACGAGGGGAGAACTGGACTTTCGTTGACGAGTACACATCGACGACTGATGCGGTCATATGGTTCGCGACAGGGCGTCACTTTATCGTGTTCTGCCTGATGTACACCCACGAGCAAACTCGGCTTTCGCTAGGGGAAAAAGTGACGTAGGTGAAGGGCATCTTACTATGCTCCTTCCTCTGGGTATTTGGAACTACTGAAATTTATGGGAAATTAACATTCGATTTAACATTAATTTCAGTATCTGGAATAAATTTACTAAGTGGTAGGAGACTTTTATTCTACGCCACTTTTTCCCCCAAATGGAAATGTAATCGTTGATCCCGCTAAAATTGACGGTCTAGAAATCGTTACCTTTTTGGACGATCCCTTCGATCATGACTGGGTCTCTCCGGATTAACCTTCATCTTCGAATGCAGGGTCATTTTGACCCATTTGTAGCTACTGCCATATTCTTTGCAGTTATACGTAAATGTAATGTATGAGTCTGAAGATATAGGGGAGACTGGGGTTAAAAGTAACAGGGGTAGATTACAACAAGGCATATAATTTAAAAAAAAAAACAGTGCTATAATAACAAATAATCGATAAATTATTATAATTATTAATTATGATAATTAATTGATCTCATTAAGAAGACTTTTCATCCCAAGGTGGGTAAAAAAAGTAACAATTCGGCTCGGTCAATTTTCACGGTCATAATATTTTCAATAATCAATCTAAAATCATTACATCGCTCTGGAACTAATCTTGAATCTCCAACCTATCCGTATAAATTGAAATTAAATCTCTAGCTAAAATACAGACTTTTTTATTTCATTAAAAACCAAAAACCTGTTACTCCCTACCCCGGTCTCCTTTAGATAACGTTTTTTTTGCACATTTCCCTCTACAAACACGCGTACAATGGAAATTCTAGTATGGGTCAAAATGACCCTGCATTCGTCTGTCATGTCCATTCCAGATCGTCCGCCCTCCGAGGGTGAACCGATTCTCGGTGTCTCCAAGTAAACGCGTGAGTTAATCGGGATAAGAGCATCGTGTTTCGAGCACACGATGTAGTATAACGCCGAACGGGGGCGATATCGTGCCGAGACTTATTTTTAAAACATGCGAGAGACCTTCGTGGCGGTTTCGAATGTAGACTGAAGATACGAGAGCTCGTCCTGTTTCGTGTTTCTCCCCTTGTTGCCGGCAGCCCCTGGAATACCGGGCAGACAAATGTCGTGCGGGTTGCTTGCACGTAGGCGCAACCAGCCTCCCCTATTCGTACGTTCTCCCTCTGGCGCAAGAACAAAATGGTGGGGACACAAGAGAATATTTAGCTCTGTCCTCAGTGGAGAGTGAATTCTTGTGCAAGAAGAAGACAGAGGTCCAAGGAAAATAGAAAATATGCGGTGAACCTATTCTTCTTCTTTCTATTATCCTATCTGTATCATTCTGTCGCACATTTACGTGTAGACGGGGTATAGACTAGGGATGTTCGAACCCAATTATATTCTTCAGAAGGTCCATTCTCTTGGGTAACACGTCACTGCCCAAATAGCATATGACGTCTCGAAGACGTCCATTTTACGGCTGTTTTAGGTCTGAGGCGCCCTTAAGGCGTCATGTGCCACATACACATACACTACCAGCCAAAAGTGTGGGACCAGGTTTGTTAATTAGAGAAAGAAGAAAATATTATTCTACAAAGTAAACGGTGACCTGTTAAAATGGTAAGCTATCTGGGATCGATATACTAATTCCCTAACTGTTCGATAATAGTTCTTTGTCTGTCGGTCGTTGAATCTACTTAACCTATTAACCAACAGCCGGTAGGTAATGTGTTAAAACGTGTCGTTCTCGGAGCTATCACGGTAAACTTTTTCACCGTTTATCCGATTTAACGGCAAGAGGAAATCGTTTAACTCATTGCACGCGACCATAATTGCACGCAAAACCAACGGCTGCCCTCGTAGTTCCGCGTGAAAACACTGGAAGAATATAACCGTGATAGAACTGAAAGCGCACAGCCACTAGCCCGAAAGCCTCCGGTGAACATAAAAGATTCAAGCTCCATATCTCTTTACTCCGTCGCTCGTCCTTTACGCGCGCGCTATACCTACCTCTGCCGAGTGTGTCTCTCGAGCTACCCTTCTTTTCTACCCGCGACCCTCCCGACTCACGGTGAACTATTTATCAGACAGTCTGAAACGAGTTACCGCGAATGTGCATTTCGATGGAGCAGAAGGGACGCAGCCAACCAGTAGTCTCCTGTGTTTCGCCTCTCTAAATGTTTGAAAAATACAACTGCGACGGTGTGACGCGCACATCCACGGATGCTGGAGCGAACCCGTTCGACGTTTAGGCGAAAAACGTTCCGAGGAACACGGATCCCCTACGGGTTCGATCAGGGGGGAAATTCAATTCATTTCAGCGAAACTGGTCTCGATGCGCCGTCCAAACTTATAACGAGTTTCCCGGCGAAAATCTCCGAATCGATGCCCTCCTCCCCCCTCCCCTTCGTGTTCCGAGTCCGTATCGACGTTATTCCCGGTATTCTAGCTGTGGTTTCGACCTTTAATTACCCCCTCGGCTGCGTTTTCATCGTGAGTGTGATTTAATAATCTTCGTAGCTCCAACTGCCCCAGTGTCGATGGTACCACGCAGGCACGGAATAAGATTTTTGAGACCAGGGACTATAAAATCTTCGAGAGCGTTCTTTGGTAAAAAAAACAGAGGGGGAGGGACATTTATCTATAGACTAGATAAATGTTCAAAAATTGAAATTAATTCTAAATACAATTAAATAATATTGCTAGAAGTTACGTTTAGGGGATGTAGCTCTGAAGACCTTGACCTTGACATATGTTGTTAAGGACACTTTTCTGAATAATCCCCAAGTTTCAGTTTTTTTTTTCGTATTTTTTTTTTTCTTTAAAAGTTATTAGAAAAATGACCGGGAACCTTGAGATATGTCTGACAAATTTTAGTACTTTTCTTTTTCAGATCCAGTACCTTTATCCTATATAAGTTGGTACGAAATAATTTTTCCTGGGTGGTCATACTGAGCACGAGAGTTCCGTTCTCGAATAGGTGGACATTCTCGGAATCTATTCCCACGAGGACGTACAGGGAAACTGTGCAACGCATTACGAATTCGCCGGTGCGCGAAACTCGAGACCCTCCTTCCACGATCCTGCGTAATGGGAAAACGTGTTCTCCCCCTCCCAGACTCGATTTCGCCGAAGTAATCGGATATTTTGCGCGAGCACTTACGTTTTTCCACGGGAGAACTGCGTTCTTTTCCCGACGATTACAGAGAACGACGAGGCTTCGCGTGACGGGATTAACAATTACGACGGGAACGGCGTCGAGGAGCCTATCGACCCGTTTACACGTCAAACACCGACCCAGAAAAATGAAAACGGTAGGAAAACAAGGGGGATGCCACGGAGGGTATTAATTTAAGGAAACGGGGCTAGTTATTTCGAGGCGGAGCTGGTGAGAAGTTCCATTCCGCCGGGGCGAAACTACCCGCCAACGGGGGGTCCCATGGGCGTAGCCAAAGGGGGGCACTTGCCCCCCCATGGACAGAAAAAAGTGGCTTTTGCCCCACCCTACAAGAAAAAAAAATTGGATTTTGCCCACTCCTCCCTTCCCAGAGTTACAAAATTTTTACGTAGTATTTAATATTGCAGTATAATTTGTAACACGACCAACATCCCCTATTAACAAAACGCATACATTTTCAACGATTTATGATTTTAAAAACAAAATAAAGTGTGTCTGGCTACGTACAACCTTTTTCACTGTGGCAGTCGATGTGTTAATTTTTTTTCCCCCCCCCCCCCTGACCACCTTACTTATTAAGTTCACTATTACTTATTCCGTGGATATTCAGATGGAAAGCATAATCCCGAAATGGTAATCACAGTGGAAACAACTCACTAATGCTGCAAACAATGCCATCAACATGGCCGCGATGAGAGCCGCGGTATACTCGAGCAGAAACTGCGCGATTACAATAACTTCGTAAACCGGCGAAACCGTCGCTTCGAATGGAAACTTCATTTTGAGCAACAACTTCCTCTGATTCGACACGGATCCTTCGTCTGTGCCGTCGGTAATCATCATGGCGCTCGCTGAATACAAAATCCAAGCCGCCGAATAAATGTATATTAGAGATCTCGATACATGAAAGGATGTGAGGGCCTTCTCCAGCATGAAACGTGAGTTCCGACCGCTTAGAGCAATGTTATCCCAGTCTTCAAAAACAATTGTTAGAGCGTTGAAGAATATCCTGTACAAAGCAATTTTACGATTGTTATACATACAAGATGGACCACGAAACGTGATCAGCTTAGATTAGTCTACTGTTAGCTGTTCCATCGAAAATGTTTTTGGCTAATATAAGATGATTCAAGGAGAGCTTTAAGATGACTGTTCCAATTTTTCTGTCAATCCCTTTTTTCCAGTGTTTTCAAGGTTACCTTCAGTATTTTTATAAACATAACCTATCATTTTTTTACGCTGAATTCGGCAAGCATCATAAAAAATAATTTTTTTCTTATAAAATCTTTTGTCAACCCTTTTTAGGGCTTGTTAAGTGATTATAGGCTTATCTATACGAAATTGAAGGTGACTATTGAAACTCTGGAAAAAGGGTTGACAAGAAATTTGGTACAATCATCAAAAAGCTCTCCTTGAATCATGTCGTATTAGCCAAAAAAAATTTTGATCGAACAACAGGTAGTAGAATATTGTATAATAATACCCGTATTAGGGAATAATAAATAAATACTACACGCCCTTGAAAACGAGATTTCTAGTTACCAAACGCCAATGTGTTAAATTGAAAATATCTTTATATTTTATTTTTTAAAGATGGCGGATTTCCTTAAAAACGAATATTGAATTTAACAAAACAATGAATTACTTGTTGTAGAA
>NW_015373916.1:151592-177887 GCF_001272555.1 Dufourea novaeangliae | reverse complement strand
GCTCCATTTTTGTTCTCTACTAATCTCCCTGTTACGCCAATTTATACCCATTTACAAGGAATGTTCGCGCACATACTCGCACATTCTGGAAACTTCTCGGGCCCGTTTCGATTTGAAGACGAGAACGTTCGAAGAACAATGTACCCGTCAAGAACTTATGGGACAGCCCAATAGATTCTCTAGTTTATTGTTCGATATTCTACGAGCCAAGTCAAGAAACAGGACAAATGAATCGAATCGTGCACTTAACTCGACTACGTGAGATCATCTAGGATGACGCTGTGGCAGATCTGACAACCCCCAACGGGGTGGTCCATTTCAAAAGAAATACCTGTAAATTATAAACACAGACTTTGCACGAGCCTGATGTTACCCTGGCATGTGGTTCGGTGCCGATTTGATACATGGCATACAAACAGAGTAACCGTGCCTAGTAACCGTTACGAATCTGATTGAAATATAGTGTCTATCGCCGTGGGCCACCATAAAACATAGAAAAAAACTCGTTCCGCGCTGAACCGGAAATTAGCACGTATCTCCGTTTTCGATTCTGTATCTTACCGAGCTAACAGCTAAATTGAATTACGTTAGACGTCGAACCAGCTATCGTTCTACCTCGTAAATCAGTTTCCATGTAGCGTGTAATTTTTTGCACGTTTATCTGGCGCCTTCCGTTACTTGATACTCTATCTGATTCCATGGTCGTGGTGATAGTCAATTCTATTAGATATTAAGGTGAGTTGTTAAAGTGGTGCTACTTAGAATATTTTGTGTTATATTTTACGTTATATTTTATATTACATTTTTGTTTGATATTAATTTGTGCGTAAGTAAATAGTAAGGACACATTAAAACATAAGTTCTTTTAATTACAAGTACTTTCATAATTACTGATTACTACCTGTCCACGTTTATACATACACCTTTTCAAAAGTAATAAATCTTCGAATAGAAACAGTGCACTACGAATAAATGAAATAGAATGTTCAACGTACGATAAGTAATATATAAATAATATTTACAATTAATTAATACAAATAATATATTTATGTTAACATTATAATACACAGCAAAAATAATAATTGATTTTAGCTGATCATGTCAAAAATAAATAATAATTATAAACATTATATCCTTGTAACTTTTCTTGTGTTATATTGTATTCAGAGTGACGAAAGTTTTATAAAGTAATCTATTCTGAAAAGGCACTGCAAAACTTACTATCCATTCACTCAAACGAGCAAAAATTAAATTATGCATCGCTTTCATTGACAATAGAACCTACCGGATTTGAAATATGTAAAAATAGTCCAAGATATAAAATTATAGACGAAGGTAATATTGTTTGGTCTATTCTTGTTGAAGAAGATTACCCAGATAGCACACATATGTTGTGTTTTCGTGAATATTTCGTTAACAAAGCCTCGGATAATATTTTTGTTACAGAAAAACGTGTTCCAAATTACCTCACGAGCGACCATTTCGGGGACCTACAACACTTTTATTACACCCTGTACACAGAGTTTAATTTATACTGTCTGAGTTCGCCGTGAAAATACGACTGTCGTAATATTTTAACCTTCTGTTGTTATTTCGTTAGTGTTTACATCTTCGTTTCTTTTCAGATAGTGCCGCGTGTTAAATCTTTTACAGACCGGCCAATTGTCCTCGACACCTTTCAGTCGTCAAACATTAGACAACCGTTTCAAGCATGAAGCCCACAGTCAGACTCGTTCTGTGTCGGTTTAAAAGTTTAGATATCTTTTTATTACATATAAATCTCAAAAATTTTGTATGTTATACACTTAAATATAGTTAACATTTTATATCATTAGATATTATAGTATACTTAAGTCTTTTAAAAAAATTGCAAATGGATTTTATAAAAAAATAAATCTTCTAATTTCATTTCAATCATAATAGTTTTTAAAAATTCAATAATGTCATTATTGAATATCAATGCCAAAACAATAATATTTATTGTTAGAGGCACAATTTCATATTTAATAGAGTTCAAATAGCACAGTGTAAGAAAGTAACATATGAAGCACTAAAATTTCCTATTCAGGAGCGTATTTTCATTACAGTTATTAATTATGTAAAAATAATAGTATTTAAGTAATTTATGTTCTTATTTTTTAGTATATATTTTAAGAAGTTTAACAATTTCGTACTATTCCCGAATTTTTGGGTATTCCTTACGAAGTACTACATTTTTTGAAATCTTATAATGATATCTTTGTTCTTCTTTCAGTTAAAATAACGTTTCCAACAAGTCAGAAAATATACTATGCATCCACTCGATGTCCGGACGACGTGCTTAGGATAATTATCCCGTTGAAAATAATGCAATAATACATGTGACTAGTATTCAATTTTAATGGGTTCCAAGGTAGATTATTAAACACCACACCGATGTGTGTTTCTGATCATTCATTGCGTCATTACCGAAAGCGATATTTCCAACTCTATTGTATCCCGTAAACCAATAAATGCTCGCAATCGAGTTTAATTGTACGCAGGATACACTCCCAATGAATTTGCGTATGTATTTCGTTTCGTCCATATTAATTTCTTAACAACGATTGACAAGACCAGCGTGATACACTTATTAATTTTTACACTGCAGGTGTTTATACAAATATAGATTGTTACAGTCTAATTCATAAAACTAGGAATCGCACGCAAACTTGTCGACTCCAGTAACAGTTTCAAAAAGTTTTAAATAATAAATAGACTTCATAAACCATTATCAGGTTTTTTTATTAAAATGTTTGATTAAAATCTAGTATTTTAAACCTGCGAATGTTTATGAAAAACCAGATCTTTATAATCTCATTCCTAAAAAGTAGAATCGAACACAACATTGTTTATTCTATCAAGCGTTTCAACAAAGTTCACCATAAAATAAGTAGGTCATTGCGCTTTATTATGTAATTGTATTTTAAAGTAACAGGTAACTGCATTATGTTGCCAACATGATACGTATACATAATAAAACAAGACTATCTATTGTTTCCATAAAGGTATGGCGGTCACAATATTTATAAAAAGTTCTTCGTAACTGTTGCTTTCATTCAATATACGTTTGGTACGTATTGGTTTGGCCAAAAAGTAATATGTACCGGATGTTTGCAGTAGACGATGTGATTTTGTTTTTCAAGGCAAAGCAGGTCTGTAAAAGGTTCTAACTAGATAATATATACGATGGGTGTTTCCAAAGTTCTGGGAATTGCGATCTGGCTGAATACTGTAGGGGAATGACTAATTACTTTAGGTACAGATAAGTCCTGACAAGTTTTCCCAACGATATATGTTATTGTTGATCAAAATTATTTAGCCGCTTAGCGAACATAAATGTATTTTTAAGTATTAATTTTGCAACTATAGAAGAAGTTGTAAGTTCTCAAAGAATCATTATTTTCTTAAAAATTTGTTTTAAACGAATTGCGCTGGGAATTACTTACACATTCACTCTATTCACCTGATCAGACACTCAGCAACTATCAATTATTGCCAAAATTGAAAAATCCTCTACGTTATCGACGATTTCAGGATTTAAATGACTTAATGAAGAGACTCCCAAAAAGTTCTTCCAGATGGCCTAAAAGAACTAGCTTCGTGCTGGAATAAGAGCATACAGTTAAACGGAAATTATATTGACAAATTACAATGTAATATGAACGAAAATTAATAAAATAAACAACCTATAACATAATTCCCAGAACATCGAACCACCCCTCGTACTTGTTTTTAAAACTGACATTTCAACGCGTCGTTTAAAACAAAATTACTACAATTAGATTAAATTTTGAAAGGGAAAAAATGGCTCAAGTGACAAAAGAGATTTCTTATTTGCATGGTGCTGCTGCTGTAAAGGAAAGGAAATCAAAACCATAATTACTCGAAAGTACACCTTCTCATCACTTACTTTCAATTTTTAATACAAAATCAACGCAAAAAAATGTAACCTAATGATTTTCTTTTAAACGACGTATTGATGTGTGAACTTTCAGAATATTTACATGTTTTGTGAGTTAAATCAAAGAAGCATCATCTACTGTAGAAATCCGCTATTACTCTTTAGTCAACTCAATAAAACCAATTAATCAAACGCCACTTAAAGAAACCGTTCCTATTAACTTGTTCCTTTTTGCAGTTTGAATCCACTAATTCACGGAATTCCACATTCACGTATATTAAAAATAAGGAAACAAATTACTTGTTTTCGTAGAAAACCGATAGGACGTCGTATCGTTTCTCGGCCCCTATTCGTTTTCCCCTATTTTCCATCGATGCTCCCGAAAGTGACAAATGTCAAGCACGTTTAAGGATCGCCGGCAGCAATCGGTAGGAAGTTTCGAAGCCCGCGCGCTTGTTCAATGAGATATCAATGGCTCGTTCTTCGTTGTAAAACCTATCTCGACGGTTCCGCGAGTTTCGGCACGCTCTGCTCCACGCTGACGTTTAATTTTCCTCGAAGCTACGATGCATGCCAGCAGATTTACTCCTCAGCACCAGATTCGGGAGGCACGTAGACACAGAAATTTGTGTCTTGCGTGTGATTTTGTTCAAAGTTTCCCACGACACGTTGAACAACATATCGTGCCGGCTTGGACGTAATGTGAAAGCGCGAATATGCGGCGACAGTTCAACGCTTCAGTGAGGAAATTATATATCGTGGTAAACAATTTCCGGTGAAATTTCGAAGGAACTGACGGTCGCGGATTTAATGAAGACTTGAAGTGAAATTACTACCAGCGGTACGTTTCAAATTTTTAAGGTTATTGAAGTTATACATTTTGGAAGTTTTTTGTTGTTGTATGATGTTATAGCTTAGCATTTATTTTTAAAGATGATGACGACTAGATTACGGATTTTATGCATTTATAGAATATCCAATTGTTTAAAATTCAGTGTAATAAACAGTTTCAGAAAGTTAGATCATCTGTCTATTTCGTATCTATTAGAACCCTTAACAGGGTCAATCAATTATTCAATGCGTTCAGTCTCGAGAAATTAATCCATAAATGCTGCATTTGCATAAACAGTCCAGTGATGACAAATTTTATTGCATTCCGTAAAGGCGTCGAGAAATAAAGAGTAATAGGATTTAAAAATAGATTTAACAATTTGCAACTAATTGTTAGACAGTATAATGCAGCCATAAGCATTTTTGTTATAAATTTCAAAAATTATTTTCATAATTTTTTTCTATAAATAAAAACTCTTTCAGCGAGTGTTCCATAATATTTGAATTTGTTTGAAAATTTACACTGTTATCGGGATAAGAGAAGTTAATGTCTTCATTTGAAGAAAAAAAACATCAAGTAATTTGAATCTGTAATAATCTTAATTACACAAGCAATTAAATATTTCATAAGGTATAGGAACTATAACATACTTTTCACTTACTTCCAATTTCCATTTTCTCCAAAGTTAAATATTGCCAATGATTATATTTGAAAACAATTCTACCAATAAATAATCCGCTATTTTTGAAATTGTTAGGTGAAATATTTTAAATTACAAATGTTTTCTCGATCTTTCGTTGAGTAATAATGGTGCAGTGAAACAATCGCTATTAATATAAATCCAGGAGTATAGATCCATGACTTCAATAAAAATGAATACGAATTTCATTGAGAAACAGTGAATTACTTATTGGTACGCCTATTGATAAGCTTTAGATTTTTGAAAGCAATATTTGAAAACAAAGGATGTCTCAAAGCAGAAAACAAATTTTTTAAACCTGAAAACAGTCAGTACAATGTGAAAAAGGGAATATTTCTGCGTCATCCGCAATTATTCCATGAATCATTGTTGTTTGCGAACAGTACCTACTCCATTGCGCCCATACATTGGCCGCCATAAATTTCTTCGGATATGTGCGTAAATTAACTGCTAAAGAGACGTTTACGCACTTGTTGCACCAAGTCTGCCCATGGCTGCGTGTTTTTTATGATTTCCGCGTGTCTTTATGGTCTCCAATTCATCGCGTTAAAGAAGACGAATCGCGGGCTACTATAGAAACACCGTCCATGACGGTGATTCGTTGGATAAACGTCAGCCTACGGATGACGCATGAATATGTATCCAGGTGAAATTTCAATCAACCGAAGAGTCTATTTAATCGCTTTCTCTATTTCCATACGCGTCTGGATTTTTTCTGTTTGCCCAATACGTTTTCTTGTCCACTTTCTTCAAGAACCTTTTTTTTAATCTCTAAAAATGAATTTGTTCGTAAAATTTTTCTATTATTTATTATGTAATATAGTTACTGTTGATATTTTATACAATCATAATATACGGGGTATCTCGCAAAGTGTAATACTATCGAGCATGGTGTGATTGTCTATGAAAAATGAATCGAAAATAATGATTAAAACTTTGTTAAATAAGGCTTCGTTAACTTCTATGTAAGTAATGAATTGATGGATCTTGGTATACATAACTCTTTCTGTAGAATCTACTATCTTATCAGTCTAAGGCAAGGAAAATATTCACCAGGACAACATTTTTACTCTCTAAAGATATTATATTATTATCTTAGAAGTTACTGGAAATGTTGTCCATGTTGTTGCATACATATCGAAGCTCTCCGTAATGCACTAAAACGAGCTCTTTATAATGCGTTCGAGTCTGTTACAATTTCAGATACAAGAACCGTTCTTCTCGTTTAATTATTTAATACCTAGTCGTTATATTTTCGGAATATACTATTGATTTGATATGACTCCATAAATAGAAACCAAGTGGCGTCAAGTCTGCTGATCATGGTGACCAGAGTACTGTTCCGCCGCAGTATATCATAAAGGGTAATTTAATAAGGGGTATCATTTTAATTTCCTCGTAAAACGCGTTAGTTATTAAGTAAACTATGATTTTTCATTTCAATATAAAGTGCATAGACGGCGATTATACGTGGAAAAAATATCAGACACACGGCCACCGTAGTTCCTCTTGCAAGCAACCATGCCTGTGTCGAAATTTTGTATAATATGTTTACATAAATGTGGCTCTGTTTCAGCGATAACACTTCAACTGTCTTTGGAAATAATTTGGAATTGTTAACATAGACTTTTTCACAAACACTTAACATTATTGTTGACAATAGAGTTTGCCAGATAACACTTGAAACAATTGCTTTATTGCATCGCAAGTTCCCTGCTCATTATCGTTCACACTTCTAGATGAAGAGACATCAATTGGCCTCCGAGATTATGCGATCTAACACCACCAGACTTTTTTCTTTGGGATTACGTGATAAGCAAATTTTATGCTATAACAGTTTCCTATAATAGTTTTCAATCAGAAATTTGAAGCTTACACAACTCAGTACTATACAGTTATCAATAAGCCGTGGCTTATTAAGAAAATAATTAGTTTCAGTACATTATTTGATTCGTAATGAAGATAGTTGTAAAATTCAAAACAACATAGCGGACATCCAAAAGACTCAACGGACATAAGAGTAGTTAATTTTTCTCTAATGGATGTGTGCTAAGCAAGAAATGTTTGGACTTTACTATGTGTCTTGGAACGGACAATTCTGATGATAGATAGTAGCGTTAATAATGTAGTCCTTGATGATCACTGATTTTATTGGTGCTACTAAGCGTTTCACAATGCATTCGGTGATTTCATACCATCGAATATGAGAATGTATATAATGTAAGTAAATAAATAAATAAGTCAAAAGCGCGCTTTTGATCAATGATTTTGATTTTCATCGAATGTAGTGGGACAGCTCTATGGTAATTCGTGACCAACAGTGAAATTAACACACCGTCCATAAAAATATATTATTAGTTCATCATGTTATGTAGTATTATATATTTATATTTATATTTTAGTCATGAATCTTACATGGTATACACGCTAAAACATACAAAACTAACTAAGCAGTCAATGTAATTGATCTGTCCAATAGTATATCCGAACCAGTAGAAAAATAAATTACAATTTACTTTTTACATTCCGGGGAAATATTTCACCTGAGCAGTTAACTCGAGTTGATTTATAATGTTCTGTAAATATGACTATACTTTTGCGTTTATATCAGTAGATATTGACACCATCATAAAGTGGAAGTATTTCTCGTATTTTTATTTTACATATATATTAATACACAGAGTGTGGCCGCAATTTATGGTACACTCGGGGTCGGGGTGATCTCTCGTGGAAAAATAAATCCATTAACATGGAATGAAGGTTTTATGTGCGAGGCATTGTTTTTTGAGAGAAAAGGCTATGCCCTCTAGTCATCGTTAATGCTTACACGTAGAAACAATAACTAACAGGCAAACACGTCAGTCAAGTCGTATTCGATAACACACATGCTCGAGGGGTATTTAAATTTAATTTATTAGAAAACGAAGGTACACGTCAAAAATACTCCATTCTATCGTCTCGATTTGTTTTTCGAGTAATTGCCTCATTCTCCGATGTAACAGTTATTAATGCTAAGTATAAATTTTTCAGTTTTAAGTAATTATAGATTTCTACAGGAATGAGAAATTCTTTTTTTTTAAATACAATTCCATAATTCCTGAGTTATTTATGTGTGGACGCATACTACTGTATAAAATTTTAACTGTATCAATGTATTCTGCTTTAATGGAAGGTCGGATGTTGATGCGTGCGCTCAATATCACGCTAAACGTAAAAACGACTAAATATTAAATAATTTATCGGTGAAATACGTATACTGAACGGGACACGATGTTTCATGGAGTTAAATCTATCGGCTATTTAATTTATAATTACGAAGTATTAAGCTTGTAAAACATTCGCGTCAGAATAACTTCTTGAAAATACCAACCTAGATTATGAAGCGACAGGTTAGTTACCATTTATTGAAAGAACTTTTATATTCATATTTATCGCAATGAAACTTGTGTATATTTATGCATCCGTAATAAATGTAAACTGCAATTCAATTTTGACTTATATCCCCAAAAGCTACGCTACAAACAGGAGGATAATTAGATATTATCGATGAATTTAAGTTACTCTGGACTAACTAATAATTCTAGTTCAGACTCTTGTGTCATCAATTTATTTCCAAACAAGCCGTATTTCTAATGTGGTAAGTTACTTCTTCTATCTGTAGGAAATTAAATAGAAATTTCCAGTATATATATATTGTTTATTAAAATAAAATAATAGTATAGTCAAAATATTCAAAACACACAACACGCTAGTCAACTCTCCAAGTGCAATCTCACCACACGACTTTTCTCCAACAGACTGACCTGAAACCACGCACTCTGCCCTCTCTCAAGCATCCACACCTACAACACACACACAAGCCTTGCATCCCTCGCTCTCGACTACGCAACCATTCCTGGAAATTCCAATCACCCAATACCCAGTCTAAACAGTCACACGAAACTCTTCCACACGCAGCTAAACAAATCTTATTCTAAACATTCGCTTAGTTCCAAACATTCATCTTTCATACATAAAGTCCACAGACACGCTCAAAATCCTCTCCTACATATCTGTATAAAACTGTCCTTTTTCTTTTATCCGTGTAAAAAGCATAAACCAAGTCAAGTTTACCTGTATACATATACAATATAATAGTATATGTTTGTGCAATGTTATATTTACAATGATTGTAATATCATATCCGACATTCTTTCGTTATTATTGTAAAACGTAATTTTTTAGAATTTTATAGCTGGGACACTCTATTACGGCCTGTTATGTAACTCCCATTAGAATAGTATGGTCAGTCATAAGCTACTGGCCCTTGTCACCAATGGCGCTGCAAATCGATCAAGAAAAGCCTATGAGATGTACTCTTGTGCTCTCTATACTATATGTATATGTACAGGGTGTTTGACAATTCAGTGTCACGGCTACCATAGCGTTAATCTACACCTTTCAATCAGTGGAAATTTGCAAAAGAAAGCGACTGCAAACTTGACCTTGACCTCGAAATTCAAGGTCAAACTTTTTTATTATTGCATCGTATTCAACTCGTCATAGGGGTAAAAAGTCTAAAAGGAACCATAAGTCGCAACTCAACCGTCCTCTTGGAAAATTATGTTAAATTTGTATTAGCATCCGGATACGCTTTATTTGTAGTTTACTTACATATTTTAGTCATATGCAAGGCAAATAGCATCTATTGTCGCACGTAAATACCTCGGATACACCATTATATGTCCCAAATCTTCCGTTCTATCTTTTTTCCTATAAAACGTTCGCAGTTCGTCGTCCTATATACGTATAGATCAACGCACTCCCGACGACGCCAGCTGTTTCGTATACTACAATCGAAATAACTACGCGCAATGGTCACTTGGTTAACTCCCTGCGCGCGCGCGGCATCACCCCACCGCTATCGGATGTTAATTTGACATAAATTTCACTAATTTCCGAAACCAAGTGACGTAGGGAAAGGGCATCCTACCATGCTCCTACCACTTGGTATTGGAAATTACTGAAATTTGTGTCAAATTAAAAATCAATTTAACATTTATTTCGGTACTTGAAATAAATTTACCAAGTGGTAGGAGACCCTTCTCGTACGTCATTTTCTCCCCCAGCGGAAGCTGAGTTTGCTCGCAAGTGTACATACAGTGGGTGTGAAAAGTATTCGTACACCCTTTAAAACGGAACAACTCTTTTAAAATTGGTCCAAATGACTTGAATTTTTTTTTGTGAAGTCCGAATCGCGAAGAAAATATTAAAGATCGTGTTTTACAACTTTTTAATCTGAGGCTATAATGAAAATTTAATAAATACGTATCGAAGATTTATGTTAGTTATGTACATACTGAAACTTTCAATGAAATCGGTTAATACAGAAACGAGCGACAGGCATCAAAAGATGTGAGAATTGTTAGATTTACTACAGTTGTAGATCGAAATTCGGGAAAAACTGCGATTTTCAACATTTTTAATCGTTTGTATCTCGTAGCAACGTCAACCGATTTTGATGAAATTTTCAACATGGACATAACTAACATAAGTCTTCGATATGTATTTATTAAATTTTCATTATAGCCTCAGATTAAAGAGTTGTAAAACACGACCTTTAATATTTTCTTCGCGATTCGGACCAATTGCAACTTTTTCAAATTTGTTTTCACATGTTTTAGTAAATTAATGTCTCTAACTTCACAAAAAAAACTCAAGTAATTTGGACCAATTTTAAAAGAGTTGTTCCGTTTTAAAGGGTGTACGAATACTTCCTACACCCACTGTATACAATATATGTATGATGAATCAGTAAAGATCACCGTCACTTTCACTTTCATCGTAAATGACCTTACGTTGAAAATTATTGTATTCATCTCAAAAGGCATTGTCGAAATGTTAATTACAGAAACGTAACATTTTTCCCAAGAACACATAGTACCTATAAAAAACATGGTCACTGCTTATAAAGAAATAGTTCTTTTAGCCCTCTATGCATACGGAGTTTCGAATCTGAAAAAGGTCAACAATATTACTTTATTTGTATGAAGAAGAATCTCAGGAAATATCAAACCGAAATTTCAGTTATTTCTGAAAAGTTTTCGAAAATAGGTTGCAGCATTTTACGTAACTCACTCAGTACACTATATATACTCAGCTTTTTGGCTACGCCGATGGAAACAAATTTAGTTTGTAAAGCTTTCTGCACACCAGCCTCTAAAATAAACGCGGTGAGTGACGATATTCCTATATGACAGGACATTGTAAACTGGAGCAGGAAACAGACAAAGAGGAGTAGTAACTATTTGGAAACGTTACAAAATTTTAATGTCTATGCCGAAGTGTCATTTTTACAAGAAATAGTATCAAGGTGTAAAATGCAAAGAAAACAAAAACACTGAATTATAACCACTCATTATAGAGTGCTTGTAATAAGATAAGTACACCAATATATTGTCTACTATTTTAGACGATAACAGTATTTGTCTTTATGGAATTCAGGGATTAATAATGTTTCATTTATATTCGGAATGATTTCCCAACAGTTCATAACATGTTTACTCATTGCTAGTGAAAAATCGAAATGATACTTTTAATCTAAAATGTATCACCTCAAGTTAGAAGAAATATTGGACTACTTATTGGCACATACCTATAATATATGAATCTTTTCTTACTGTGCTAACTCTTTAATTTAATTCAAATACTGCATATTTGTCCCCCTTCTTATAGGACTTGGTCCACATATGGACTACGACTCTCTACTGATGGCTATTCTCCCTGATATTGTTAGGCGGAGACAAATGATGATGGATTCAAACTGATTTTTAACATTCGCAATCACTTGAAAAGAACGTTTCAAGTGGAAATAGCGTTAATGCTAGCATTTAAGTTAAGTTTGACCCAAACGACGGTAATTCCAATGTGTCTGGCGTATAGATGGTGTAATGAATGATCATTCGAGCAAACAAAAATATTAATCAATAAAATTTTTCTTTATGTTGGGCGTAAAGGAGTTATTCAACGCAACAAAAATACGTCCATCTATCATACTCGCCGAATGTATCTAACCTGAGTGATCAAATTAAACGTCTCTTTTTCGCAAATGCAGAGTAAGGTCAAAGAAATGCGATTAAACAGACGTTTATTTAAGTAAAATATTAATATAAAAATAAATGTTTTTGCTTATTTACATAAACTGCTCCAACCCAGTGATTGGAGAAAGTGTACAATTATATGCTGAACGATACCCCAATAAACGTCATCCGTCACGCTGCATATTCGAACGAATTATAAAAACACTTCGAGAGACTAATAGTTTAAATCTGCGGGAGAAAAGATATCCGACGACTAAAACGAATAATGCAAATGCATCAGTCGTTTTAGCTGGAGTAGCAAACAATCCGCAAAACTAGTTCCCGGCAAATTGCACATGATTGTAGTATATTTAAATCAAATGCCTGACGTATTCTCTATCGTAATCATATTCATCCCTTTCATGTGTCACTACATGAAAGACTTGAAGGAACTTATTTTCATAATCGTGTAATGTTTTATCGATGAGCGTTAGAACAAGTAAAAACTGAACCTATATTTTTCGATGAAGTGTTGCTTACGGACAATTCGACATTTACGAATCATGATCGAGTAAATACCAGAAATTTGAATTCCTGGTCGACAGAAAATCCTCACTGCTTACAAGTGGGAACACAACGTCCATAGAGCGTAAATGTCTGGTCGGGAATGATCGGAAACTGGATAATTGGACATTATTTCATTGACGGTACACTAAATATCCAGAAATACGCTACATTCCTTGAAAAAGAATTAGAATTTCTTTTCGATGAAGTGAATGCACATTGTGCAATGGCAGCATGGCAAGTACTCGATTGGAAATTTTCTAGACGTTAGATCGGTCGTGGCGGTGTAGCCAATTGGCCAGCTCGTTGTCCCGATCTTGTACTGTTAGATTTCTTTTTATGGAGTGCATTAAAGGAACCCGTTCATAAGGAAATTCCAACGACCTCTGATGATATGGAACAAAGAATTGTAGATGCATGTTTAACCATCAGCGCAGACGTCATAAATGCAACTATTTCTTAACCGTTTACGCGAATGTATTGCACCTGATGGACACCATTTTCAAGATCGCTTTAATTAAGGTAAATGATATTTTCTTAATGTTCCTTTGGTTTAGAAGAAACACAATTATTTGTTATACTTGCCGAATTCATCTTAGTGTTCACTAAAAGATGGGTGTAAAAAAATTATAGGTTTATCTATAAAAAAAACTAAAGATGACCTTGAAAACTCTGGAAAAAAGCGGATTACAAAAAATTTGGTACAATCATCTTAAAGATCTTCTTGAATCATTTTATACCAGCTAACAAATTTTCGATCCAACAGTTAGCAGTAGAATAATTTAAGCTCATCACTTTTCGTGGTCCAATCTATGTACTAAAATATTTACCGAACTACCAAAAGCGCCGTTGGCCTAACGCAGGCATCGGAATTAACTGATCGTTCCCGCCGACTTTCGGAGGCTACGGCCACGTTTTCCCGCCGCGCGTCTTAGCCCCCGCGACGGCCAAGAAGCTCGATCTACCTCAAGCGCGTGCCATATCAACCACGCGGAACGATCAGTTAAGGGGTCATGCTCAGTCAGAAATTTACAAAAAATCGATTTTTCACCTTCTACATTTTCTTTAAGTACAGCATCTCGAGAATATTCTGTGCAAGTTTCAAGGTACTCCAATTAAAAATTACACAGTTACAGGCGTTACAAAATGAACATTTTATATAAGTGTAAGCTTGAATTGAAACTTTGTTGAAATTTTCTTTAAGTATAACATCTCGAGAATATTCTGTGCAAGTTTCAAGGTAATCCAATTAAAAATGACAGAGTTACAGCCGTTAAAAAATAAACATTTTATATTAGTGTAAGCTTGACTTGAAACTTTAAACGCGTTTTTCTCGAAACTACATTTCTCAAATCGGTGATCAATATTTCTTGAAAACTACTCTGTCGATTCACATGAAGCCTTTTGTGCCTTATTTCAAATAAAAAAAAGTTGTCCTTGAACGAAGGATTTTTTTGTTCGTTCCATACTTTTTTTTTAATTGACGAAAAACGAGTGATTTTTTAGGTGAAAATCGCACTTTTTCAGGAAAACGTCCGCTATTTTGTTTCTAATCAATATTTCGGAAAACCCCATCGTTCAAGGACAAGATTGGTCCTTCCATTACATAAATCTTACTGAATTGTTAATTTCAGATGAACCGTTACGAAGTTACAGTGATCACGGCAGACCACTTTTTGTGAAGAGACATCCGGGAGATCGCTCACCATTTATTTACTAATAAATATTTTTAAATAAAACAAGTACCTTATAATCTAGAAACTGCAATCTTTGAAACACAAACTCAGTTTTTGAAAAAGGTCTTATAGTTTTCGAGAAAAAAATTCCCAAAGAACACTCTTTTTTCGGCCTCTTGACTGAGCATGATCCCTTAATTCCGATGCCTGGCCTAACGGTTAAGCGTCCCACAACTGTGGAATCGCTGCAAAGTTTCTTTAGATGCGGTTCGAGCTCCGTACTATGTACCAATCATTTTTTATTACATTCATTATATATTTTTTTAATTGTTAACTAAATGACAACGAAATTTTATTTATTTAAGAATATTTTAACCTACAATATACATAAAAACCACTTAAACGTCGTCTTCATGATATCCTTAACAATATGACTATCCCTAGTAGCAATTATGGTTGGCCGATCGAAATCTGTTGACCGTGGAGACGGTTTGCTAGCAATCAAAATCGCGGCACTCGTCACAGGCTTATACTTGACTATCTACTGAAAACTGTTGACACTGGAAAAGAAGCATGGATAACGAACATTTAATAAAATTTGTGCGAAATTACAGTGAACTGTATGATTTCAGTTACAAATAGTATTGTGACTCATCCCACAAAATGAAATAGTGGATCATAATAGGGAAGAAATTATTTAATTATTTTTATTTTTATTATTTTTTTATCGACTGAAAATTATTTTATTCATTGTATTAAATAGATTTATTATGAAACAGCAACAGGAAATAATATTATGTATTATTTTTGTAAGTAGTAGGAAGAATGTATAATACACATTCATATATAATCATTTAGATATTTAGTTTATAATAGCGATTTATATATTTTCATACTGCGTCGGTACAGATCCCGCTTTTTAGTTAAAAAATGTTGTGAATTTTTCTCTTGTATCACACGCTGCTCTTAGAGTATTAACACGTAACCGGACAAATTTGTAAATAAACCTGCAGTCAGCGTTCACTAAAGCCGATAAAATCACTGAAAAGGTTATCTCTATAATTGAAATACTGAAATCACAGTTCACTGTAATTTCGCACAAATTCTATTAAATGTACGTTATCCATGATTCTTTTCTAGTGTCAACTGTTCTCAGTAAATAATCAAGTCAAATCCTGTAGAGATTGCCGCGGTCTTGATCGCTAGCAAACCAACTTCACGGTAAACATATTTTTATTTGACTTGACCGAACTGCCTACTGTGAATGCTGTCAATGTATTAAGTGTGAGTTTCGAGCGATATTTACCTATGCCTGCAATCGCGTGATTTACCCGTACCGTGACCGCTAGTGTGAATCAAGTATAACAGATTTTGATTCGACTTGACCGAATCGCGTACTGTGAATGCTCTCATGGGATTACGTGTGAACAATATTGATCGATGTCTGGATTTCACGTGCTCTAACCGCACAGTAACCACTAGTGTGAATCCAACATAGGCTTAATTGCTACTTTGTTGACCTCTCTAAATTTGATGCAGTCTGGCCTAAATATCGTTATTTCATTAATACTGGTATATACACAGAACCCTTCCTAGCCCTTAACCCCTTACCTAGCAGACCCTGCCTTAGACGCGGGGATATACGATGGTCGGTTAACACTAGGTTTACGGGACGCGTCATTTTGACGCATTTCGAATGCTTTCTAACCTCGAAATTCTCATTCGAATTTCCATTAATTTCAGAGATCACAAATTGTGTATTATATAAAATAAATTGTTTTTTAAAGAAAATCTGCGGGTTCGTTGATGCGTGCCGTGGAGATACCTACACGATAAGTGCCCGTAAACCTAGTGTTAAGGACGTATATATACGAACGAGGAAGGCTTCAGGTAGTTGCGAGAAAGATGTTAGCTCGGTAGACCTCTGATGGCGAATGTAGGAGGTAGTGCCGCCACACTTCTTTACAATACAAGGCCGTCATAGATATGTACTTCGAGCGCTACTTTGAAGAACGTACTTTATACGCCTATAACTTTGTCAATTTTGTTCGGACCAACTTGAAATTATCAGGGAATGTTTTCAAGATTTTTTTTTTAAATTCTAGGTAGGTGTTCCGCATTAAGACGAATTTACACCTTATTGCTTTGGACGATCATCACGGATGATTCATCTACAGTGAATGTGAAAGATTAAAGCTGGAGTATTTATAACAATTCACTGGTTGAATTCACAATTCATTCCGAAAGCTTCCTCAAAACTAAGTGGATCCAATAGATCTTGAAACAGACTATAGTATTATCTATTCTCTTCTGTTACAATATACACTTAATCTGCAACTGCATTCTCTCATTTGTTACTAAAATCCTTAATACAGGACTGCCAAAAAAATATTAAGAATCAGTCAAATCCATGTTCGTGCGATATGTGTCATAGAAATACGAATTGGTCGTCCGAATACACACTCAGTATAACGGTACTTGTAACAGCAAGCGCGCACATTATAGTGTCCGTGCCCTTTCATTACAAATGAATCATCCATTCAATTTATAAAATTCAGAAATAGGCTCTACTCTGTTCACTGGTCACTTTGGATGAAACACGGATGAAAACATTGTTTTTCGATGAATCATCCGCGACGATCACCCAAAATGAAAAGGTGCAAATTCGGTTTTAATGTCGTAACCAAAACAAGGAAGAAAACAAATGAAAGAAAATTCATTTCTGGGCCCAAGAAAGGCTCATCGATGGCCTATTGCTGAAACAACGAAAGGACGATTCCAGGCGTCCATCAGTGCTCGATTTACCCATTTGCATTAATCTCTGGAAACAAATAAATCGAACTTTTACCGGGGGAAATCTGTAGCGTATCCGGGCGTAGGCTGGCAACCGTGAGTCGCTTCAATCCATTAATAAGGTTGATCAGCATATTGCGCTGGTTGCACCAGGAGAGCTTCGCACAATGGCGAGTGTACATCGTCATTGGCACGTGAGCGCGATTCGTCGCATAATCGCCACGTCGTACACAACGTTTGAATATGCAAATGTACGAACGCGGCCATTATACGCACGGTTCGCTCTAAATTCGTCCAGCAAGTTGTACTGTAATTAATAATCATGACCGCCGATGTATATACGGAAAGCACGATGATCGCGAAGCGAAGAACGACTGCTCTCCCAGAAAACGGAGAAGGGGGAGGCGTGGGGCTGATGAAAAGGAGAGAGGTTGGGACAGTTTAAGGGGTCATGCTCAGTCAAAAATTTTCAAAAAATCGATTTTTCACTTTCTACATTTTCTTTAACTGCAACATCTCGAGAATATTCTGTGCAAGTTTCAAGGTAATCCAATTAAAAATGACAGAGTTACAGCCGTTAAATAATGAACATTTTATATAAGTGTAAGCTTGCTTGAAACTTTAAACGCGTTTTTCTTGAAACTACATTTTTCAAATCGGTGATCAATATTTCTTGAAAACTACTGTGTCGATTTACATGAAGCCTTTTGCGCCTTATTTCAAATCAGAAAAACTTGTCCTTGAACGAAGGATTTTCTTTCGTTCCATACTTCTTTTTTAATTCACCAAAAACGAGCGATTTTTAGGTGAAAATCACACTTTTTCAGGAAAATGCCCGCTATTTTGTTCCTAATCAATATTTCGGAAAACCCCACGTTCAAGGACAAGCTTGGTCCTTCCATTACATAAATGTTACTGAATTGCTAATTTCAGATGAACCGTTACGAAGTTCCAGTGGTCACGGCAGGCCACTTTTTGTGAAGAGACATCCGGGAGATCGCTCACCATTTATTTACTAATAAATATTTTCAAATAAAAAAATTACCTTATAATTTAGAAGCTGCAATCTTTGAAACACAAGCACATTTTTTAAAAAAGGGCTTATAGTTTTGGAGGAAAAAATTTCCAAATAACACTCTTTTTTCGGCTTCCTGACTGAGCATGACCCCTTAAGCGAGTCTTCCAGCGGATTTCTTCCGGTCCGGTGTAAAACCCAGAAAAATTGCACCTAAATTATTCACTTACGACTGCCATGGTATTCGTGGCCGGCCCCTAAACGTATCCGTTCTACGCTACAGATGAATATAATGACTCCATGGAAAGTTCTCTCTTAATAGCGAATTAGCATCACGAGGTGGAATAAAATTGTAAGCGACTGAACCTTCGGACGACAATGAAAAATTAGCGTTCACGTGATGATTCTATCGTGAATGTTACTGTCCTCTCACTGATAGTTATTGTCACTTTGTTTTTTTGTTTTAATAAACATGTCATCGTGTTGATTACTAACCGATCGTCGTAAGTCTTGTTCGCATCATCAATTTCAGCACGTTTCTCATTTCTTTCTCATTATTTTTATTTTTATTATTTTTTTATCGACTGAAAATTATTTTATTCATTGTATTAAATATATTTATTATGAAACAGTAACAGGAAATAATATTATGTATTATTTTTATATGTAGTAGGAAGAATTTATAATAGACATTCATATATAATCATTTAGATATTTAGTTTATAATAGCGATTTATATATTTTCATACTGCCTCGGTACAGATCCTGCTTTTTAGTTAAAAAATGTTGTGAATTTTTCTCTTGTATCACACGCTGCTCTCAGAGTATTAACACCTAACCGGACAAATTTGTAAATAAACCTGCAGTCAGCGTTCACTAAAGCCGATAAAATCACTGAAAAGGTTATCTCTATAGTTGAAAAATCCGGACATTATGTGTACATCATAGATTATTAACCGTAACAATAAGTTTTACGTACAATAATTACGTACATAGAATTACCTTCCAAGTAATCACATTCTGTCGTTATATATGTTTGCAATCTTTTTCTCGAGTTAAGCGAAAGCGACGTGGTAAGTGGACGCCGGAATTAAGTCTAGCTCCTCCTGCGATTTTGTAATTATTGTTTCTTTTTTGGCGAAATATCGTTCTTTTAACATCCGTTTAAAGCAATGACAAATTAATCATAACTAGGGACGAAACATGGGTGTATATTTACGATGTAGTAACGAAGCAATAATCGAGTCAGTGGTTACTAGACTGTGGAAGTTTATGCGAACATAGATTTGCAATCATATTTATTTTACTATGTATTCTTTTATGTTCCAAATAATATAAAAACTTGATTGAAATTTATGAAACGTTTTAATGCACTAAGTTTTAAATAATCGTGTATGCGATAGATGCATAAGATTTGTAGTCCAGTGATTACTTACAGGAAGTAATTAAGCTTTTCATTTCCACGGTGGCCTGCGTAATATAAATTAAACAATAAAATATTAGTATCATGTATTTTCTCATACCTCTGAGTATATAATAATCTCTTCTAATTTTAATATAATTTAAAATCTTCTCGGTACAGTGGACGAAGACATTATTACACTTCGTGTTTTTCATTTGCTGGAATTCAAGAATTGTTCGCAATACAATAAACACTTGTAAACCCTTCATTTCTTTCTAATATTTTATGATGATTTATTGATCAAAGGAAAATAGTGGGTTTTATTCTGTATAATAACTTTATAATAGATATTATTATATTATATGTACACCGGCGAGCAAACTCGGCTTCCTTAAAAGATAAAATGAATTCCATTACTCTTTCTGATATCATAAATTGATTTACAAATATATATATACGCATCGACTTTAAATTCATTCACTTGTGTGTATACCACTTACAAATTTCTTTCCTTGTCAGAGAAAATGGGCTTTGAGAAAATAACATTTAAAGTTCGATAACGTATTTACACTAGAGTTACTGGATAACAATACGACAGCATGTCGCTTATCTTCAAAACCCGTGGGACACGGACCACCTAGGACAACAGGTTCCCCGGTTTTCCAGGTCCTGTAAAAATATACAGGATGTGCAAAAAAGTGGAACGAAACTATGTGTGCGCGTTACATTCCGAATAAACGAAAAAAGCTTGACAAATATGAATATAAAAATATCTTCGAAAGTCTGTGTTTGCTAATCCAATTGACAATCTTTCACAGAAATACCGGGTTGTTGCATAAATGTTTGTTCATTTTATTGCGCTACCTTTCGATATTTTCTATGTAGGTGTAATCATAATTATAGATAGTATTTTTTTTTAGATATTAAAGTGAAGTTTAAGAAAGCATTGTCTAGTTTTAAATTAATTTAAAGAGAAGTTACATTAAATGCTTAACACACTCAGAACAGGCGTAAATTTTACAAACTCAACTTTTTAAGAAAGAGACTTTACTATTTAGCAGAAGTAAATATATTAGAAGTAGAACTCATGAAGAATTTGAAGATGGAGATGAGTTTAAAGATATGATCATCTAATGCATGATTATCAATTTTTATATGTGTACACGTTTATGTAATTTGCATTGAATGCTACAGTGAATAATAAATATTATACAAATTTCATTTATTGACTTCAAATTTAAAACATAAAATTTATTATTAGAAACATTTTAAATCATTTCGTACAAACCTAAAGCATTTTCGGGTGATTTACCAAATCTTATGTGGTGAAACGAAGAAGGTAAAAGTTCGGTATGATAAAATTCCAAGAATTCTCTCCAGATAATAATAAATTGTAACAATTGATTGAATTTTAGTTCTTTAAAATTTCGTCGGACTCCACATATTTTTCGATATTTTTTGCCTTCTTTATTTCTTCGTAAAACTTAAAGCCAACTCGGAAATAATTAATGAAAGCCTACTACCGACGTTTCTAACGGAAGATTGAATAACTGATTCGAAACTGAAATTGCTTTTAACGATTCTTGTTAACAGTCGATCAATGAGTAGATTACCTGATCTCTGACGACAATTCGATTTCTTGAGACTTTACGATCTCCCCCTCCCTTTCGCCGTTAAACCCAATCCTCAAGAGGAAATACAATTGTATCCATGTTCGAACTCCGATAACTCCTACCTCGATTCTCTCGGAACAACTAATTTCTGTCTCGTTCTTCGGAAAATCGAGCGTACAGAACCCGTCTCTTGGCCACTGAGGACAAATGAAAGGATATATTCTGGATTTAGTATAATAATCCATCGTTCCTCTCACTAAACTGTCTTCCATATTTGATGCGAAAATCACACAGGTAAAATCTTTCACATACTTTACCAAATAGATTTGAAAAATATACACCAGCATTCTTTTCTTAAACAGCTGTATAATTTTTTGTGCAGTTTTGAGATAGAACAAACATATTTAAAATGCACTGAACAGTGTGATTTCAAAATTAATGTAATTTATTAGAAGAAAGTTGAAAATTAGTTTAATCAAAATTAGAAACACAGAACTATTGGTAGACTACGCATTTTATGGATTTTTTGCAAATATAATTTTCGTAAAAGTTAACATGAACTTTATTTTACTTTGCACTTAAGAGAAGCAATAATAAAGTAAACAAAGCCTTAACATAACTTCAGTTCGATAAATTAATCTATTGCTATGAGCCGAGGACTAAAGAGGCTTCGAGGTGTTATTATAGCTGAGGATCGGTTGTTTGAATAATTGTTAGTCGTGAAAAAACCGATGCTTATTTTATCACCGGGGTACCATTAAGAAGTTTGCAAATTTTCGTGGGTAGGCCGATTTTTATTTCATCACCGGGATACCACTAGGGATTTTATTTGGTTTCGTAACTTTAAGTTAAATTCGGTAAAGATGTACCTTTGTGGGTTGGATTGCTAGTTGCCGACTGAAACTGTATGTTAAGGTTTGAAATGAATCTACACAAGATTACAAATGAACCTTATAATAAGTATATACTCAAAGATAATGTTAAAGGACGTTACAATTGTTCTGTGTTTGTGTGTTCTACTATCGAAAAGATAAATCCTAGTATGACTCTAAATTGTAATTGTACTGTTCTACTCGGTTTTGACGCACTGAGAAATTCCGGAGCCAGTTCTATGGAGAGATACGGAAATGCCTAACAGTATACTACAGTACTGTACGGTTTGATAATTGCGCGAAGGTGACTCGTATTCGATCTTGCTCGAATTCTTTCTGTTAAACTGTTCTTAATGTCGTTGCCTCGATCTAAACTCGTGTAGAATTTGCTCAAGACTAACCCACGGAGCGTGGTTCAGTAACCCTTCTTATATCCAAAACATACGAAGGAAAAGTGGTTGGACTGATGCTCCAGTTAAATATATGGTCATGAGAAATTCTCTGTAGGAGAAGTTCCTTCTAGGAAATCAACTCTACCCTGCAGGAGAGTTTTCTTCTACGAAATCGTGACTCCCCCGTGTTGCCGCGGCTGCCGGCAGATAAACTAGTGTGACTCCAGCTTCGAAAGGATTATACCTTTTTAGGAGGAATTTGGATGTAACACCGTAAAAATTTGAATTTGCATGAAATGTCCAATCAGTAGTTATAATAAAAGTGTGAGTATTCGTATGCACATGATAAAAGCAACCATATCAGTGGTTGGGTGCCAAAAAGAAGAAGAAAAGCGAAAAGGAAACGCACGATGTATAAACAAGGAAAGAATACAAAAGGGAGAAAGATAATACTGTGGGCATCGTTTCATCTACCGTCAATAGAAATACTTTATTTGAGAAACAAACAAATGCTGAATAGTAATAGGAATAATGAAAGAAACATCGTAAATGTTTAGAATATTCAATTAATCGAAAGGGATGGAAAAATGTACAAAGATGCAAATATTGAAACTTTTTGAGTAGTTAAAGTACTGTGCCTGATCAGTGATATTGAGGGACATGTCAAGCTGTAAAAAGCAAAAAAAATTTATATTGTCTTTCTTATGGAATGGGTAAAAGATAATTGAAAGAGAGTTTGTGCGATCAATTAGGAAATGTCTCGAAATACACTTCACGTTTTAGTAATGTAGAAAAGCCATTAATTTATGAATATATTTGCAAATTCACACAAGCCTACAAAGATGCGGTTATCTCAAGGAAGGATTTGTTATATTCTATAAATTGTCCTTAATAGCGAAGACGAAACGAATTGGAAAATTTTTCAACAATTATGGAAATGGTGTCGTTAAATAGAAAAAATTTAAATATATTTTCGATAAGAATTAGACACTTTTTCGAGCAGCAAGGAAAAAGTAATTCGTTTCATGACTCCTTCAGTTATTCACAATGCCACCAGACGACTGCATTTTGTTGTAGATTTGTATGGATTTGTAAATGTATTTAATTGATGTTTCCTTTACATTACTGAAATGTGAATTTTATCTCGTAACATAGCCTAATTACATTTTGCTAAATGTTCATAACATTGCCGAATTAGATTTTACAAATTTCCATTCAGTTATCTCGTACCAATTCCATAAAAAACAGCCACCAAATAACCCTCATTATCACAGTCACCATCGGTGACCTACAACAAATTTTCCGTTCTAAACTTAGCGACAGAAGTTATTCATATGTATCAAACAAAACAGCCTATAGCACATCAGTTGGAACATCCTATAAAGCTTTACAGGACGTAAATTTGTTCGTATTTCATCACTTGTTTCGTTTATTCCAGCGAAAATACGAATTTCGAAGCTAGAATGAATGTAACATCGTGTTTACCAGAGAATCGTTAATTGTGATTTAATGGAAACTCGTAAAACCGTTGTGAAACCGTCTACCATCCATCTTCGATAGAATATTCTTCTGCTGCTATTTTCCCAATGAAATCTTGATTCCTTGTGATAACGTACGGTTAGGCATTTATTGATCGAAAGTAGTAACCAGCTCAATGGTAACTCGGCTAGTTATTATCGCAGGAAAATATCATTTTTTTTAAGAGCGTGTCGGCTGGAGGGAAATTTTTTCTGTGTCTCTGTAGCATACAGTGTGCATTAGGAATCCCCGCGCAACCGCTGGGAACTTAATCACTTGCAACATACACGATATCACGTACGTCTCGTTCCCTAAATCTGGACGTGACGTTCTTCCCAGCATTTGCATTCGTTCAAATCCGGACCGCTTTTGTAGCGCTTTCCCGAAATAATATCGTTAATAAATATTATAAATTTCACGACCGCTATTTACCTTCAATTGGAAGACTAATCACGTTCTGTTTAACAATTTGTATTCTTTGTCTGTATAATATATGCAATCATATTTAACTAGCTATTATGCACTAACACAATAGGAAAAACACCTCAAAAACAAAAAGTGTCTCTTTATTAAAAAGTTCTTTACATTATTTAATTTCTATGCTACGAGTAAGATGAGAAGGTTTCTTTTGAGCGTTGAAAAAATTCATTCTACGACAATTAGAAAATTGATGGAAACATTGACGCAATTATTGTTGAAAGATTGATTTCTAAAAATAATGCCTATCGATCACAATGTATTTGTGGAAAGTGTTTACACCAGAAAAGGATAATCAAATTTGCTTTTAGGTACATACTAACTTATGCGGTTTAGTAATACTTGTAAAGTGTCACTACGAATCGATTAATTGGTTGGAGACTCAAAAATGGTAGTGTATCTGTTGATATAGTATTTCTTTCGTACGTGTTCGTTGGGATACGTGGAGCTACAATTAAAAACGAATTATAAAAATTAATCACTTTATAACTTCAGATAGTAACACGCATATATTACTTGTGCATGATGTATTTATAAATTCTTTAATGCAAGAAGTGATTGAAAATAAGTGATTCGTTTTGGATTAAATTCACATTCAATTAAGTGATAAGCATATTTGATATTACCTTTATGGATAAAATTATTGACATAACTCCTTTTGTTATTGCAAAATTAGGCATTGTACTATACTCGTTTCAAGGTACTGTATAACATAATAATAATATCAGTTATGTTAAATATTGAAGTTATTTAAAGTAGGGAATTAATCTTATTGTTAATTAAATTTGACCATTTCCTCTACATTGAAATATGGACATTTTCAAAACAATAACTTCGCGTCATAGTCGTTTCCTTTCTCTAGCAATCGAATTTCGTACTTCGTTGTGATTGCTGATCGAACTACAAGATCCTATTGTCCGCGACCCACCGAATTCTTCCTGTGGTCATTTCCAATGCCTGAAATACACGAATATCTCGTGGCAGACGTGCCGAACCGTCAAGATAAATACCACGGCGCAAGAATGGCGCTTACTAAACGTACAACGTTCATCCGCCCATATTGCCCAGCTATTTCCGGAATTTGCATCTCCGGCTCCGCTGCTTTGTAGTATTGCTTCCACGCGGCCGGCAAATATCCAGAACCCTTCGTTGAGCTAGGAAACATATTCTCACGTCTCAATATACGATGAGTCCTGTTAACACACGTGTCTGTCACGTTGAGCGCATCCGTTTTAACGAAACGGATAATATCTACGTTCTTAAATGATAATTTTTTACTTTCACTATACTTACTGTAAAGCGAAATGCAGTTAAGAAATGAGTTCGAGAAATTTGTAAAAACCAAATTTACAATTTTGGTCACTGATATATAAAACAAGAAAATTGGACAGAATTTTGTTCCCTGAACTATGGATTTTAATATGTTATTAGGTGTACACCAACGAGCAAACTCGACTTCCA
>NW_015373916.1:148942-151549 GCF_001272555.1 Dufourea novaeangliae | reverse complement strand
TTGGTTTCGGAAGTTTCTAAAATTTATGCCAAATTAACATTCATTTTAACATTTATTTCAGTACTTGAATTAAATTTACCAAGCGGTAGTAGGCCCTTACTCTTATGTCAATTTTTCAACTAGCGGAAGCCGAGTTTTCTCGCGAGGGTACCAATCAGTAATTCAGCACTATTTTTGGTAAATTCTACACTTGTTTCGAAAGAGTTCGAACACTCTCGCTACGTTAATAATATTTGTTGTTCCTTTTCATCATTCTATGGCATTTCGACCGAACAAAAGATCGGACAAGTATGTAATTCTGATTTTCAATAAAATCGCAAAATTATTGGAAACATTACAGTGGATTACCTTTTGGTACAATAATAATAACACTGTTCAACACGTAAAAATTTCTGTAATTTTCAATAAGCGTTTCTAATAGATCTTTATGAGCTAAATACGAATCTGCAAACCGTTTCTTTCCAGCACGTCCCGTTTTTGAAACAAATCAATTTTTTTTAAAATTGCAAATTTTCAATTTTGGAACGGTGTTGTGCTTTTACAGTAATCGTTATGCAATTTCTTTTGACACGGAATAATTCTCTGGACTCTTCCGAACAAAATGATATAAATTATTATTATATTATAGACATCTAAATATGTTTAAATAATGTTTAAAGTGAAACGGACACTGAAAACGCACCACTTTTCGCTGATTTTCTTAAATTTAATTCAAAAACTAAAGTTCTAGGAGAAAATCTAACCATAGCACGCGATAGAGCAAACCTTTCTGCTCAGGATAGTGTCAAGGAAAGTTACAGAATCTGCGTTGTTTTAAATAGGGAAACGAAATAGTTCAGCAAAACACGTGGTGGCGACAGTGGTACTCAATGACGGCGGTCGCCTGACCTGCCGCTCAGTGTAACGGAAGCGCTAAGCGCGTATGGCCACCACTGCCGGCACCCCGTGTTTTGGTGAACTGTTTCACCTCCGTTGGGAGTCCTGTGCAGAGGGAGGCACCGGTCACTGCCAATATTATCCAACTCCGTTGGTGCCGATGTTCGCCGTCTCCGTAGTCGACCGGCCGCCTCACGAGATCGGCTCCTCCACCGTTGGTTGGCAGTGGTCCACGTGGTTAGGGCGAGAGGCCCTTATCCCAAATATCCAAAATAATCGGCCGATGTTTAATATCCCATGGCGGCTCCTGGTCTGGGTGAGGGAAAGCGGTTCGCTCGTTACGGCCCTGTAATTGCGCGCAGTTGCTCGGCGCGGTAAAATACGCGGTTAGTCGCTATTTCAATGTCGCAAGTTCTCGGGATTCTTGTAGGGGCGCTCGTGTGCCTGCGAGTGCGTGTGCGAGCGATATTTTGCGGGCAGAGGACGGTCAGGTTCCATTCGTAGTACGCTCCATACTCGAATTTGGAGCGGTCGCGTTACGCTGTCAAAAAACAGCGTAATAACACACAATTTAAAAATAATATAATAGTATAAAGGGAAATGTGAAAACGTATACAAATGGTTTTACGTTATATGTACATACAGGGAGCATATTGAGAGAAAGTCGCGCCAGAACAATAAAAAAGTGTCTTCTTGAACGCTGACAGCGCCGCCAGTGATCATGGGCAAAACAACTTTTCATATTGTATCATATTAATATGTTTTAATAGTTTTCTTAAAATGTTTCTAAACATTGACGTTCTTCGATTCCCATTTCAGTTTGTACATTTTTGCTAATTAGAGATGCCAATCAATAATTACGAAAATAAGGAAATGACTGATTTGCCAAACAAATAGCAGGAAAATAAATGCGTAACGTAACAGATCACTTGATAATAAAATTTAGGTAGTGTACAATATACATATATTTTTCCACATGTTAAGTGTATCTTGGGAAGGCGATACCATTATGCGCCACCCGGTATAGTACGACCGCGCGGCGGATCACAACTGTTTGGCTCATCGCGGCATCGGCACACACCACGCGACGTACATCATGGTAAACTTTATTTTTTTTAAATGTTCCAGAAATCCCTTCATCTTTTTGAGAAGCATGTGTGTAACTTTAATTGTTATTGTATTTACTAACAGTAAACAATATTTTCTGCATCCAGTTATGTAGATAAAGTGTTTCCTTAGCTTTAAAATGAGAGCAAGATCAATGCTCTATGTTTAACACTAGAACTACCAAGCAAGTCAAAATGACTTGCCAATACATTCTTACAACGATGATTAAAATGTTCTAATTACGATACGTGAATTTTCAAAAGTTCACCATATTTATCGATCGATCGAAAAAGATATGTGTTCATTGTTGGTAGTTCTACTAGTGTTAAAAATGACAAAAATATTGGGGTTGAAATGATGTCGTGAAGGCTGATTTCGTCCAATCTTTTTCAAAAATTTGGCATTAAATATCTCGGAAACGGTTCGAGATAAGAAGGTAAAATTTCACATGGTTTATTTTTTCGTGGTTATCAACAAATGCTGTAAATTTGAAAAAAATCGGTGACTATGACCGCAATTCCGCGTGCGTTTTGGCGTGGAATGGCTCATACATGAAATAATTGCTGACCGTCTACTTCATAATAATAAGTTCGCTCGATTGCATAATTGAAGAGTACGGCAAAG
>NW_015373916.1:117865-148903 GCF_001272555.1 Dufourea novaeangliae | reverse complement strand
AATGCCGAGGCTCGGGCTTCGGGCAGAAAACGTATTCACGAGGGTCAGAAGCGTTTCGCCTGGTCCTTATAGACCCTGCTCGGACCCGAGGTTGGGACAATAATCGAGAGAACTCTGTACTTGCAAAAAACACCGTACGTGCCAAAAATCATATTTGTCAGGAGAAAAAAAATTTTTGATTGCCAAATGTAACTAACTGTAAGAATACAATAACTCTATTACGTTACAAAGTTTTCTGTTTTTTGCATTAATGTAGCCCAAATTCATGAAAAAGAAAATTGTTCAATCACGGCACTTACTGTTTTCTACACGAACTCTTCAGTTGTTAATTCATTTAAAAGTCGGAAGAACAACGTGTCGGATGTTCATTATTGTGAAAACTAATTACAGTAGACTCTAACTTTAATGCCACTAAAAATAATGCCACATGAGTCACTTCCCCTTCACACGTACTTTTGCGCACACACATTCGTTCTCCCACCACGTCACGTTCTTGTGAGTTGGTAATTACGTTAGTGAGATCGGGCTAAAATTCCCTTTCGAATCCAGTTAATCTTGTAGTAAACCGCGAACACTTTATTTGTATTCCGGCTAGAATTATTACTTGGCATTATTCCGTTAAATCCACTCGCAACCCCCGCATCGCCAGTGCGTTAACACCGGGCACCTATTTATTTCGGTAATAGTTATTATTTCATTATTACTTACAACTACGCGACAACACTACACAACACATTTGTAACGAAAGACTGATTAATTATACTGTTATCTTATAAATTTATGTAGTTCATTTTGAATTCATAGCACGATCCAGAAGTCTGTAGTATTATCGATATACTAGTTTCCTTTAGTTTAGAATAATATCTGGTCGACCGTTCCCATATTAACACAACTTTACCGCTCAAGTTGTATTAATTATAAATTCAAAGGTTACGAGGCACTAACTAACATTTCCTAACAGTTTTCTAATTTCGCATCAGGTTCGTCCGTGCATTACACTTTTCCAAGAGTATTTCCAACACAGTGGCTCTCCTATTTCGCATCGGATTCGTTCACGAAACTTGGTCAATCCTGCGGCTCCTTGATTTCGCATCAGGTTCGTCCTCGTTTTCAAACATCATAGCGGCTCTCTGGCTTCGCGTCAGATTCGTCCGCGTACCTTACTAATAAACTGATGATATCATATTCCTTGGAAAACTTAAACCCGCCGGCTTCTCGCGTTGCTACGGCTCGAGCTCGTAACAACTGTATAATAATGACGAATGCAAAACTACTTACGTATTGAATTTTATTACATAATCTATACTATTAGTTTAATGTTACTACATTCTTAATACTGAGTTACTCCATAAATTTCGTCTTATCAGTTTATATCATACAAAGTGTTATTAACCCCTTCGCACCGGTGGACGAAATCACGTGGCGAGATATCTCGTCCATCGGTGCGAAGGGGTTTATATAGTCGTTCACTCTGAAGGGGTGAAATACGTCGAAAACATACAATAAAAATTCCCATACATGTAGTGCTAAATTTTCAATGAAATAGAATTTGAAAATTCGTGAAATATGTGTCCGACTGAATACAGATTTACGGTGCTTTCATTCCTTTATTAATTAATTCTACTTGATTAACCTGCAGGCTGCCGAGAGTATACCGTTTGAAATATTGATAAAACTGGAAAATAAGCCCAGTGCATATGTTATATACATTTATCAATTTTTGGCCAGAAAGGATCACTTTTTTTTATAAAATATTGCCAGCAGTTTAAAGTTTAATAGTGATATCATAAAGTTATAAATACAAAATAACAAGATTGGTGGAAAGCATTGATGTGAACCAGTATTACTATACTACGTTAGTAATTTTTGTTTGTATTTTTTCATGGAATAAGTGTTTTAGAATAAATTCCACTTGTCTTACAAATTATCCACATATTCTCCTGAACTTACATACATATATGTATACATAAATGAATTTAAAGTAAAAGCATAAATATTATATCATAAATACAAAGTTTAATGATAACTTGCTCACTAATAAGCTCATCCGACATTTATGAAACGAAATTCTAAATGCAATAATTATATACATGTGACCAATAATAAGAAGCTCTCCACACATTGTTTTATTGTTCACCAAAATGACATACAAACAGGTGGTCCTTTCACTGCTTTAATCATTTCTGTTCATACGATCAGTCATTCCATTTAACTCGTACTAGTACAAATTGAAAATCAATTACTGTCGAACAGATTGGTTGATAAATTGATAAACTCCTGCATAGTTCAAATCTGTCTCACTGTTATACATTGGCCAATGCACGCCCATAATGTTGTCGATTACAATATAACAACTATCATGCCATCGATTAACTGTTTGATATTAATAATGTAGTAGTACACGAATGTAAAAACTAAATCATAAGGCAAGGCGTTCCATTTTAGTTTTCCTTCAGTTTTACCGAACGATGAAAAATAAATCAATTGAATAATGCCTTTATAATATAATAATTACACTTTTATCAACAGTTTACAGTTAAATTAAGAAAATAAAAAGAATATAATATATATTAGATCAGCACGTACAAATATATATTAGTCGATTTGGAATTCATAAAAGTGTTTAGAACTAGTTTAGTATGTATTCTAATATTAATAACGTAGAGTTAAATTTTTCTATTTTTACATAAATATTATGTGTTACTTCAAATATTATAAATAGACGGCGAAACTCAGTAAAATAAAGATTTTAATGAAGTTTAGTAATATTTATGTCCGAATATTAACATAATAAACCATCCAATACAGGAAATAAAAGTCTCTCTAATTTTTGTTGCTGGAGATTAGTATGATACGTTGTGAATATGTATAAACATTAGCGATCTAGTTAGAACTCATTGTTAGTAACTAGAGTGAATCATTTTTACTTTAGTATGTATAATATATCAAACTGTATTAATAACACAATTATCTGATTAATCAATAGAAGCATGTTTACTATACCCGTTCACCTGTACATAGTACATACTATGTATGTAACAGTAGGGGTTCTTTATAAGAAATAATTGTTTATCACAAAGTACAAAAAAGAAAATACATAAAATTATAAGTTTATCTATTTATATTATTTTAACACTTGTTTGTATAATTCTGTTACGATTTGTATCGTTACCAGAAAACATACATCAATCTCACTATTACCGTTATTTTATAAACTGTAGATTTTATAATAAATCTAACTCAACAAACCAGGATAACATATTACCTTCATACATTCCTATTGTCTAAGCTTCGTTACATTATGTACTTAAGAAAACCATGAATAAGGGATTTGTTTTTGTTAAATTCTTGATTCCAAAAATGAGCTCACAAATTCTTAAATTCCCATAAATATCCATACCATTCATCATAAATGTATAATAATAATAAAAATTATCCACATTTTTAATTAACATAAATATGTCCCGTATATGAAATCCACATTGACTCTCATCCAATTGATACTGTCAATGAGTCACTTTTAATACACATTTACGTCTTGAGTATAACGGAAAGAAAGCGTGTGCATTGGTTTAAGTACGTGTCTGCATTTTGTGAATTTTTGTTGCGCGAATAAAATCACAACGATGAAGTATTATCGGGTGGAGGTACGTACTGCGTCATGACTTTACGTACGCAGAGCATATAAATAAAATAATGAGCTGTCCCATAAGTCCTTGCCGTGTTCACTGGTTTTTCGAACGTTCTCGTATTTAAATTGAAGCGGACCTGTGAATTTTCCAGAATGTGTGAGAACCAGTAATGCAAAAAGAACCGTTTTTGTGAAAGCGGTGCGGTTTCGGTACGAGAACCGCTTCCACTTTACGACTGACGGTTCGATTCCAGTATTATAGTCTGTTTTTCGATAGAAGAGCCCTGGGAGGTAGGCCCGACTTTTCGCGGTGTTGTCGCGATCGTGGAACATCTACGGCACTTGTGTCTCTCTCACTCTTCGCGTCTTGGCCAATGACGTTCGACCGTCGACGTGCGTCCTCGTCTACGGTCGTTTGTCTCCTCCATCGCACGTATTACAAACTTCTGGAGAAGGACCTACCTACAATCTCAAGTAGTGGGGACAGCGTTCGGCGTGCGCCCGTGAATCATCCATTGTCTGGAAATGGCGGAGAATGTTGACGAGACGCTGAACGTTTTCACACATCAAGAGTTAAAATAGATGAAGAAGAAAAAGTTTATTTCTTTTGAAAGAATGTATTGTACCCAAGTATTGAGCAACATATTAAAAGGGGATTAAATTAATACGTAGGTTATTAAACGCTACACGTGGAAATCGCAGGGTAAACAAGGAAGTTGGTTTACTGAGCGTCTGAGCGAGAGGCTCTCGCGCGAAGTGCCGGAGGATGGAAAGAGAAACACAGTGGCATTGAGACCACCACAACGTCGCACGAAATACGCAGCTCGCGCTGGATCCCCGCCAGGCCACACGCTGAGGCAGGCCAACCTCCCAGGCATCATCTTTCGAAAAACAGACCATAGAAAGTGTACCTTTTATGAATATGCTACTAACGTACCCCCACGAGCAAACTCGGCTTCCGCTAGGGGAGAAGTGGCGTAGAAAAAACGTCTCCTTATCACTTCGTAAGTTCATTTCAAGTACTGAAATAAATGTTAAACCGAATGTTAATTTTGATACAAATTTCAGTAATTCCCAATACCAAGTGGTAGGAAGTTCTTCTTCCACGCCACATTTTCCTCTAGTGGAAGCCGAGTTTTCTCGTGGGTGTACATGAAATTATATCGAAAAAACTGAACGTTCAAATTCTTCTTTCATCCATTGTATTTGTAACGGGAAAATGATTGTGTTTCTAAGAGACGCTCTGTTCGAATAACAGAACGTTTGAATATTAGCGTATTCGGATAACAGGTGCTCGAATACGAGAGGCTCTACTGTATAATGAATATATTGATATGGGTTAAACGTGACTCGGTATCGACCTGATACGTCGCTGTTTTTAGTCGGCCATTCGAGGGTTAAGTATTAATTATGGATGATAAATTTTCAGCACAATATATTTACTCTCGTATATGTGTTAGCTCTTATAAGAAAAAATCCAGATCCATTCGTGAGCTGTTGACATTTCGCACCTACGAGCACTACTGTCTAGTGCGCTCCTGTTTTCACGAAGTCACTACATATTTTTCTCAACAACTATACGATCCACTTAAACGATCTTAATCGACCATCGAACGGATCATTCTGATAGGATTAACAAGCACGGTCAGCCATAATCCTTCAATAAATCACTTGCTTCAAGGTAATTCTATGAGATCGACCGGATCAGAGTCTATCATTCAAGAGAAAGAATACACGGCGCTAATCCCCAAGCCGGTGAATAATGCATTCTCTAGCCATTAAACAAATGAAATAACAAAACGCCACGGATAAGCCGACCTAAATTATTTTTACCCGTTAACTTCTATAATCCCGTCTGACGTTACCTTGCCGCGATCGGGAATACTACTTGAACCCATTTAGAATTGGTCCGTGCCTACTAGAGTGCCGTTTCCAATAGCCAGAGTTTGTATACCATACGGAATCTTGTGCGATTAGTTAAATATACCATGTCACTTATCTCTGTTACCTTCTTATAGTTCTAAATCTTTTCTCCTTACGTTTTCCAACGCTACCCAACTTCTAGGAATGTTTGTATTATGCAGAGGTGAAATTGAATATAGCTGTGAAAAATATTTCAAAATTTAATTTGTTAATAAGTAGATTATAGTAACGTATGCGACGCCTCATGTCAGCGTCCACACGGGAAAAAACAAGGAAACTTGCTTCGTAACTGAAGGGATAATGCTCTACCCGTGGGTATTCATACATGGTTAATGACCGAGAGACTGGGTGGTCATCAAATATGTACGCTGTTAACCGAAAATTTGGTGTCACTTTGTAACAGAAAAAAGAACAGATGTTCTTAAAGTTTTATGTGTCTGTATACTATGTATAGAATATAAATAAATCTTAAACGACAATACTTAATTTAGTTTATTTGTTTAACAGAAGATACTCTGAATTAGAATACCAGATGTAGAGGTGTCAAATAAGCTGTGCGAAAAATATATTATGCAATGTAATTTTAACAAAAAAAGTATTTCCTTACAGTATAAATATACAATGGGTTCAATAATGTTTGGTAAATTGCAATATTTATATTCAATAAAAAATTTGAGGTAATATTCCAGAGATGATATATGAAACGTAATTTTAATATTTATATTAAATAATTGCAAATGAATCAGGAATGTACGATTTATACAATTCTAATCACATAAAAATTCGTTTGTTAAATTCTAGAAGACTTCTGACAATGGTATTAAACTTCTTATGGCCACAATAAATTTCAAAAGAGATGAAATTCTTCTATCATCACTCCTTATACTCAGGATTTACCTCCAAGATTTCGCAGATGTTCAGTTCTATTTCAGTTTTAAAATGTGCTGGGTGATTTTTATGTGAAACCTAATTTTAAATTAACATTGATTGTGAAGGAATCATAGTGATTCTATTTAAAAAATATATCGTGTCTGAATTTTTATAAATAAACTATCTTTGCGTTGTTTGTTATTGCTTTATATAACTCATTTGATACAAATAAAGGTAAATCTTACGTTTAGGGGAGGCAGCTCCGATGACCTTGATCTTGACATATGTTATCAAGTACACTCTTCCGAGTAAACCCCAAGAGATATTGAAGGTAGTCAAATTTATCGGACCACCCTGTATATATTTTCCTCGAATTGTCTCTTACCAACTCTGAATGTCTTGTTTCCTTAAACTGTTTCTAATCAACTCTGAAGCATTTTATTGTTCGGAGTTGGGTAGATACGTACAAAAAAATTTTTTGTTCATAACGTTTTAATAAAAAACGAGCAACGATTAAAACCTTCGGAAACGTACACAGAAGAGTGTCCTTGACACCATACGTCAAGGTCAAGGTCATCTTAAGACTCCCCTAAACATCAGTTTTACCCAGATAAATTATTATTATGAACTATCTTTGGCACATTATTATTTTATGTGAATAGAGACTTATGCGGACTGTAACAATGAATATGTATATACATCTACGTGCTCAATTATTATACCTACAGGGTATGCGATAACAAATGTCTGAAAATTTAAGGAGTGATTCTATCGTAAATGTCAAAATAGGCGAAAAGCGTGAGCAACAAAATTGCCGTTGAGCATTCGTTTCTTAGTGGTTAGGAATCAGTAATTCAGGTACACACTGTCTTAAACTAGGCAGTTTGCAGACAACTGGCAAGTTTAGAGCAACCGAACAGAGGGGTCTGCAGTGTCGTAAAAGATAATGGAAACCACAAACATACTTCGTAAAAAACTGTCGGAAATTTGACGATATTCGTCGGTGGTGCAGGAATCTGTGTCACTTGGAATATTCTCTCACAATATTAAACATACCTATTCTATGAAGTCTTCACGGGCCAAAGTTCAAATCATCAAAATGCTCACAAGTACATAACGAATGTCAACTAAAGAATATGCACATAAACAGCGACCAGGGCCGTTCCTGCCGAAAGTGCAGAAGGTGCCCCCGCACGTGAGCGGCCAAACTCAGGGGTGACCGCAGATCGTTTATTATATGTGAAACTTGGACTAGTAAAAATAATAATCATAAGTGTCCTGATGATTATGCAAATTTTAGACCTTGATTAATTAACAGAATTTAATCAAGTTAATTGTATATGTAATCTTTGTAACAGTACATACTCGTATACAAGAAGGAACTATCTTTATGGACAGCCCAAAATAGCATATGACATTTAGCCATATTTAATGGATTAAATTCGTGTAGGTTAATAATGGTCACTATTTATCAACCATAACACCATTATTGCAAACATTATGCCTTAGTTCCGTACTTATATATGAAATAAAATATTCATTTTATGAAAATGAAACAAAGATCCTTAAAAAATGAATGGTTTTATTTAAAATATATACAATATATAAACACTGCATATTAAATTCGTAATTGAATAATATTAAATTAATAGGGGCAGCGATACTGTTTTCACACCCGGGCGGCCAACAAAACTAGTGATGGGTAGTCGAGCCGAGCAGCTCGAGCTGTATCGGAAGCTTTCGATTCACCGGCTCGGCTCGGCTGGTCAAGCGGGTCGAAATGACAGTTTTATGAGGTGACAGCGGAGACACAAGGCTCTGGCACACGAAGCCTCGGCGAATAGAGTTATATTATAATAACATCTCGCCTCGCCAGGGCCCGTCGCCAGCGTTTCTTAAGGTGGAACGATGATGTCAACCGGTATCGATACGGTTCCAGCCGAGCCGTACCGATTACCCATCACTACCAACAACCCAGGAACGGCCCTGACAGCGACTATCTACTAAAAATGTTACACATAAATACGACGGGTATTCACCGGTAAATACACAGATATACAACAAATGTCCATCCAAGTACTGGACTAACTACACCACATAAAATAAAACTGAATTACACGGAATAAATTAACGGAAACAATTAAAACTCCAAGTACGCTATAGAATCTGTTGTGAAGATCTTCTTTGGAAAAAATCAATCGTCTGCAGGTCGATCTCCTCGTTTCCGAGGAGATTGTTTCCACCGAAGAAAGTCGGATGTCCTGATAAACAGTAACCAATTACATTCACATTTCGCCGATCTGTAACCTGTGGTGTATACCCCAAACTCTTAACAGTTGTATCGGGTTGAAGGCTCTGAGCTCGGTGTTGAACGTGTTAATCTTGTTTACTTGGTAGTCTAGACATTGTACTGCAGTTAACAACGTGTCTCCACGTCGTAACTGCGCAACAGCGTATTATAACGCAACACTAAACAACAAGGAAGAGTTGCCGGAACTTCTTCACGAAACTGCTGATCGGTGTTTACACATGGCTTGGTACCAAGCGATTATCATTTGGCGCCTCACTTTTAGAAGGCTGTTACCAGATGGACGAAGATGTTCGATGAAACTTTGCGAGCAATATCGGCTGTTGACTTCCGTGGAAAGTAAGCTTCTTGGAGAGTGGGGATTGAAAAGCTGTGAAAGAGATTAGAAAAGTATATTCAGTCGGCAAGAGAACGAAGTGGATGAAAATAGGTTCAAGAGTTTCAATTGTTTATTAAACTTTAACTATCCTACTACAACATTTTGAAGAATCTCTATAAAAGGCGTGCACAAATGTTTAGAAGTATTATTTGAAGCGTATCGAATAATTGGAAAACTACTGCTTTGTATAATTAGTATTTTTCCCATATTAAATTAAATTCATGTTATGCATATAGTGTCAGTACATTAGGTCGTATACAAATTAATATGGGTTTCCTGACATGTTTATAGGCATACCAAATTTTTTACGGACAGAATGTAAAATTGAGATAATAAAATATGGCAAAAGGTGGTGATTGCTAATTGTTTTGCAAAATGTCATTTAAATTTGCTATACTAAGCAATCTAAATTATTCATATGCTGACCTAATACTATTGTTATATACGTATAGTACAAGAAGATTTATATTTACACAAAATATTAAAAGCATTTATAGAACTTCCGGAGTATCTGCATTTCGTAATACCGTAACTTCGTATCTAATTTCGTAATATGTACAGTGAGTGTAAAGTATTCGTACAACCTTTAAAACGGGACACCTCTTTTAAAATTGGTCCAAATGACTTGAGTTTTTTTTGTGAAGTTAAAGACATTAATTTACTAAATGATGTGTACAAAAAATTTGAAAAAGTTGCAATTGGTCCGAATCGCGAAGGAAATATTAAAGGCCGTGTTTTACAACTTTTTAATCTGAGGCTATAATGAAAATTTAATAAATACATATCGAAGATTTATATTAGTTATGTACATACTGAAACTTTCATTGAAATCGGTTAATACAGAAACGAGCGACAGATATCAAAAGATGTGAGAATTGTTAGATTTACTACAGTTGTAGATCGAAAGTCGGGATAAACTGCGATTTTCAACATTTTTAATCGTTTGTATCTCGTAGCAACGTTAACCGATTTTGATGAAATTTTCAACATGTATATAACTAACATAAATCTTTGATATGTATTTATTAATTTTTCATTATAGCCTCAGATTAAAAAGTTGTAAAACACGACCTTTAATATTTTCTGCGCGATTCGGACCAATTGCAACTTTTTCAAATTTTTGTTTCACATCATTTAGTAAACTAATGTTTCTAACTTCACAAAAAAACTCAAGTCATTTGAACCAATTTTAAAAGAGTTGTTCCGTTTTAAAGCGTGTACGAATACTTTTTACACTCACCGTACGTTCTCTTGCGAAATATTATAACGTTAATGTTTATGTACACTTGCAAAACGTCAGTATAATGTATTTCGCAATTCACAGATTGCTAATGCAGGCTAGTCAGTGAAATATTTTCAACAATTTATTAACTGTACTTCTTTTCTTGTTCGACAACCCTACTTTCTAGTATTATTTTTATTTCCTATTTTCAAAATTTCAGTGTAGGTTCTATTTTTGAAAAATATATCTCGTATGATGAAATCTGAACGAAAAATCGAAATGGACTATACGTGTTTGAACTTTTACGTGGCCTAACGAATTTCGGTGGGGGGGGGGGGGGGGGGGGGGGGGGGGGGGGGGGGGGGGGGGGGGGGGGGGGCATCCGCGTTCCACCTGTCGCCGTGACCATGAAAGTCGATCGAGAAACAATATCTTTCGCGTCAAGTTCATTTCGATCACCCGAAATCAGTTCAGTTCGCTTTGTTCTCTTCGACCGCGATCAACTTGTCAACCGTTAGAGCTGTTTCTTGCACTGTCGTTAACAACTCCCGAGAGTCATCTAGCGAAAACCTGTCGTTTTCCGTGCTCTCGCGAACAAGGCACAGAAACCCGTCGTTTCTATCATCAGTACGCGCATCGCGAAAGCCGTCGTTTCCGTGCCGTCGTGATCCTTTCCAGTTGTGTTGATGGAAACCCGTCGGTTCTATCCTCAGTACACGCGTCGCGAAACCCGTCGTTTCCGTGCCGTCGTGACTTCTTCCAATTCTTGTATCGTATTGTCTCTCCGATTGTTCCTTGCCCTTTCTCATCCATTCTCAACTTCCACTCAAGTGGTACTGCGATGATGAAAGCCACTCTTTACTGAGTGATCTCCTCCGAAACTGAGCAGTCCTTGAAATTTCTCAGTAATTTCGTCTGCGCCTTTGTTCGTTTCCTATCTCTCTTTGTCTCCGTAAGACGCCGGATTTACGACCCGTGCGTCCGCAGTCCAAACGCGCTTCATTTCTCTCACTGCGCGTCCCCATCGAGACGGTCCAGGCATCCCGTTCGGTACGTGGCGAATTATTCCGGTATCGAATCAAACAATATGAATATTAGCAACAATACGAGTGAATTTGCGTCTATGAATACGAGGTTGAATTGATGTTAAAATTAGAGAATTGAGTTATTATAACTAGTAGAGAAATTATCATAGATTAAGGATAAGGGTATGTACCATAGATCGATAGAGTATGAAATTCTGAGTAAGAATATCTTGACCTTCATACATCCCAAACCTAATAGTTAACGAGATATTTACAAAATAATCACTGTATTGAAATCGCTGTACTGAAGTTGAGGGACACCAGTTCGAGCACCTACAGGGTGTTCCAAAATAGCTTTGACTGCCGAAATTGAGGTGTTCATGGGATGATTTGAAACAACTTTTTCCTTAGACAAAATGTTATCCGAGGCTTCGTTAACGAGATATTAACGGAAAACCTCGACTAAACCAAACGCTACCGCGGAAACTCGGCCGGCAGACTCGCGCTCTGATTGGTCAGGGTTTTTCATTAACATCTCGTTAACAAAGCCTAGGATAACATTTTTGCTAAGGAAAAAATTGTTTCAAATCATCCCAGGAACGTCTCATTTCCGGCAGTTGAAGGTATTTTGTGACACCGTGTATAGCTTCTAGATAGTAAGTACCTACGTATTAAAAATTATTTTGTAAATATCTCGTTAACTACTAGGTTTCAGACGTACGAAGGTCAAGACATTTTTGCTCAGAATTTGATACTTTATCGATCTATGGTACAACAAAAGATCATTTCGTTAAAAAAAAATTAAGGTCACCTTGAAATCTCTGAAACGCCTCCACCCACAAAAAAGCACGTACCTTATAAGATGTGCCCCTTGATGCCATTTAAGTTCCACGCCTTAAAGGTTTCATAAAGTGTACCGTTCAGTCATTATTCGAGGTGATCAAGTTAGTTGAGACATCCTTATATGCAGAAAGCCACAGACTTAAGTAAAAAGAATCAATGATGACTCTCGTTTTATCGAAGGTCGCTATTAATCCTTCGTAGTAGTGTATAAATTTCAACGAACGCATGCGATATTTCTGATTAGCTGTTCATTTTGATAGAATTTAGATATTCAAGGGATATTGAACACGGTTTCACGAAAAAAAAACAGATTAATTAGCGTAAAGCTTGTCCAAATAAAAAGCGAAACATGGATAGCAGGGAAATTACAAAGGCTGTACCCACTCGATTCAAATTTGATTCGGCTATACGTTCGAGAATTGCACAATCGACGGCTAAACAGACCGATCAAATAATTTAAAGCATAATTAATTGCGTTCGACGGAACTGCCGCCGTTATCACTTTTCAACCGTGTAACATTTGACGCTGCGCGAAGTTGTAAATCGATACGGGGAAAAACCCGATAAAACCGGTCGATTTATTTTATTCGTAGCTCAAGATTTATGCCGATTACTAACCGATTTCCTGTCAACGGCGACTAATCGATCGACGGAAACAGAAACGCTTACGGGCATCAAAGTATTCGGTGGACGAGTGATATGTGATGTACGACATTGATAGCAAGCGTTTGTGTTGGAGAATATAGACATTCGCACCGGAAAAAAAAAGGTTGAAAGTCAAACTAACGTGTAACGCAAGTATGGGTAGACACTAGGTTTTCATTACAATTTTGTGGAATATGCATTATATGTGTAAGCACGTAAAAAAGAATTTGTCAGTACATGAAGAAAAAATTCCGAAACCTGTCATTTGTTTGGTAAGTAATAATATTATTTAACACTAGAACTGCCAGCATTGAATATATGCTAAGTTAAATTGTGTAATTTATTACTGTATGTAATACATGATATAATACAAATTACATTAATTAAAATAAAAGCTCTAATGAAGATTTATAAAACCAAAATTATTGAGTCAGTGCGTATCTTTTGATGAATTTTCGTCTAAAAGAGTAGACTGTTAATAACTTAAATTATAATTAATAATTTAATGAAATACATAATGATTCTTTTAGAACACATCATTTTCAATAAAAACTTTTTCTTCAATACACAATTTTTTTTAATATCTTTATTTACTGGATTTATATAATTAAATTACATTAATAAATTACGATTTGTCCACACAGTTGTTTTATATAACAGCTTCTCCAAACAAATGCTTTTTGCGATGTTCGTAAGGTTTATTAATTTCACTTTCAAATTTGTTTTAGAAGCATATTTTCGATATTATTTTTAAGTGAAAATAACACCGAAAACGCACCAACTTTTGCTGATATTCTGTAATTTATTTTAAAATCCATGGGTCTAGGACAGTGATGGGCAACTCAGCGCCCGTCAAATTCACAAGCGGGCAACAACGTGCAGCATGCGGGCATATGGCAGTGGTGGGTGAAATGTGTGAATGAGAGCACGTATTTATCATTTTCTTCACACACAAATATGTCGTGAATCACGACTCGTGACTCGTGATGTGTCCTGCTTCGCAATCCCTCCACAGGAGTCCGACATCTATCGTATGTCCCCAAGAATGAAAATTTCGACGACAAATGTATGAAACTATTCCATATGAAGCTTTGAACATCGTACGGAAGATTTAGAAGATACAGAAGAGGGAATTATTTTTAGTGTTATAAGTCTGAATAATATTTAAGCCATGTTTTACTGAATTTATGCACATATTGTTATAAATATATTATAAACTCGTGTGTATATATATATATATATATATATGTCGGTTGCCCATCACTGGTCTAGGAAAAAACCTTTCTGCTAAGGACGGTTTTAAGGAAAGCTACAAAATCTGTTTTGTTTTTCAATAGTGTAGCGAATTAGTTCAGCAGTACTTTTAGTATGTTGCTGTATATCAGGGTAGTGTAAAGTCCATAGTACAATATGTAGGTATATATAAATGTACATATAAATGTATATTCACAATAATAAGACGTACATGACTGTATAAACGAATTTTTATCTCGAAACCTATTACACTCGCAGACATTTTTTTTCCTTCGTTTCGCAAAAGATTCACCTGTTTAAATTTATTTTTAATTTTGGCATACGCACCCTATGTCAATATAATAATCATAAGTAAATGTTTATTTTGCAAAAACGAACCAGCATGCCAAATTTCATTAGTATCATTTCACAGTTGTAGTCAAGATGAAGCTTCAAATACAGGTGCTTCAAAAAAGGTTAGTGATGGGTAATCGAGCCGTTTGAACTGTGCCGAGCCGGATACGAGAAGCTCGAGCTCACTCGAGTCGGCTCGGAGCCGGGTGGAATCACCGTGCCAGCCTAAGAATCGCTGGCGGCGAGTTACCGTCAAAGGCAGGAACGCCGGGCCTCGACCACACGAGATGTTATCTGATATCCTATAAGCCGCCGGCGAATTATTGCAGCCTGTGCATGAATAAGTTCTGCCGTTATAAGACTTGTACGTCAATCAGGTATAAAAGGAATCCAGTGTTGCATTGATAGTGTTGGTCATCATTTCGAACACCTATCATGATATTATGTAATAGGTCGTTGAACTCCAAAGTACCTCCACTTGCAAAAAAACTATTTGCGCCATTGGATTGCTCTCTTCGCACTGTGCAATTTTGGCTAAACAAATATTTCTGTGAACCTTACAGTTTCGAAGATATGTGAGGCGGTAATAGTAATTGCCCCACCCTGTGTAACCAGGACTCGATAAATTGAGTAGCGCACACAGGATTTTTTCATCTAGCGACTAAAAACTACAGCGCTTCTGAGTTTGACCCTTATAAACTTATCATGCCTACATTTCGACAATGTATGTGTCAGGTAGGGTATTTGTTAGCGTTGGCTGGAGGGGGTAAACGGATTACCGACACCGGTCGTGAGATGAACACAAAACATATTTAATATATAAAAGCTTAACGATACAAAGAGGACGTGACAGTATGTATAGACGGTATAGTCTCTGAAGTGAACTGTGCAAGTTGCGTATCTGAGAAAACGCATGGTGGTGGCGCTCTGCGCGCACCCTAGCGGATGCAAGAATGAATCTTTTCCCAATCTCGTGCGAGTCTGGTTATTGTCATGCACATTTGGTAACCAGGTTCGGGCGAAACCCGGGGTTCTTACTCCTACATCCACTTCATCGAGGGTCCTTGGGTTTTTTTTACTTTACCTTCCTGCTTAGGGCGTCGCGAAGGTCGAGTGCCCGTGCACATTTGGCGACCAGCTTGTGTGGTCCTTGCTGTACGCTGATTTCTCCTTTTTACCATCTCGACACTTTCTCCAAGTTTCCCGGCATTTTCGGGTTCCTCCCCTACGTCATCTGTCCTCCTCTTTACTCCATCTATCCTTTTTCTTTTCGCCCTTCTTAAGCTAGCGCGTAACGACGGAGGAGGTCAGTCTGGCTGTATCGAAGCACTGAACGGAACTTCGTCACGCGCGTAAGCATCTTGTGTAGATAGACGAATAAATTGAGTGTCAATTAAGCGTGTTTATTACTGCTGTACTCCCGTACCCCGCGAAACTTTCGCATTAATTCAATATTTCATTTTCAACCAACGAAGAACAAAGGAAACAAATCTTTATTTTGTTTTCATTTTCATAAAATAATCCGGATAAATTTGTATTGGCACAAACATTCGCTATCCATGTTGGTATACAGAAGACATAAATCAGCCAAATGAAACGCGTTGTATACTCGTGCCTAGTACGGCGAAAATTAAATAATAAATGACCATTAATATTTCGGTGTTACGAATTCGTTGGCTACTTTTTTTTTTTTCTTTTTAACGTAGGGGAAATGCCTTATGCACACCTCGAAGTCCTGGGGTAGGACTCCGAGGTAGTGTGGGACTCGCACCCACTAATACCCCTACGACAGCCTTCTCGGGCGGAACCGGTGGTGGCGGGATCTCTAACGAACATACCGCCACCACCGCACCTGTGCTCCTCGAGGATTCACCTCGAGGAGCCCGTTCCGTGGGGGCGATCGAACGCCCCCAAGGGTGACCTATACCCAGGTCACCCCCCCCTTCACCACTCCGCCGGTGCCAGAGGACTGCACCCTGACACCGGTCCCACCCCGGGCCGCTTTGGATGCAGTTGGGTACCCCACCCCAACTGCATCAGCGGCCCCAGCAGGCGAACGTGTGTGCGGAGAAGGGAGCTACCAAGGCATAAGCCCCGGCTCCCCACGTCTCCACACATACGCGCCCGCCTAACCCCCGACAGGTCCAGTCTGCCCGGGCGCGTGCGCGGAGCGAGGAGATATCAAGGCCTAAGCCCCAGCTCCTCATGTCCGCGCACGCGCCCGCCCCACCCCCGCAGGCCCAGCCTGCGAGGAGAGCGAGGCGGGACGCCTACGCGCCTTTCGCGATCCCGCTCGTCGTCCTCTTTCCGCGAGACAACAGCCTCGCAGAAGGAGAACACCGCTTTCCAGGACCTCTCGCTCCCGAATGTGCGGGTCCCCCGACCACGTCCACGGCTCCGCCTCGCTCTCCTTCTTTCGCGGCGAGTGGGATCGCGCCTTTCGCGATCCCGCTCGTCGTCCTCCTTCCGCAAGACAACAGTCTCGCAGAAGGAGGACACCGCTTTCCAGGACCTCTCACTCCCGACCATGGCTGTGACCACGGCCGGGAGCGAGAGGTCGTGTCCCACTTCCAACCGGAGTGCCCGCCTTTCCCTGGCAAAGGCCGGGCACTCCTCCAACGCGTACTGCGCGGAGTCTACCTCCGCGCAGCACTGGTGGCACTCGCTTGTCGCCTCGGCTCCCATCCTACACAGGTACTCACCGAAACAACCGTATCCGGTGAGCACCTGTGTGAGCCGGTAGGAAAACTTGCCGTACCGGCGGTCCAGCCACCCGTCCAAAACGGGCAGGACCGCGCCGATGGCTCGCTGCCGGGCGGCGCCGCTGTCAACCAGCTGGCGCCGCCACTGCTCGTGAGCGAACCGTCGAGCCTGGCGCTTCATTCGTTCGACCTCGTCGTCCGGCGGATCCGTCCCATTCCAGCGGAGGCTCTGGAGACACCGATATACATCGGCGTCAGCCTCCGCCTGGAAAATCGAAGGGAACAGACCCCGCCAGGACGACCGCCGCCTCATGTGAGATGGTGCGGTAGCCCCTCACGACCCGGATGGCCATACGGGGCTGCACGCGCCGCAATAGCAGCCGGCAGCGCCGGCCGGCTATCAGGTCGCGGGCCCATACGGGATGACCGTATAGGGCCATGGCCCGCACCACCCCCATGTATAGGCGGCGTACCTTCTCATCTGGTCCCCCGAGATTGGGCATAAGACGACCCAGGAGGGTCGCCACGCCCTGAATCCGGGGGACCAGGCGGTCGAAGTGAACTTCGAAGCGCCAGCGGCTGTCCAGAACGAGGCCCAGATATTTCATCCGGTCCCCGATCTGGACGCAAGCGTCTCCCACTCGGACCCAGGCACTAGGGGCTCGCCGCGACAGAGGCAGGCCATGGAACATGACCGCCTCCGTCTTTTGCGGCGAGATGTGCAACCCCAGTGCCTGGATCCGGGCGACAACGAGTGCCACCCCTACCTCTGCCAACCGGATGGTCCTCATCCATTCCCTCCCGACCACGATGATCAGAGTGTCGTCTGCTATGCAGATCGACATCACACCGGGTGGAAGGGGCCCGCGCAGAACCGAGTCGTACCCCAGGTTCCATAACTGGGGTCCCAGTACGGACCCCTGGGGTACGCCTCGGTTGACTCTCCGTTTCTGGATCGAGCCCCCTTGGCCGGGGTACTCGATCCGCCTATCGGCCAGGTAGTCCGACAGCACGACCCGGAGATACTGAGGCACTCCGTGTTCACAGAGTGCCTCCCGGATCGTGTTCCAACGGATGGTGTTAAACGCATTGGCGACATCCAAAGATATCGCCAGCGCAACACCACCGCTGGAAACTGCCCGGCCCGCGAGGGAACGGACGTGGTCGATCGCATCGAGCGTCGACCGTTCCCCGCGGAAACCGTACTGGCAGTCTGCCAGACCACCTCCAGCCATGCTCCTCGAGAGGCGGGAAGCGAGCACTCGCTCAAAAAGTTTCCCCGCCTCGTCGAGGAGACATATCGGCCTGTAGGCAGACGGAGAGTCTGCGGGCTTTCCCTGATTCGGGATGAGGACCATCCGGCCCCGCTTCCAGGGCAGCGGGACCCGCCCCGACTGCATACAGGTGTTGAACAGCTGTATGAGTCGGGGCCCGAGGACACGTGAGGCCAAACTCAGCGCCCGGCCTGGGATGCCGTCCTGCCCCGGAGCCTTATTGGCCCCGATGCGCTCGACGGCATCCGCGAGCTCCTCTCGCGTGACCCCCAGCTCGGCGGACCAGGTGTTCGGGTCCGCCGGCAGCCCAAGCGGTCGCGAGCTCTCCTCCGGATCAACCGGAAAGAAGGTCTCGACGACACGCTCTAGGGCTTGGGGGTCAAGACACTCCGTGACCGGGGCCCAGCCGGCCGCATACGTCCAAGGACGATGCGGTACGGCCGGCCCCACGGGTCACGGTCCAGTGTCTCCAGGAGCTCGCTCCAGGCACGGGATTTGGCCTCCCTGACGGCTCTCTGGAGTTCTACCGTTGCTCGTCGGTAGACTTCGTAGAGCTTGCGTTCCCTCGCCAGGTCGCGATTCCGTCTCCGGCGGGCCCTGGTGAAGCGACGCCGCGCGGCGTGACAAACGTCACGCAACGCAGCAATGGCGTCGCTCCACCAATGCGAGGCCCGCCGGGGGAGCTTCCTGGCCCGGGGCATTGCTGCATCACACGCAGTGGACAATGCTTCCCGGAGCCATTCGGCCACCCTGTCGACGTCCGCGACCTGTCCGGCCGGAACTTCCGGCCAGGACACGGCGAGGGACGCAGCCGTCAGCGCGTCCTCGTCTAGGCGCTTGAGCGCCACGCCAAGCCAACCCTAACCCAACCTTCTCTTTTGCGCCGCACCTCGCCGGCGAGGAATCGCGTTCACGCGACTCAAATTTCTGCACTTGGTGCGTGAATATAGAGTAACCGCGAACCGATGTGGTACCACATTGTGGGAAATATACATGTGCACTAAATCGCACATTTACGCGGGGAGCCGTGAGATTGGTGGCGAACGTGATTAATAAGAGTCGCTTCTGTCTTCCGTAATACAACTAACCAATGATTTGCTGGAAATACAAAACGCCAAGTTGAAATCGTATTGGTTAAGTAAATTACACGTTTAATTTAGATCAATTATAGGATATACTTTTATGTCATGGAAAGCTTCATATTATTGGATCAATACAAAAGTTTCCATGAGTTTTTGCAGATGATATGATCGTTTTGGTCTAGCGGAAACAATAAACAGATGTGATAATATATTATGTGTCGATGTCAACGTAACCCAGTAAATTGATGTTTAGAACAAACATCGACGGCATTGAATGTGTTCATTTTGTTTAAAATGAAATGGAAAATGAAGTTCTGAAAGTAAATTTGAAAATGAGAGGGATAAACGTTTTAAATGTCGCAAAACATATTTGTTATCTGTTTAGAGAAGCTATTACGTCAGTCTCACTCTGGGATGAACCGTAAATTTATTAATATAATTTAATTACTCAAATTAGATAATAATAATGTTTTAAACAGTTGTTTCTTGGAATAAGAATTTCTATTAAGAATACATATGTGATAAAAGATTTATTATGTATGTCATTGAATTATTATTAAATTAAAATTAAAATTGTATTATTACTCTACTGTTTTAGAGTAAAACCCAGCAGAAGTTTTGCACTGACCTAAGACATTAGTGGATGCGAAATGTCTATTTTAAACAGCCTAACTTCAGTAATATAATGATGCGAGTTAACTGACGAACACGATACAAAATTTCAAGCTGAAACAATATTTGTTAAGTAAATTACATTTTTAATGGAAGTGAATGTTGAAAATAGAATAAAAATTACATAGAATCATTACAATTACTCACGTGTTGTCGCAAAAAAGTTATATTCCATTATATGTAATCAGATTAAAAATGAGCATATTTTAGACACAAATCTGGTAGAATAAATGATACGAAAGTGGTAACCTACAACATCTCAAAAAGTTTTTTATATTGTTAGTTTCTTGTCAATTTTTAGAGACAGCAAGTGTGTTCAAATGAATACAGAATGTCAATTTTTTGTAAAAGTTAGTAGGATTACACTATAATCTCCGTCAAATTTATTTTTATCATTCTTCTACAATTAGTTTTAAGAAAGATTGGTAGTTTCTTTTCTTTTTTAATCAAAGGTGCTAAAAATTATGCTCGTATACGTCAATACTATTTTATTAAAACGCTTTTCTCATTTTATATACATAATGTGGTCTTATTTATTCCAATTATGACTAATAAATATACAATAGACATTACTATGATAAACATTAAAAACAGGTCAATATTAACGTCGTAATTCACACATTATTAACGTAAAAACATAAAATTTCCGGTATAAAATTAATCAACATAAAAATACGTGTTTCCAGGTCTCTATATATCATTCGTAAATCATTTCCCAATGGAAATCCACATTATTACAGACAACGTCAAACAAAACGACACGTTTATTCAGCACTGTCAATACAATTTTAATGTCAATAACGTAACGCAAACTCGCTGTCCTCATTTAAACCCGCGATGATCATTAAACAATCTCTATCAAAGCGACGACCGATACGAGGCGTCAGGGGGAAATGTCACAATCCAATGTGTATTTTCAATTGCTCACCGCTATTAAGATAGAAACGATTTTCCGTAGTTTTAATATCTATCACTATCTCGCCACTTTGACCATCTTCTATCGCGATCGTAATAACAATTTACGCATACATTTTAACCGTTCTTTTTTGATATTATAACTTTTAATTCGACTTTATAGACCGGTTACTACATTTCCTACGTATCCTGTGATTTTAATATACCGATTGTTGCGACCCAACGCAGGTAGGCGATGGTCTTCCTTATACTTCGGCGCTAACTTCCAGGAATCCAAGTAACAATACATACATCAACCCCCACTTCTTCCAATTCATAGTACCACCTTTTGAACCACCTTACCAACCAAAATTCTGCATTTCCCACCAATCAAGAGTCGATCCGTTCCAGCAAGCACCTATACATTCCCTCATTCGGCAGAACACATTCAACCGTCAGCAAGAACACATAGATCAGTCAGAACACAAGCAGTACACATATACACAAACATTACGTTAAGTTTATATTAAAATATACACTTACTGACAAAAGTTAAGGAACAAAATGATCGTTTGGAAATTACTGTATATCTTGAATCTCCTGAGATATATAGGTCCAAATTAAAAATAGTATAAAGAGATTACATTCCATACATGAACATACAATAAATTTTTTTTCGATAATATTTGTATACGCACTATAATTAATTTTGAATCAGGGAAACGAAACAGAAGTTTTTGACATAAGTTAAGAAACGTAATTTGCTTGAATTATAAAAAAATCTAACAAACGCTTCTAACAAACAAAATCGCTTCTAACAAAGAAAGACAATCTAGTAAGATGTTGGATAACCCTTAGATTTGATGACTGCATGGCATCTGCGTGGCATTGATTCGCTTAATGGCATACAAATCTTAGACGGTATTTGGGACCATATTTTGGTAATTTCTTGCATTAGTTCTATTTTATTGGTAAAAGAATGGTTTCCCAATTGACGTCCAACGTAATCCCACAAATGTTCAATTGGATTCAAGTCTGGAGATTGACTTGGTCACTTAATTACATTAACAGTTTGCTCTATGAGAAATGCCTTAATTAATTTAGAAGAATGTTTGGGGCCATTGTCATGTTGAAATGACCACTCTGTTGACATTTTCTCGCTAGCAAATGGCAGCATATAATTTTGTAAAATATCACGATACACAAATCTATCCATTGTCTCTTTTATTTGTATTAATGGACCGGGACCGTTACGTGAGAAACAACCCCATACCATCAGATTATCACCACCAAATTTTATTGTTGGTTTCAGATACTTGATATTAAATCGCTGTCCAATAGGACGTCGTACATTACTCCTGGAATCATTTCCAAATAAGTTGAACTTACTTTCATCACTCCATAGAATTTTTGACCACTCAAGCAGCGAATTCCAATCGAGCTTGGAATGGATCTTTGTAAGAAGGCATGGCAACGTCCATCCCCCACTTATGCACTGTTTATGTTGACTTCGGTGACGCCACTTGTTTGGACTATACTGTTGCATCCAAATCGGGCGGCAGTAGTGAGGGCTGCGCAAATCGTATTAGGTTAGTCTAAAGTGGGGCAGAGTTTATAACGAGTAACGAGGAAAGAAAAAGGAACCGAATTCAAGAAGCGAAAAGTGATTGATTGTAGGAAATAATGAGGCGATTGGAGAGACAAATTAATAAATATGATCGAATACCATGAAGATCACGGAGCAGATCTCGATATCGTTCGGAGTTCTATGCGCATAGAGAAATGTCGACAAGACGTCGTGGATACCATTATTACGAGAGGTATGGAAGCGACTCCAATAAAGACGATAAAAGGCATCGCGGAATACGGTAACACGCCGAAAAAAGAAATAAGTAAATTGGCTGGTAGACTATAATACTTCTTAAAAGGGGAATTAATTACTACTGACCGGAATATCCTGCAAGGTATTAAAGGATACAAATTACTGTGTGCATCTGCATATTTTTAATCAGAACTGACAGATGATGAGGATGTACTTTGCGAAATTATAAGAAAAGAAGCAGCCCCATGGCCGTCGTGAAGGAGAGTTTATATCATCTCATTTCCTTCCAGAAAAAACTCATTCATAATAACGATAAAAAATACTTGTGACCTTTATTTAAGGAGGATTTGTATCATTTTAATTGCTTAATTTAATTAAAGTCTGTTTGCTACTTAGATGATACATTGCTAATAGGAAGAAGTATTATCGAGTGTGGGAAAAATATAAATGTAGCAAAAGAATTACTTGAGTCATTAGGTTCTATTCTAAAGACAGAAACTGTCTGCTAAAACCATCAACAGAATAAATTTCAAGGGTTTCCATTCAACTCAGGGAAGTTGTGCGTTGCCGCAGCTGGCGACAAGAGACAAAAGATTATGGAATTAACTAAAGAAATTTAAAAATAAATCGAAGTGTGGGATTAGAGTTGTGACGCATTTAGAAAGCTTACTAGTATCGGCTTTCCCCGGCATCAAATATGCTCTATTATATGTGAAGGCATTGGAACGGGAAGAGTTCCTAGCGTTACGCGACAAGAAATTATGATGAATCAACACAACGCTTTGAGAGAAATTATGATAAATTTATAACGTGTATGGTGTAACGTGTATAGTGTGAATGGAAAAATTCAATACAAATAGGTTCAAGGTGAATTGTACTCTGATGTATCCTTATCAGTTTGCAAGGCCGTGTGCGGGAAAAACAAAACACATGGTTGGTGGACCAAGGAGGAACAAAACGAGTTAATTAATTATTTAGAGTTGACAGCTGCGTTGTACGCGTTGAAATATTATTGCACGGAGCTCAGGAGTTGTGAGATTCTCATGAGAATCGACAATACTACTGTCATATGGTGTATAAATCGAGGAGGATGTATCCAATTCCTTAACTTATATAAGTTAAGTAGGGAGAAAAAGTAGTAGTGTAAGGATCGCGATCAGTAGAACTTTTCGTCTTATCCCGCCTCAAGCGATAACTCAATAGCGGACACTGAGTTAAGAGTGCTCCCAAAGGAGACTGGGTGGTAATTAACAGATGTAGCTTTTGAGAAGATACAAGAAAAATTCGGAAAATTTGACATTGACTTCTTCGCATCGAGTGCTAACGTAAGTGCAAAAAATAGGGACCCCCGAGCTTTCAGGATTGACATGTTCATTGTAAACTGAGACGAATTTTATTCTTATGTGTTCCCACCTTTTCTGCTGGTGTTATGAACTTTACAAGAGGCAAGGGATAATATAACGGAGGGAGTTATAGTGGTCCCATATTAGCGACTCAGACGCGGTATCCGATGTTTGTAAGGATATTGATAACAGAGTCAATGTATTTTAAACCGCAAAATAATTTATTAAAATACGCTTGGAAGGAAGACCATCTATTGGCAACGACTTTTAACGCAAGCGTTTAGAATGAAAGGCGTTCCAAAAACAGTATTTCCAGTCATGTTGTACTCATTGTGAAAGGCCATCAAAAAGTAGTATGTCAAAACTTTGAGATTATGGTGGTCGTATTGACAGTAAACCAAGATAGTGATTTACAACCCGTTCCATGAGAATGTCTTAGAATTTTTATCGTCAATGTTAGAAGTAGTCGAAACATACGGAACACTGAATAGCTACATATAAAGGTCGATCCACACTATGGATCCGCTCTCGGTTCGATCACATCTCTGAGTATCCACATTATTGGTCGTTCATGATCACATCCCTCATTTTATTTTCCACCTTCCTTCTATCCAGTTCATAATCATTTCATCCCAGTGTACCCACTTTATACAGTGGCAGTATTTTCAGATGAAGAATTGGCTGTAATTGCTGTCGCATTGGACAGAAAAGATAAAAGAAGTGAAAAGTGACAATGAAAAGAAAACAATAGGTCAATGTGGATTCATCCCAGTTGGATGATGAGAAAAACTGAAGGCGTATATTTCACAATATATTCCCACTTAGTGGCTGAGTTCGGGTACATCTGAAATGATATTTTCCCGAATTAAAATAAGAATTTCATAAAGAAATACTGTTGGATGACTAACCATCTGTTAGTCTTGAATCAACAGAGCGCTAGCCTGATAACTTCTATACATCCGCCGTTTCTCAAATACGTTATTCGTCATCGCTTCGCTTTCCATTTCAAAGTCTGGATTTGTACAAAGTTCGGTTTTCCTCCTACTTAGTTGCTAAGGGACTAAGGTCATTCGGCTCCCTCCTAATACTACTGTATATAAGCTTCCCGGAAAGATGCGGAAGTCAGATCTAATTCATACATGAGATTCGCAACATCGTCAGTAACAACTCAATTTCATAGTATAGTGTACTTAGTCGTGTCGAAATGCAAGTTGTTTGTTGTAAACCTTGCAGTCTTTGAAATACATTTATTATATTGTCATCGGTGTATTATTGACTTGCCGGGTTTCCAACAATATACAGTGAGTTACTTTAATATTCGGACACTTTAAAACTTTCACTTTGTCGCACTGTAACTTTATTCGTGATAAAGATAGAAGTTAGTGACTTGTAAATTATATTATTACAAAGGGTCTAGTTTACAAAAATAACAACATTAAGTATGTAGTTCGTAATACTTATTATATTCTCTGTTTTAAACAAAACAATGTCTGATTTTACGTTACTTTAATATTCGGACACTTCAGAAAATTGAAAACACTGTTCAAACGTAAAAATTTTTGAAATTTTCAATAAGCTTTTCTGATAGATCTTTATGAGCTGAATACGAATCTACAAACCGTTTCTTTTCAGCACGTCCAGTTTTTGAAAAAAAAACAATTTTTTGAAAAAATTGCATATTTTTAAATTTGGAGCTGTGCTGTGCTTTGACAGTAATAGCTATTTAGTTTCTGTTGACACGAAATGATTCTCTGGACTCTTCCGAACAAAATGATATAAATTGTTATTATATTATAGACATCTAAATATGTTTAAATAATGTTCAAAGTGAGAAGGACACCGAAAACGCACCACTTTTTGTTGATATTTTCCAATTTGTGTATTTCAAAAACAAAAAATCTAGGACAAAATCTAACCATAGCACGGGATAGGGCAGACCTTTCTCCACAGGAAAGTGACAAAGAAATTTACAAAATCTGTTTTGTTTTAAATAGGGAAGCGAAATAGTTCAGCAGAACACGCGGCGGCGACAGTGGTACTTAATGACGGCGGTCGCCTTGCTTACCGTTAGACGCGCACGGCCGCTAAAATTTTTACTTTGTCGCACTGTAACTTACATTATGTCGAGTTGTAAATTACATTATTAAAACGGGTCTAGTTAACAAAAATAACAACATTAATTATATGTACTTTAAATTTACTTTCATCGCTAAAGATAACGTCATGCCACCATGTATCATCATTTGAAATAAACTGTTTAGCAAAATTTAATCTTTTCTTTCGGTTATTTTCATTTACATATGGTTTTTTCCGGGCAACTCGTCCATAATAACCACCTTCATTTAATACCCTGCGTATTGTTTGAGGGTTTACTACCACTCCACTATTTCCAAAAAGTTCGGCTGCTAGTTTTGGTGCACTTATCGTAGGATTTTTCTTTATTTTCCTAATAATTTTCCTTTTCTCGCGCATGTCTAACCGCTTTGGCCGTCCTCTTTGTGGTATAGAGTCTATGCGATCTTCACGTGTAAATCTTTTAATAATGTCTCCCACTGTACTTTTGTTTATCCTAAGCATAGCAGCAATTTCTCTGTACGATTTTCTGTACGATACCGTGAAATAGAGATTATATGTGGAGATAAAGAAAGACACGACGCAAAGAGGAGAAAATTGTAAGCGTGTGTGTGTGTGTGTGTGTGTATGCGCAAACGATGATTATATAATAAATTCATGTTCGCCGTACACACACGCAACCCCAGGGGAGAATTTGTGTGTGAAGATATTTCTCTGTATATACAATACAAACAAATCTGAGAGTGATGATAATGGGGTCGTCGTTTCACCCGTGAATTCCTCCCGAACCATATTCACAGACACCGAAAGGAGTTCTGTACGACGAACGCTTTGATGACACTCTGCTGTAGAAAAGAGAGAATATCAATATTATTCTCGAACAGACCAGAGAGCCACGTTCGTTGAGTTGTTCTGTTGAAGTATACAGGAACGTAAAACTGACCCCGAGAGAAAGAGAGAGGAGTCTTGTGAATATTTGGTGTTTGGGTCACGGCGTGCACAGCGTGTTTCTGTACCCAGCAAAATCACTCTCAACGATTATTACGTTGTAATTAAGAGAAAAAAGTAGTTACATTCTGAAATTGTGACAACAACACCTGTCTCCTCATATAATAATTCTATTATATGGAGCGGCTGCACACGCACACGCGCAGAAAGAGAAAAAAAAAGGAAGAACACTAACCATATCCCAACTAACTCCCAACCGTTGGACACCGTTGGCCAATCATAAATGCTACTAGAGATATATGACTAGTACCAATGTATTACACAACTTAATTTAGTGTACATTCAACGCAGGTAATTCTAGTGTTAAACAATAGACAGTGGACGCCCTGTCAAATATGAAATCTGACCTAATAATCTACGTGTTTCAGTTAAAAAAATAGAAAACTGGAATCTGACATTATAATGCGATAACTAAGGATTTGAATTTAAAAAAAAGCTTTCTGATTGCATAACTTCATTTTAACAGTTCGCACAATATACACATCAAAAACGTTTACTTCTCATCTTTAATATATCGATAAAAGTTATTCATAATTCTCTTCAATGCATGGAGACGACTGAACAATTCCCCTAGTTACATCGAATTTCTTCATTCTATATTCTTTAAAAAAATAGATATTCAGTCTAATATTAAATAAGTGAATTCACATTTTTAGCAATACAGTGGACTCTTGACATATTGCCGCGGCCGGAGCTCTAGGAGAGTACAATTCTAGGAAGCGGTAGTATATCAATAGTTATACTTAGCATACCTCCTCTATGCTAAGTTTTGCCGTTTGTAGTGCCGGCCCTAGCACCTGTGCAAGAGCTGGATCGTGCTAGTGTGGACGGCGTACGCAACGTAGTGGAAGACCGAGTTTGTGTGCTTGAAAGTACGTGTGGAAGGAAAGTGGTATACGGTAATATATCAAGCGGCAGTATATCAAGAGTCCATTGTACTTTACTGAAACCAATATGATTATTTCATTCTGGTTCGTTCGGTACACATCTGAATCTATTTCATATCGACTACATAAATAGTCTTTAGAATAAAAATTCACCGTAATCAATGAAGTACCTTTTGCCAACCATAGTAGTAACGTTGTCACGACATCCAGGATACACTAAATAAATAAATGTACACTCTGTACCAACACTTTACTGAAACAAATATGATTATTTCATTGTATTACTTTGTTCACTGAAACTTTAAACGTTCTTCACATCGAATACATAAATAATTTTCACAGTACAAATTTTATCTCATTCAAACGAATACTTCTGTCAATCGTAACAGTCACTCTGCGACGACATCCATACATCACTGTACAACAGGCACAAATGATATCTCTCAACTTTTAATAATGTCTTCCGGGGAACTAGTCCCGTCCGTTATCCCCGTATACCTCCTGCTATCCGTTCGCGTCAATGCTTCGTCTGCGAGACGGAGAAGAGGCTTGCGAATAAGAAACGGGCGAACGAAATAACGGATTTATTTATAGAACGATTCGCAAGGAAAAACCGAAGAACAAGGGGTTGGAGCAAAGTGGGGGATCCTCGGTGGTACGACGCGAACCGGCGACAGGGCGTCCGGGGTCGTCGCCTTTATTTTGATTCTCCAACGACGTTAGGGGCCTGTCGGGAATATACCGACGCATTATGAAATGTGGCGCGCAGTCTCCGGGGCAAATAAGTTTTCGAGCTGCTGGAATACATCAGGCAACACGTGTCCCGCAAAAAGCCGAGTTTCGCGGGCTCCACAATAAGTTCATGGAAATATAGTGCGCCGCCGGGAGTCGGGAACGGTATTAAAACTTTTTCATCGGTTAACGTATGGACTACGACGTAATTCCGGGTGACATCCGGTGTATCGGTCGAACGGTATTAGTATTTATGCCTGGCCGCCGTGCTACCGTCTCTGCGAGCCGGTTATGTCCGTCCTGCAAGGGTTTCATAAATCGCAGACAGTTCCTGCGTGGGTTTCCTTGTTACTCCTCGTATCGCGTGTTATCTCTTTCTGTTTATTTTTCTCCTATTATTTATACAGTCTTTCAGTTAACTATTTGTGTGTGCTAGAGAACCTGCACAGCTGTATTTACTTCCGCAATTAACAGTATCGATACGAAAAAAGTGTAATATTAAAAACTTGTCGGATGACCAACCTTCTTACTCAGTAAGAACTCATAGATAAAGCGACCGAGCAAAGTAACCTATAGCTGCATCTTCTGAAACAATTAGTCATCACAAAGTCCAAAATGCTAAAACTGCTTTAGTCACTCTGTAACCAAGGGCCACGTCCATCCTTTCCCTAACCAAAAAAGATAATGTATATATATATATATATTATGATGTCTTATCGTTTCTGAACTTATTCTAGCACATGCTGCAATTATGATGCAGCGATATGAAGATTGCAATTTTGCAATGACGCAAACGGTCACCACTTTGAGCATCTCCTGTAATGTAAGAAAGTTTATTTTACTACACATTTGACCTTCCATGACTTTCAATGATAGCTCGCTGAAGTCGTCTCAACACCGGCTATCACATCGGGATGAAAAAACATAGCATTCCATTAAAAAAATAGAGATAACCTTGAAATGTCCTCTGTGCCTTCACTCACGCAGACAATGTTTGTGTCGCAATATGCCGTGTAAGTTTTGTATTTAATATTTTTCCATATTATTACAAATAACGGTAATATTCAAAGTGGACAGTTATAGCCCCACCCTGTATATATATTTATTGATTTATATGTAAGGCCTCAAAATGTATTCAGTGAGATTCGTGTTTTTGCTGTCATTCACGCAGCTTTGTTAGACATTTACTGTATTCAGTTACTTTGACATAACTGTTTGAATAAAACCTCTTGTTAAGTTTTATATAAAGTGTTGCTAAACTTCCGTCACCCGAAATCCAACAACTTGATCATCATACATTGATCAAGTGACTCATACATTAATGTTTTTTTAAGTTAATTTGACTTTGTCTTTAAGTTGAATTCCGATAATATACTTTATCTATAACTAGGTTAGAGTATACAGGGTGTTTCCTTATATGTGGGAGCAGTTTAATGGTGGACGGGAAATATTAAATAATGAAAAAGTTTCATATAAACATGTGCCATTGTTTCGTTCTGATATACGGAATTTTGTCCTTCGGTGGTATACGTATATGTTCTTATAAGAATAGCTGACCGGGTTACGTGTCAAAAACTCGAAAGGCAACACATGTGAGGTCTATGGCCCGAGTCAGTCGTATGTGTTTTACGTGCGTGCCTGTGAGTGGATTGTTCCGTATCGACAGCTCACTGATAGATCGCGGAAGAACAAAAGGCCAATGGCTACATGTGAGTAGTTAAAAACCACGATCTGTCGTCAGCTCGCGTCCAACAACCAGAGTGAGAGAGTATGAGAGTATTGTCAAAACTTATGTACACATAATGCTGTCCATAAAACATCAAGTAAACTAGGTTAGACCTAGTGATGGGTAACCATGCTGAGCTGTTCTAGTTTGTTCAAACGAAATGATACTTCAAGCTTGTTCCAGTTACTCGATTATAGTTAGGTCTGTATTATATCTTTGAAAATACAAAAACACGAATGTCTTGTTTTTGCAAGAACACTTTGGAATAGTTCCTAAAGACGTCATCGACTCCAGGTATTACCTACACGTGGCGAAGCATCACGTATCCCTCTCCCTCTCTCTCTCTCTCTCTCTCTCTCTCTCTCTCTCTCTCTCTCTCTCTCTCTCTCT
>NW_015373916.1:81335-117039 GCF_001272555.1 Dufourea novaeangliae | reverse complement strand
CCTCCCACCCTCCCTCCCTCCCTCTCTTCGATGACACTTCAAGAAATTGACTTCGCCATAGGAAGAAACAAGAGAGCTAAAATTCACAGAGCTGAAAGGTTTCACGTATCAGCCCGGGGTGCAAACAATCTTTAACTTTCCGCGCTTCCAGGATCTGCGGAACGGTACAATTAAATAGTTTCCGAAGTAGATTTGACACTGAATTACATCCTAACTTCGTGCAAGCGATTCCGCCCGATTCTGAAGTTTCTCCCTGTTTTCGTTTACAATTCCGCGTAGTTACGATACCCCTCGGAAAGTTGTCATAAGTTGCAGACAATTCCCTCCTATCCTATGACCGCACCCCCTCCCCTTCCCCCCCTCCACACCAGCCTTTCATCGCTATCCGTGTTAGCTTGCTCAGAGATGAGATCCCGCGCGCGCTGGTAAGAAGAGGACGGCGTGGATGATAAACGTTCAGACGGAGACAGATAGAGAAATAAGTACCGCAGTAAACAGAGAGGGTCGGGATAAAAATACGAGAGAGAATAATACGGAGTAAAGCGAAGTGGTCACAGAATGGAAGAAAATTGTCTGCGACTTATGACCCGCCCGCGATGCCGTAACTACGCGGGGCATAACTATACAGCGTTACGCAAGAATGATATCCCGGAAGACTGTTGTAAGTGATACACCGCTGTTTCCCTGCTGCTCGATAAATTCGCCTATCGCGACTTCTAACATGCAGATACACAGGGTTCTCAGAATCGGGCGTTGAATAATATAATAGATAACGCGCATGTGATCTTACGAAACAGACGTAATGTGAATGACGATGGAACTGAAGACTTAATCGTGATAAATTGTGTTTAATAATATCCTTGATAAATTGTTTCGATGATTCTGTTCGTAGAGGGTGGATCACCTAAACGAGATGTATACATGTTGAAAATTTCAGCAAAATTGGTTAACGTTGCTATAATATACAAATTATTAAAAATGTCGGAAATCACAGTTTTTACATCTTTTAATGCCTGTCGCTCGTTTCTGTATCAACCGATTTCAATGAAAGTTTTAGTACGTATATAACTAACATAAATCTTCAATACGTATTTACTAAATTTTTATTACAGCCTCAGATTAAAAACTTGTAAAAAGCGACCTTTACTATTTTATTCGCAATTCCGACTAATTACAACTTTTTCAATTTTTTTTTACACATCATTTAGTAAACTAATGTCCCTAACTTTACAAAAGAACTCAAGTTATTTGGACCAATTTTAAAAAAGTTGTTCCGTTTTGAAGGGTGTACAAATACTTTTGTCCCTCACTGTAGGTACTTAAAGATTACGTTATGAATATGATAAAGTTTATTTTACATTAACAAAAGTTTGCTTATTTATAAGGAGAATTATTGTATTTACACTAACATTACCTTCAATTTTTAGGTTTATTCACCTATATCGTGTGGTATTTTTCAAAACAGCCATGCACCACTAACCGTTAGAATGTACAACATAATCTTTACTTTTGTCTCATTATTGCACCGAATTGTATGTAACAGTACGTTGAACCTTTCTACAATTCTCAAAGTTGATGATTGGTTAGTAATTTTGCATCTCTTGCGAAAATAAGCAGTGAGTTTACAATGATTTATTTTCGAAAAAATATTGGTATTTCAATTACGTATGGAATATGTTTTCAATTGATATACATAGTTCTGGTGAAATAAGACTCCGTTTGCAATAATGCACCTAGAATAACATAAAGGGTTAATGTGTATTTTTCACTTAGGTATAGTTTAATATATACGACAATGGGAGTAATCCCAAGTGTTATACAATAAATACAAGTTGTTCCATAACTTTTGTCGTACGACCCTGGTAGAAACAACAAAAAAATTTCCTTCATATCATTGAATAGTCCAACCCTTTTCAGACATATACCCTAAGCCCTGTAGCTAACGTGTCAGTTTACTGTGAGAATTCACAGTTGACAGGTTGTGCCATAACGACTCACACAAGACGTCATTTCCTAGAGATTATTCATTACAACTTTTCGTGTGGTTTAAATAAAGAAGAATGGTTTAAAGAAATGTCTGGATCATTTGGCGTGAATTGTCTTTTCATCAGAACTATCTAACGCTGATATTTACAATTTCGATAAGAAGTTTTCGTTCTTGACGGCGAACAATACTGACGCGCTAGCTAAGGGCTTATGGAATACCTGAAAAGGGTCGGCCTATTCAATGATATAAAGGATGTTTTTCTGCTCCTTCTATCAGGGCCACATGACAAAAATTATGGAACAACCTGTGTACAGTTGTAAGCTAAGGAAAAGGATACACGCAGTAAAAAGTCAATTGTCAAATAGAAACGCACCTAAAATTTCATCCCCACCACCCAATGTTAACCACGCATCCACATCCCATCAAACACGAGACACGCACACGATGCGCTCTGGGGTCAGACATAACAACTTTTCTTCCTGCTTTTTTAAATACTAATAACTAAGCTCGTGTTTAGTGCGATGCTAGGTACGTGGTTTCATTGTATGATGTATGGTGAGATACTGGGTACGTGGTTAACACTGGGTTGTGTGTGATGGAATGTTGTAGCCAATTTTATCTCGGCTACATCGTACAAATCCTCAAATCAAAGTAAAAATTTTAAGAAATAGTTTTGTAGATAATTCGAAATTCGAGCGACGGTAACATGTATGGGAAAAAGTTGTTCAGAATAGTGACCTTGACAACATATTTCAAGGTCATTGAAATCGGTGGGGAGTACACTTTTATAAATAATTACCGTTGTTTACTTTGTTCTAAATACTTTAGTCTATTATAAGTGCATCGAATTTGCAGTCTATCGTTAATAAACTGTCGTAGCAAGGTGTAGATCTTATATATTCTTAATAAATCGAACAAGTAATATGTTAGTGAATAATCGATAAAAAACAATGCGTCTTTATTAATTCGAGATTCTACAGGCCATACAAAATAAGGTCCTAGACATTTTTATATCTTTCCAAACTCATAAAACGCAGCACGTTGCGACAAATTTAATCACGAGTATTCCTAACGATACACAGATTCGGTTCTTTTCGATCCTAAAATATGAAATTCTATTTCACAAAAATAGTTTATCACGGAGGAATTAATGCGAACGCCCAAAAGCAATAACAAGAGTCCAGAAATTTACTACACATTAACTTTTACGAAGTGTTATTCGTAGCGCTCCGATACAAAAGGGTAACTTTAAATTGAAATTAACATTCGGAAACAATTTTGAAGACAAAATAAAAATTTTCAATATAATTTTAAATTAACTTGCAATTTTTTCATGTGTTTCTTATATTTGTTTATTCTAATGTACATACAGTCTAGAATAAAAGCAGTTTGCAATATACATTCAAACAATCCAAGTCCCAAATAATAGATTCGTGTAAATTGTACTTCGTGCCACCACATTTCGTAACATCGTGATCGAAAAAAGTTATAAAATCGCTTTCGAATCTGTTCGGACGCAGACACGTAATCCTATTATCCAGTTTTATGTATAAGCGGTTCAAATAATATTATTTTTGGCTATCAGATTATCCTTCAGATTCAAGTTCTACATATACACCTTTGTACCGTGAAATAGAAAACGTTTTTCATTCTGTTTTTTTACGGGTTATTTAATAACAGAAAAAAGTGTCTATCATGTTCACAAATAATAATTGACCGAAAATATATTAGCAACTCTTTTAAGGTCATGCAGAGTAACTGTGTGACTGGATAAAGTTATTCATACGATGTTTAATCAATTATTAATGCACTTTGAGGAACAATACCTGTCAAGTCCAATTAGAATTTAATAAATTTACTAATACTTAGTTGCCTATAGTATGATACCGTTATGACGGTAGCTAATACTGGTTGAATGAGAATAATGACCGATCGTTATCCTCGATTGTAATATTATAATTCTATACAATTGGCATAGATGAATCAACATATTTATCTCCACGATTTATTTTAATTCTACACACTCTAATTTCAATCAGTGCATAAAACAATTGAAGAAATTTTATACATTTCAAATTCATAACAGAAACAACCGTAACCTTAATATGTTCCAAAGGGCATTTATAATGTTAACACATTGACTACTCATCAACAGGTCACACGACATTACGACTGAAGTTAAAAATTAATTTTTGCAGTAGAATATTAAATAAAAGAGATACCGTTTCTAAAATACTATAACATAGATACTGCGATCAATTTTTATTAGAAGAAGAAGAGTTTTATCCCCTTTTATAACTTTATAGGTGACAGTTAAATAGTTCACACGTTAAAAGTGTAAGTATTGATACTCAAACCGGATAAATTGTAATATTCAAAATTTTTAATATAAGTTTCAGGTATAACGTAAGAGGAACAAGAATTGTATATATAATTATGTAATTTAAACTGAATTACTTATATATTTAGTATTTACATTTGAATCTGGTATTTCATTATAATTAGTGCACATTCGTTGATTTTGACATAGTGTTCAGTGATTAAAGTCTGTTACAAAACAATTGAGCCCCTATCAGTTAGTCAGTCAGTTTCCAATCAGCATCCTAGTAAACACTTCATGTATAGGGGGTCTTTGATCATTCAGTCAACATCCGAAATTCTCTCAGAACCGCTATCAACTGAATAGGTACTCCACCAATGTATACGTACAAATTTCTATGAAAACTCTGCTCCTCATATACCTAGTGTCTACGATATAATGTGAGTAACAGAAGTGTTCGATCGACAGACTATTTTAATAGTAATTCTGCATAAAATTGTGGAACGCGTTGTAGTTTAAAAAGAAACTGGTCTAAATTAAAAAGAACAAAAACATTTTCGTTATTACAAGCTATTCAACATTTGAATAGACGTTTCTTAAATAATTTCTGCATCATCTACATACCACTGGCAACTCATTTGTGCCTTCAGATAGTTCTTCGTCGATTTTCGAAGTTCAAGTTCTATCTATATAGTTTTTTTATCGTCTGTGATTTAGGTTATGCTTTCATCGAAGCGTTTAAGTCATTCGAAACATATAATTGAACCTATAGCCATTCTTCCAAATGTAGAAAATTATACAAAATTTCACCGAAATCCATTGCTTGTCGATTAGTTCTACGTTAAAAACTATCCAGACAAAGAAAATCGAGTTACAAAAATCACTATAAATCTTGAAAGAGGAAACTTTTCGATACGAATTCGAGGGCAGTTAATATATAATTATAACTGATAATCATGTAACATAAATTGAATTGATAATATTAATATATGTAAGGGGATAATTTTGATTAATGTTATTAAAATAAATAAGGGTGTAACAAAAATGTTGCTCGACCCTGAAATGGGGTACTCGTGGGGCGATTTGGAACAAGTTTTTACTAGCAAAAATGGAATCTGAGGCTTTGTTAACGAGATATTAACGGAAAACCCCGACCAATCAGCGCGCGAGTCTGCCGGCAGAGCTCCCGCGGTAGCGTTGGCTACGTGCAGCGCTTGTACTACGAAGCTCCGAACAAGCAAGTCAGCATGCATCGCAGAAACTGCATACAATAGCAAATGAAAAAGATGTAACAAATAAAATTGAACTTTTCATTTCCCTTTGTTTTCATTTGTTATTCTACGCATTTCCCTTCAATGCCTGCATACTTGCTTATTTGCAAGTACAAGATATAATATATCAATATGTTATACAATTTAATTCGGCATACATTGGACGCTGGTAGTTCTAGTGCTCAAGACTAGATTAAGCGATGAGATTTAAGAACTGACTGCTTTCAACTTTTACGTAGGAAGAATTAAGAACACCAGTTATAAATATCATTACATTTCTAGTTTCAACTGACATACGATCTTAGGGATCAGACAATAGCTGCAGGGTTTGATGATTCAAACGGTGATAAATTGGCGTGACTATTGGTTACCCCGATGACTAATGTTAAGGGATGCACGAGATATATAAAAGGACAAACAATACGAATCAGGGTAAACGAATGGTCATCGAACAAGGTTTTACTATACTTCTTTATTTATTATTTATAATTTGTAAAGCTACAAACATAGTCCAGGCATTTTTTTTTCTTAAATCAACCTTCAAACTAGAAATGAAATTAAAAAGAGAAATCATATAACAGTAAATCAAAATGTGATGATTGTAAAATTCCTCAATTATTGTATACAGTCTTTCGAGTTGTTCCGTACACAGCCATTGCACAATGCAGATACAAATCCGCGATTATTCAAATCCGTGTTCATGGCTCGAACATTGATCTCCCAAACCGGACCGCGTCGCTTCCTCAACAACAATGATTCTATATGAAGAACTATGTTGCCGCGCGCGAGATCTACTGTTATTAAGCCAAGTTTTAAGTGGGATTACTGTTAGTACGTAAAGGTGAGACGAAACTAACTGTTACTAAACGAAGTTCCCTTCACGGAGTTTTTCCTCGACTAAAACTTGTGTGAAACTATCACAAAGGCTGTTTAGAGAATATATTTCATTTAAAAATACTGTGTTATCATCTACCTTAGAACGTTGATAATTTAATAATGAAACAGTAAAATGTACGGTAAAAAAGGAAAATATGCTTTACATCCTACAGATCTATTTTGTAAAATTATGTTCAGTGTGTTCGACAACATGTGTCCGAAATTTTAACCTTTCGTTGTCACACCGGGTCAAATTAACTCAAAATATAATTTTGAAGTAAAGTGTCTTCGAGGCATCATTGAAAATGGCCATGTGATAGTAATTTCAGGTATCCTAAAAAAATTTCTTTCAGAATTTTGTTTCTTTTTCAAGAATTTATTTAAACATGATAGAACTTTGAACGCTAATTTTTAATCATGAACATATATTCAATGTGTTGAATTTCATTCAATTTAATTTAAGAAACAATTTTTAAATAACAACTGATTGAATATCGGCTTGAGTCAAATTGACTCAGCATGACAACGTAAGGTTAAAGTTTCGGACACATGCTGTCGAACACACTGTATATGATTTTACAAAATAGATTTATAGGGAGTAAAGCATACTTTTATTTTTTACTGTACATTCTACTGTTTCCTTTTAAATGATCAACGTTCTGAAATAGATGATAAAGGAACACAGTATTTATAAATGTAATATATTCTCTAAATACGTTTGAAAAAGGAGGTGTGACAACGGAGAGTTAAGAAGTGATTCTACATGCGAAATTAAGATAAGAATTCGGAATAACAAAATTGCGTTAAAGGTTTCGTTCTTGAGTTATTAATTGTTGTGGATTTTAGCGAACAGGCAGATTGAATGTTCTGCAATGATTGGTATGAGAACATTTATGAATTTCTAGCGCAAGTTATCGCGGTTTACGTGATATTAAAAATCACCACTTTTGCGTTGAGCTAAGGGGGTATTTGTGCGTGTCTACGGCATTGATTGTGCGCATAAGAGACCTAGCTAACGCCCCGCTACGGTAGTTTAAAGGCCCGTTTGCACGTTCAGATAATTTGCGCAAACTGACTTGTGGATGCAAGTTACCGTAAATGAACTGAGTCATTATATTCTATTTGAGGCCGGCTTACACGTTCAGCCTACTTTGCACATTTATTTTAATTTTCTACATTGCTATTACATTGTGTGGCTAGTGATTTTTGGTTAAGCAGTATACTGTATATTTTCTGAAACTGAATAAATATTGATAAAATGAATATTTGTTTGCGCAAATTATTTGAACGTGTAAACGGGTTGTTAGGATCACAACACTGTTTTGGTCGCGATCGCGGGTATTTGCACTGAGGTTCCTTCTTATAAAACTCGACGGACCACGTAATGTTGGGACTAATAACTGAACTATATTTATTTACTGTATATACAGAAAGAGCCTGAGTGCTCTTAACTAAAAACAACAATGAACCTAACTGTTCCCTCGGAGTTCCAGCCTAATTGTTGGATCGTTCTAAAATCTGTCTGTATGTGCGATTGTACTGAATGACTGTTTGCTTGTGAATGTCTCTAACTGTCTCAAAAAACTGTTAGGAAAAATGGTTGCTGGGCCAGTGCATCCTCTCCATGCCACTGATGCCAGAATCGTGGGTAAACCGCGCGAGCGCTTACCCTCTCCATGCCTCCCGTGGGTATTTTACCCAAGCATATTCTAGCCTGTCCGTGAGCTCTGCCCCCACTACGTCCTACTCGGCGACTCACCAACACAAGCGTTTTCTATCTCTGTCCGTCCGTGTGCGCTCTACTTCGGGTGTTCTCGGTAAAAGTCTACGTCACGCGTTTACGACGCGACGGCCGAGTGGCCCAAGCCAGGTCAAAATCCCGTATCCCAAGCAATCTAAACGCCGAGAGTCGAGAGCAGCATGAATTCTCTAACGCCCTCATGACGAGGGACCCCGTCCATAACCCCGTTCGAATCCCGATGCGACGCTTTTACTTTTTATTCTTAATTATTGTGTAATTTTAGTTTGTAATTTGCCAGTAAAATAAAAGGTTCAAAAATATTAATTTAAGAAGCATTTTACAAAAATGGGAGATGTATTTATTACTCTTTAATATTTAAATTTTATATTACACAAATACATATTCTCTTATATATACTATAGGCAAATTATTCTTACAATTAGATGTTACCTTCATTCTAACTATTGCAGTACATACATATGAAAACATTGGAAGAAAAATCCATCACATTAATATGTTACGTACAGTAAAATGAAAGCTTGGAAGATATTAATTTCAGAAACGCTTCATTGTCATATTCGGTAGTAGTACTATTATTCCAATTGCGGTTTAAACTATGTGCATATGTACTTCTTTTCAGATATAGAAAAGTAAAGGACCGACGCCGAGAGCAGAATGATTTCTCTCACACGCTCGTTCATGATGAAGAGCCTGTTCGTATCCCGATGCGACCGTTTTAGTTTTTATTTTTAATTATTGTATAATTTCACTTTGTAATATGTCAGTAAAATAACAGCTTCGAAGATATTAATTTGAGAAGCATTTTCAAAATTCGATTTTTGTATTAATGATATATTTCGCGTTTCTGAGAACCGTTGCAGTAGGTCCACGCACATGTGATGTTAGTAGTCCTTTACTTTTCTATGTCTGAAAAGAAGTATACACATAGTGTGAACCGCAATTGGAATAATAGTACTACTACCGAATATGACCATGACGCGCGTATATGAGCAGGTACTTAGGGTGAGACGTATCTGACCGCAACGCGGGCAACCCTATCGTAAATGGAGGCAATAACGAGACTGCACGGTGGCTCATTGTAACACATAATTTGGAAATGTCTTTATTACCGGAAAGTAGGACGGTATTGAATTCTTAGAAACCATTTTAACGTAAAGGGACTTTGAATTAGGTGCAATTATACGCGCGCCGAATACATTATTGTCCGATTATTTCAAAAGGGGTTGTTAGGAATTTCCCAGATTTTGAAAGAAGCATTTTAGCCGCCCAAAGAAATTAATATACCGTGAGTAAAGAAAGTCCATATTGAGGACGGAACACTTGTGACATTATTTACAGGACAAAAAGAAAAGACAATGTGTTGTATGTACATGCATATTATCCATGCTCACCGACATCAAATCAACAAAATGCATATGCGTGGACCAGCTTAACAAAAAAATCTGATTTTGAAAATGCTTCTCAAATTAATATCTTCCAAGCTTTCATTTTACTGTACGTAACATATTAATGTGATGGATTTTTCTTCCAATGTTTTCATATGTATGTACTGTAATACTTAGAATGAAGGTAACATCTAATTGTACGAATAATTTGTGTATACATAAGAGAATATGTATTTGTGTAATATAAAATTTAAATATTGAAGAGGAATAAATACATCTCCCATTTTTTTAAAATGCTTCTTGAATCAATATCTTCGAAGTTTTTATTTTACTGACATATTACAAAATGAAATTATGCAATAATTAAAAATAAAAAGTAAAACCGTTGCATCGGAATTCGAACGGGGTTTCGGACGGAGTTTCGGACGGGGTCTTCATCATGAATGCGTGAGAGAAATCATGCAGCTCTCCGCGTTTAGGACGTAAATTTTAGGTTGCTTGGGATTTAGGATTTTTGTCGAGTAAATTTCTTTTGCCGAGAACACCCGAAGCAGAGCGCACACGGCAGGGGTAGAAAACGCTTGTGTTGGTGAGTCGCCGAGTAGGACGTAGTGGGGGCAGAGCTCACACGGACAGGCTACATATGCTTGTGTAAAATACCCACGGGAGGCATGGAGAGGGTAAGCGCTCGCGCGGTTTACCCACGATTCTGGCATCACTGCCCTTGGCGCGATACTTTAAAGGAGGGGGTTGTCGCAACCCTCTGACGATAGGGGTGGACGGCAGTTCGGCAACATCGCGGACTTTCCCGTCGGTTCCACTTTCCTCGCGCGGTTCCGAGAAACCGTGAAGTCCCCGCGCATAAGTACCGTCCCGAAGTCTGGGGTTTATGACACGTCAATGGTCATGCGGACCCTTCCAAGGTGGGTCACCTGCACATTTGGTTGCCAAATGTCAGGAACACGTTTCCTTCCGAGGGTTTCCAATGAATTTTAAAAATCAATGACCGTGCCATAAACCTGTGTTAGCGACGAGCGCTAACACGGGTCTTAAAGGCGGAATTTTCTATCAGCGTCAGATACATGCGTTCATGTTTGAACGAAGTGTAAGCTATGTCTGTTTTTCATTGCATTCCACTGTCTTCTGACTCTTGTAGTAAGTTCGTTCGTAAACGTGTTAGTTTCGTATAAATTGATATCCAAACATACGTTAACCGTCCAAAACAATGGAAATAAATGTGAAACAAATATAAATTGCAGTGCATTTAAACGCAGGTGCACGTGTCTTACATATATAAGAAATCTTGTCTGAATCCCCCGCGTCAGACGGTTGTCACTCGTACTTTCAACAATTAATAAGTCGGTAACGAGCACTTTAACGCAATTTTGTTATTCCTGCCTTTCATTCATTGTTGGGCATGTAGAATCACTCGTTAAAGTTTCTGACATATACATAATGTTCTTGAAGATCCTATATATGAATTTCGAATTCTCTTCTAGTACATAACTATTTATTCATGTATTTATTTTTTAGATTCTTCCGTATGAGAATAGTCCAAATGTAAAATTATGGTATTAAAGTATGTTCATGTGCATTGTGTATTTTGATATCAGTGAAATTCCGATAAAAGTTCCACTGGTTGCTTAAAGGTATACTATTAACCAAAATAGCAACCGGTTAAATGTATCTGACGAACGAAATTAATTTCGGTTTGGCGGGTTTCAGAAAGTGCTTGCGATGTTTTATTTCCAAAGAAGATAATTCCTAAGCAATATTTCTTTCTGAACGGTATTTCGTAAAGGAAGACATAGGTATAAATTAAATCTGGCTTCCACATTAAAAAGTAAAATTGAGATCATAAATGTTAAATCACTAAAATAATAGCTATTTTAAATTCAATGCTCTAATCAATCCGAAAACAGTGTTATACAGGGTGTTCGACAACTAGTGGCAAAAATTTTAAGGGGTTATTCTTTGAGGCAAAATCAGACGAAAATCAAGAATAACGAACTTGCGACAAATGCTTTGTTTGTTAGTTATAAGCGTTTAAAAATTGACCCAAATGATGGCAATCCTCACGCACGGAGTGTCAGCAGACCACGGTACGAAAGGAGCGTACAGACACTTTAATGACTCAACAACGTGCAGGAAATGTAGGTAGAACAGCTGTCTACTTACCCCGTAGAAGATGTCGATAACTTGTGAGCGCGGTATTTGAGTCGAATCCACTTGTATCGCATTCACTCTGATTTCTCGATAAAATTCGCAAGAAATGTAAATATTTTCTTACGAATATTATCGAGTAGAGAGGGTTAATGCCCCCTCTAGATGGCACGTACAACAATTGTCCTGTCCACGAGTATCCATGAAATTAATCCGCACGTGCACGTACACCACACAAAGTCCGCGAAAAATGTCCACACACACTGCGCGATTAATTAGACCCGCGAACTGTTCCTCTGTTGTGTTTAACATTCTACACGTTACACAAAACTAAAACCCAAAATAATTTATTTAGAACTATTTAACACAAATTTTTAACTTACAATAATTAATTTATGACAACTATTTACACTAATTTTTAACCTGCAATAATGAATCAAAACTACAATCTTTAATGAAATCTGCAATAATTAATAAAAACTACGGTAATGAATTTACACTATTTATAACAACGACGTACGCTACACTACTAAATAATCACTACGTAATCGCTAAATAAACTAAAACTTAGTTTTCCGAACATGAACTCGATTTGCTCGAAGAATGCAAAGGGATCCGATCAAAAAGGACAACTGATATTGTTGAACTGATCCTCCCTCGTTAGGATCGATGTGGCGTAATAGATCGATCCCCACTCTTTCATGGTCAGTACTTTTTGGGAAGGAAAAGCTGCATGGGAAAGTCGAGGTCACGTTTCTTTCCGCATATTCTTAGAGCAACATCTGTATTTTTTTTTCATACACTACTCGGGCCCACTTGGCCACGATGCCGAGGGTGTGCGAGTCTGGACATTATAAAACTCTCTCTTGTCTTCTACAGTGCGACCACCCGCGGATTGCTTGCAACGTGTTGCTGCCATCGACGAAGACTTTGCCTATTGTGTCCTCGGCTGTTCCTCTTGACATTAACTTGTAAAAAGAACTTTCAATCTCGAATTCCAACTCCATGTTAGAAATGGTTCATATTACACAGAATGTATTTGTTTAACAATTTTATTTATTTTAGTTTCTTAGTTTCTTCATGCATCGTAATGAAGGTGCGGCAAATTTCATCTTAATTTCATTCTAATATCATTATACGTTTTGTATGATCCATGTTAATTGCATATTACGCTGCTGCGGATGCAAGAAACTCAAACACTTGGAGTAAGATCGAAGTGGTAATAGAATGTGCATTGCACATAAAACATACAGTAAGTCAATATTCAATATTTCAGGGATAAAGATATTATCCTATCGGGCGAAGCTTCGAACGATAAGCAATTAACGCATGCACTCGTTTAAAAACATCGTTCAGCTCCCCGCGACGGAGGACAACCTCGTTTTAGCTAGTTTATACCAGTCACCCCCTGAATAAAAGGCATTCAGATATGAATGACACCAGCCGCTTACGGTCGACCGACGAAGGCAGCTTGCTACCTGAAATGGAGCCCGCCGCTGTTTTTACCTGCTTATTGTGTACTTAATTTCATTACTTTCACTTTAAAAATCATATTATTCTTGAATAATATGACCACGTGGAGTAAACGACCCGCATGAAAATTTGTCGCTGAAAATTCGAAACATTTCGCAGCGGTATTGTCATTTTCTCGGCTTTTTAATCTCTGCACTTTGTTTACCCCTCACACTCGCACACATATCGACAGCTGTCTCGGTATCTTCGAACGCTGTGGTACGGTTGACTCTAGATTCGATAAGAATAATCCAAAACCAGATAAAAAAGGTATTGTCCTTTCTAGCGAAGCGTCGATCTGTTCGACCTAATAAAACGCCTCATTTCGAAAACTGACTGTGGCGCTCGTTCGGAAACTCTGGTAAGGGTTGCGGTTTATGATAATATTGTCCTCCGTCGCGGGGTGCTGAACGATGTTTTTAAACGAGTGCATGCGTTAATTGCTTATCGTTCGAAGCTTCGCCCGATAGGATAATATCTTTATCCCTGAAATATTGAATATTGACTTACTGTATGTTTTATGTGCATTGCACATTTTATTACCACTTTGATCTTACTCCAAGTGTTTGAGTTTCTTGTATCCGCAAAAGCGCAATATCCAATTAACATGGATCATACAAAACGTATAATGATATTAGAATGAAACTAAGATGAAATTTGCCGCACCTGCATTAAGATGCATGAAGAAACTGCATAGAATAAAATAAAGAAAATTGTGAAACACATACATTCTGTGTAATATGAACCGTTTCTAACATGCAGTTGGCATTCGACGTAGAAAGTTCTTTTTAGAAGTTAATGTCAAGAAGGACAGCCGAACACACAATAGGCAAGGTCTTCGTTGATGGCATCAACACGTTGCAGGCAATCCGCGGGTGGTCGCACTGTAGAAGACAAGAGAGAGTTTTATAATGTCCAGACTCGCACACCCTCGGCATCGTGGCCAAGTGGGCCCGAGTAGTGTATGAAAAAAAAATACAGATGTTGCTCTAAGAATATGCGGAAAGAAACGTGACCTCGACTTTCCCATGCAGCTTTTCCTTCCCAAAAAGTACTGACCATGAAAGAGTGGGGATCGATCTATTACACCACATCGATCCTAATGAGGGAGGATCAGTTCAAGAATATCAGATGTCCTTTCTGATTGGAGCCCTTTGCATTCTTCGAGCAATTCGAGTTCATATTCGGAAAACTAAGTTTTAGTTTATTTAGCGATTACGTAGTGATTATTTAGTAGTGTAGCGTACGTCGTTGTTATAAACAGTGAAAATTTATTACTGTTGGTTTTATTAAGTATTGTAGATTTTAGTGATTATTGTAGGTTTTATTAAGTATTGTAGATTTTAGTAATTAATGTAGGTTTTATTAATTATTGCAGATTTCATTAAATATTGTAGGTTTTATTCATTATTGCAGGTTAAAAATTAGTGTAAACAGTTGTTATTAATTAATTAATGTAGGTTAAAAATGAGTGTTAAATAGTTCTAAATTAATTATTTTGAGTGTTAGTTTTTAGTAACGTGTAGAGTGTTAAACACAACAGAGGAACCGCTCGCGGGTCCAATTAATCGCGTAGTGTGTGACCATTTTTCGCCGACGGGACAATCGCGCAGTGTGTGTGGATACTTTTCGTGGAGTTTGTGTGGTGTACGTGCATGTGCGGATTAATTTCATGGATACTCGTGGATCTAGAGGGGGCATTAACCCTCTCTACTCGATAATATTCGTAAGAAAATATTTACATTTCTTGCGAATTTTATCGAGAAATCAGAGTGAATGCGATACAAGTGGATTCGACTCAAATACCGCGGTCACAAGTTATCGACATCTTCTACGGGGTAAGTAGACAGCTGTTCTACCTACATTTCCTGCACGTCGTTGAGTCATTAAAGTGACTGTACGCTCCTTACGTACCGTGGTCCGCTGACACTCCGTGCGTGAGGATTGCCATCATTTGGGTCAATTTTTAAACGCTTATAACTAACAAACAAAGCATTTGTCGCACTTTCGTTATTTTTGATTTTCGTCTTATTTTGCCTCATAGAATCCTCCCTGAAATGTTTTCCCACTGGTGGTCGAACACCCTGTATAGTTATGAAGATAAGAATATGTGGATGTGTAATTACTTGTCTGTGTAATAATGGATCTGTAAAATAATGGATGTGTAATTGTTTGTCAAAAGCGATTATGTCCAGTGTAATATTATGTTACATAATAAAACAGTAATTAAAAAGTAATGTTTTGCCTGTTACTATCATATGCATGTCAACGTGGACGGGTTACGGCACACTAATCCTTCATTCTGGTTAGTTAAAATGTGCCCATTGTTCCTAACAATGAATAACTGTCTGTTACTCGAATTACCGTAATCGAGTCATTAAGTGCCATCGTTCAAAACCGATCAAGATATGATCGTTAACCTATCCGCTGAATGAGAAATTAGAGTGTCGCGTGAAGAACAGTATAGCTCGACCCCGAACTGGGCTAAACAATGGAGAGACGCTGGCGGCAGGGCGTGGGAGGAATTACCGAGGCGAGGTATAAAAGCACGTGACGTCGTCATTGTAAGCGTAATCCGGTGGCATAAGCCATAAGAGGCCCACAGTTTTAAGAATCGGAGCGACGACAGCATTGTTGTTTGGACGTTATAAAACATGTACTACTGTCCGACAAAAAAAATTGAAAGGTATACGGCGTGGTTCCGAATGGATGAGTTTTAGGGCTTATGGGAGTGATATGTGCTTGTTGACCCGTGGAAAAATTTTCGATTCACAACGTGAATAGAAAAAATTAATACATTCGGGGATTCAAACTTTTCTGGATATTTGTTGGTGAATAATTCTCTAGCTTCTAATCATCGTTTCATGAATCAGGACAAATCTAATATTAAGTATGAAAATGAGTTATGTAATATTTGTTATTATTTACGGTATTTATGTTTACGGTATTAGAATGGTGTATTATATGAACAATTACATCATTGTTATTCAACATTTCATATCCTGTGTAGAAATTTTAAATTGAAAGTATGTTAAAGATGCAGTATCGAAGAAATAATTAATAATATATAATCTATGATTTCTTAAATTTACATGAATTTAAATTAACTTTTGGTATATAACAACTAAAGGTTTATAAATGATGAAATAATTAAGATATCGAAAAATTCTTACGCTACATTGTAGTATATATACTTAATGTAGTATATTTACTTTCATGTTGAACAAAATTGAACGTGTAGTTTCAGAGATTTTGTGTCGACCAGTTCGAGAAGCAGTTTCGAAAAAACGTTGAAGGAATCCACGAGGCCTTTCTACTATGATATCATCCGTCCCCGTATACATTAATATAATTTCGCAGATTGTTTGAATTTTGAAAAATTGCTTTGACAAAATGTTCTATGTTCTTGAAACCTCGAGACAATTTCTTGAAAGAAAGTTCGACTCTTTTTGAACCGTCATGGTGATCTACCGCTCTAAATTATATTGGGTTCAGTTAACACTTTCCTTTCGTAAATTTTTTTACGGCGGACACTGTAAATCAATCATAATTCGAACTAAAAATGAATTTAAAATATTCCTCATCATTTACGATTTCTCTCAATAATATAAGCCATCACTGTTCACTCAGCAAGCTTCAAACCACTTCTTTTAACAGCATGTACAGACCTTGAGCAAACGTTATTAGAATTCGAAACGTAACAGTCGACACTGTCTTGCTTCGATCCGTTCTTCCCTTCGACTCTAGTTTGTTCTCGTCGAATAATCATAACGAAGGAAACGTACGGAGGTCTGTGTATGAGGTTTACAGAGGATTCGAATGGTTTACAAAGGGGAGAACCCCGACGGTGTCGCGTCTGCGGGTAGACTGAGAAAAGTGAGTCACTTAGGTTTAAGAGAGTGTAGCCACTCCAACAGAATAATCCAGGAATACCTGTAGATGAGCGTTGCGCTAAATCGCTCGAGAAACCTGGGGTCTGTCTGTGAAGTTTTTTGTCTCAATGATAAAGAAGCTTCAGGCGAACGGGTTCTTCGAGCCTGCGAACACTTTCTGAGGACTGTGATGCGTCGCGACAATTTTAGTTTCTAAATATATTAAATTACAAGCAAATTACACAGTTTCATTTTCGAAATATATTAAAATACAGGAGAGAATAACGTAATTGCGTTTGAGGCTTTGTTTGCGAGTTATTAATCACTAAAAATATTCTCAGCTGATACTCGGGCTCGAACGATGACCTGGTGAAACTAATAAATGAAATACAGTAGTATCTCAATGAATGCGACGAACTAGTTTCCGCTTCGGAGCATTCCGAAGTCGAGCCTCTGCTTAGCTCCTGTTTGTTCTGTTTTAATTGGTTTCAGGAGGGGACCTCCCCAGTGGTGGGAATAACACCGTTGTTCGTGTCGCATTCATCGAGGCATCACTATAATATGAAATGAGTGCACTAACTTGTTGAACAGTCGAAGAAGGTGACTCTCAAGTAGAAGAGACCATTGCGTCGAACGTATTTTACACGTGCTTTGCCTGTATTTTCAATAAATTAATAACTGAGGAATTGTAGCCTCGATAGCAATTTCGTTATTCTTGATTTCCATCTTAGTTTAGCATATAGAAGCTATCTGTTTATGTTGCGAGTTTATTACGGGCCGAGTCGATCATTGGATTGAATCGACCGCCCTAGGATAGCTAGTTCTATCCTGAAAAGGATACGGAGTGAAGGTGGTGTTGCAGCGAAAAGACACATCGGAGTTTGGCCGGAACAGTTTATTGTTCAGAGTCTTAAAAATGTCTCACGAAAACACGATTACACTCGGTGGGCACTGGAGAGCCGCGAAGTGGTAATCGAAAGTGCCGTACACGAAAAATCTAGGCGATCACGAAAATCGTTTACACTAATCATCACCGACTATCGGCACGAATTATACTCGAGCGTCGAGAGCGATAAATATAACACTTGTGGTATTGCGATAATTAACGCACGAGTTGAAAAATTAGAACCTTTTTAAAATCTGCGATTGCTACAAACGTTCTTCACGACAGAAAGCTCGACAAGCAGAGAAGTTTCTACTGGGGTTTTAGTTCAAATTCGTTAGGATTTTTCAGAGAAGCACCGGATTGGTTCCAAGAATATCCATCACCGCTTTGGCGGCAATCTGTAGTAGACTGGAAGAAAATGTGAAAAGGAAAGGAGAGGGAGCGTTCTGGGCCTGCTAGTGGGGACTCGTCGTCGGTAAGGCTACCTAGTAGACCCTGCCTTAGACGCCAGGATACACAATGGTCGATTAAGGGCACATATATATGAACGAGGAACGCTTCAGGTACTTGCGGGAAAGGTGTGAACTCGGTAGACCTCTGATGGCGAATGTAGGAGGTAGTGCCGCCACAACCGCAAAAATATCGATAGATAATCGATAGTTCGAACAGAGTTACGCAGTTCCGTAAATATGTTAACGCACGCGCTCTAACGCACCACGGTCGCGAAATTCAGGGACGAAACTAGCAAATCGGCGTTGGGCGCACGCAATCGTTGACAGGCTCGCAGTATGGTGCGAGAGTGCCCTATCCTATTTACTTTGGACGAACGTGTCTCTTACATTTTCATTCCAAAACACCATCCTTTAAACGTATTACACATTTTGATTAACACCCTGTAGCGTAAAATAAAATCTTAGTTTCATTTTTTTCCATTATTATGAATGAGAATGGAACAGAAAACTTTTAGACCTTATTATGTACGCGTTTACTATAAAACATTCGACGGAATGAAATAAAGGTACTTGGAAATATAAGAATCTGATGTTGGAACTTATTCTCTTTTCTCTTGAAGCATTATTATACCAGACAGTAAGCACAGACCTCGTTTCCCGTAAGATAAGAAATGGAAGCACACAGCCACGGAAATTCCGTCGATTAAAAAAATGAGGTGAATCTGCACAAATCCCCGTTTTGTTGCTTGTTTTTGTGTCCTCATCTGTTTGGCGCAGCAAGCACGGCGCACTACAAACGAATAAAGCGTGCTCAATTATACTTCCTCTCTCTTTCCACGTTTCACCTTTCACTTCCCTTTATTCCGGGAGTTCAAGTTGAAGTCGTAAGATACTGACTTTACCGGTTCAACCGCGAACTAGACGGCGATCCTGAGTGCTTGCAGAGCTCGCACCGGTACCTATGTACAGTCCTCCAGAGAGCCTTTCGAACATCCTCACAGCAGAAAATTAATTTCATGGCAACGACTACCGATACGCTTTGGAGTCAATGGTTTTCTACATATTTAAACTATATTGTACACAGACTTGTGTATGCATATACATAAGTATACATATAGTTTCAAATACTACAAATAGTAGCAAAATAAATTTTAACATCATTTTCTATATTGTTAAATATCTAAGTACCTATTATAATTTGATGGTGTCAAAAAGTTTCCAGTAAACATGTATGTAGTAAGGTAAAAAGTTTCCCGGTCTAATCTTCATTTATAACACTATCAAAAAATAAAGATCCTTTTTTATTTCTAAATATAATTTTCCCCTATGTTAACATATTTACGTAAGTAAAAATGTTAGAAATTAACGCAGATGTGTCCATTTACTGGAGGTTATACTACTTTGATCAATTAAAAAAATATCGCCCTTCGTTGAATTTACTTTGAAATAACAAAAACAGTTTATTGGAAAAAGTTATTCATTAATGAAAAAGGCATGTTTGGACAATGTTCAGAATTAATTTTACACAGGAAAGAATATACCAGTAACAATTTATTCACAGTATATCAACTAAATTAACAATGTATCAAACACAATTTATGAAATAAAATATGTAACTAAATAAAACTCATTTGTTCATCGGTTATGATACAATTTGTCCTGATTGTTAAAAAACAACAAAATACAGGCATTTCCAACAAAAGAATGTCTTTTACACAGAAAAAGGCTAAAAATGCTGAAAAAATTCTGCGTATACAAATTTCCAGTTCCACAAACTGTTTTGAAAAACTGAGCTAAAAAAAACTCAGCAGCCAAGGATTTCGTTGAATAAAGAATTAAATCAGGCTATTATAAATCAGTTTCAAAATTTTGAAGTGGTCATTAAATAAAAAAAATAAATCACAGTATTATAAATCATTTTAATAATTTTTGTTTCTATTATATGTTACACGTTTTCATGTCAAAAATGTATAAATATCCGCACTCTGGTTGTAATTTGTTACTAAGTTACTTATTAGTGTCAGATTCGCTCGAATAGTGATATGCAATTTGTTAGCAGACATACAAATTTTTATGCAGTTTGCTCTCCAAAGTTTTTATTTTTCACTTCACATACTCCGGAAATACATATAACGGCGCAGAATGTATTCAGAAGCGCCAATGAATTCACACTGTACCATTCTACAATTTTTAATAAAGAAAGTAACTTGTCACACACAATGAAAATAAATTGTATAAAAAAAGGTTGCAGTGAAGAAGTGATTCATCGTCTTGTGTGTTGGTTAACCGTTTGTAGTCTATGTGTCTTCAAACGGAATCGTATAAATGGTAGCAAAAACGCACGTAAAGTTACAAAATTTTCTTTACATTTATATTCGCTGTTCCGAATTATTATTTCGCAGTGTCTTGTAGAACTGTTTAATTAAAACACGTATTTCATTTTAAAATTTGTTTTGGAAGAATTGTGGAAAAATTTCATCTCGATGTTACAGAATGAAATATGTGAAAAAACCGACTTTGTTAAACTATTGACAACGTTTCATGTATCGGTGGAATACGAACTGAGTTTCAAATATCATTGATGATATATTGATACGCGTGAACTTTTACAGAAAAAAATTGACAATACTGATATTATTCTACGCCAATATTTCATTACTTCATTCATGATTTTTTGTCATATATTTCTAGTGTTACACTGAGTACGCTATGAGAAAATGAAAAATGACGATATTGATATGTTTTTAAATAACGACAAAAATGATACAAAGAACCGCAGAAATCAATGTTAAAGGTGGACATGCCAGAAAAGTAATCATATCTAATTTACCTTTTAATTCCGTTTTCATTTTTGTTTTGTGATACGAACACTTCCATGTTTCTTTAAAAAATTTACACACATGAAGAAGAACTTTTTTCTTTAGAACATATACACATTGAGAATAACTTACACATTGTTACATCTATTATTATATTTCGAAGCTGGCACTCGACAATTCTATTTTTTCATAATAGTTGTAAGTATTTTACCCTGAATTTCACTGAAACGTCATACGAGTTATTAATTTTTTATTTATGCATCTAGAAAGATATCACTGCCACTATGTATAATACATACATTTGTGCGCTTCTTTAAGGTTAAGGAGAAAGCCGTGCGAACATCTATTAATTTATTATAAATTTCATTAATATATCATAGTTGGCATTAGAATTGTATAAATATATACATATAAATCTTTAAATCAGATTTTCGGGAGAGTATATAAAATAATGGTACGAAACGTCTATTGACATGTATATTGTATTCGATTATATATGCATACATGTTACGCCCTGTGTGCGTAGTATGCAGGCAGGTGCATACTAGAATAATTTTAAAGGAATTAGGTAACTAAAGTACCTTTCCCGAGATCGCCTCGTGTATCAAGCCTTGGAGCCTGTGCGTTACACTCGGTTAGGTTGACGTGTTTCTTGTTTCAGTAATTATCGTGAATGAATATATGTTTGGATTTATTCTAAACGTTGGATAAATATCATAACTTGGTGTTATGGTACAATATGGCTTACTTACTAAATACTTATCTAACGATACTCGGTAGACGTCGTACCTTCCTTCTCTTGGCCGAGGTAGGATGCGATTAACGGATCTCCGAATATGATTAGATGTGGACGTTTAACGTCGTTGTAACTCTGGTCATCGGGTCTATTTTCCCGGACACGAGGGTCACACGCGAGGGACCGTTCTTTCAGTACGCGGTATCATGATAATCAGCGATGAATCGATGGTTTGCTGGTGTATTTATAATTTCGAAAAGTTAATGGAAATGGCAAGATTGAACGCCGTGGCGGTGTTCCGAGGTATAATGCGGATATCGTCTTCGCCGACACTGTACAACCTGAGTACAGGGCAACGTCCCCCGGCAGTTAAACGGAATTTCTTAAATCGGAAGTTTTCTATAACGGGTGGGACGTAACATACACAAAAAGAAACAGGAATGTTTTTTCTTTTATATTACACCATGTTGGTAATATTCCTTAATTATTCATAAAAATAGTAGGAATACTATTAGAAATACTAATTTCTCTGATAGAGAAGTAGAATAAATGACATTTATAAGATGGCTTTTAATTCTTACTCTTACACGAACATGCAATTGCAGTGATATCCAGAATTATTTCTAGCATTTGTGATGAAGATAATTTGTTGAAAAAATTATATAAAACTTCGTTTAAGAAATTCGAAAGTGTTGCTAATGACGATCAATGTTTCGACCACCGTCAGAAAATCAAGGCTTGATTAGAGAAAACGTCTGCATAACCACATTATAAACTGTAAGGCAGTTGAAGATTCAGCTAACTTGTTAGTAATTCGGCGTTTACCATCTTTAAAAAACAAAATCAGTGATAAAAAGACGAAACTATTTATGCACTGACCAACATACAATTCTATCATTCTGCTTCTTTCACTACCATCGTTATAATTTTTTATGATACTTTCAAATATGTGAAAAATGTTTGCTAGACGTTCAGTTTGTCAAGTCAAATCCTTTTTATACAATTACATGACATTCTCGTCAAGTGGATTCAAAGTACATACATCGACCAACGAAAAGGATCCGTGTTAAGCCTGGAAAATCGAACATCGGCAAGATTCACCGTGAATCTCGATACAATCGTAAACAGGAAATTCAGTAAAATGCAACGCTTACAAAGCGGCCGAGATCGAAACCCTCGCTCGCTCGCGCAGTCCGGAGGGGCAAGTGGAATTTGTCAAATCGACCGGAAGAGATCGTCTGAGAAGAACAATATCGCACGGTTAATTTACTCGGGCAATAATGCCTGGAATCATAAGCCCCAGGTGTTACATCGCGAATCTTAGACCCTCGTAAACACCGAGCACAAGAGCACGAGAACGGAGCTAGGTGAATGCAGGGTGAATGAGGAAGAGAACATTGTGAGTGGGAACAGCGAGACTGCTGAAGGAAGACAGAGGGTGGGAAAAGGGTGAGAGATGTTGGAGTGAGCCGAGGAAGCCCAAGGGTACACGCTACTTTCCTCAGCGTTGCAGTATCAATAGGTAAAGTTGGCCGAGGATAGTTCAGTTATGACGGCATGCGTTACCACTTTCATCTTATCTTCGGCTCTGGCTTTTGAAGTATCAGCCATTAAAAATCGTGATTCAAGCAGTGAAAAAGCGCAAGACAAAAGTATTGTTATTATGTGGAAAATATTTTTTTATCGTTAAACTGGACTATAGGTTAGCATGGGAGGTTAGGGTGTGGGGGTTAGCATATGGACTAACAAAATTTATTTGATATGTCATTGTGGTACAATTTTAATATATTCTATACCAGGTGAAGAAAAGTCACTGTTTAAACTATGTGGGGTTAATTCTACATTCTACATTGCCCATCATCAAATATATCGTTTTAATAAAAATGTATTTTAAACAATGGATAGACCGTTAAATACCAGATTACTTGCGTATATTTATAAATAATATAGCAATTTTAAAACCGTTGGAGTTAATTTATCCTTACATAATTCACGGAAGGTTAAATAAATTTTAGGCATCGCTACCACTTATAGAAAATTGAGATTTTAAATAAAAAACCCGTATTACATAACCAAGTTGAACCGTTTATTTTTAGAAATGAAAAAAAGGAATTTCTGAAAGAAAGGAGGTATTAAAGTTCCTCGCTTCACTATATCGTTTACAATTCTCATGTAATGACCTCATGAAATGCCTTACTTCTTCTGTAATTTTCATCGATGTTCCAAATTCAATCCGTTGACGACGGGTACTCGCTGATCCACGGCAGTGCCTTTCTAATCGTGACTACGTAGACAATAACTTTATATTATTCGTTAAACATTGTCCAATAATTACGACCAATATGAGAACGTTGGGTCCGCCTTGGGATAGCGATCTCGAAACACTAATGAAAAGAAAAAAATTTCGTTCCCGCATCTTTCAGATGAGAGCACTGTATAACAAAGTCTCACAATATAATGTTAAGACTTTAATTTTAAGAACCACCCTACTGCACATGCTTATCCGAATTCTTAGTTCAAAATTTATTCTTTTGTTTATTAGATTTACAATTATGTAAAATTAATTACGGTATTATAAATCTTGATTCAAGCAGTAAGGAAGTGCTGGCCAAATGTAAAAATTATTATGTAGAAAAAGTTTGTTTGCCATTGTCACTGACTAGACTACGGATGTTTTTGCGAATTCATAGTTCTAAATTTATTCTTTTATTCAACTAGGCTTTAGCATGTTAACAATAACGTGTAAATATCATTACTTGTTTGCGAATATTTATGCAAAATGACACTTTATAAGGTAATTCGTAAAGACAGGTGGAGAAGTAAAAATTTGTGTAATATACTAATAATATACTAACGGTACATATGAAAAGAAGATTAGGAAGGTTGCATAAAAAATAATTTTTGTAGAAAATATGAAAAATAAATTTGGGATTTTGACTAAATCATTTCGGAGTTGTCATTGAACATAGAATCGAATTTCTAATGTACGATATTGCAGTCGAAGTCCATTATTGGGTCATTCCACGCAAAATCGGACACTTTTTGGAACACCATCTCGGATTTTGTTCGAATTTGGATATGTTATAGTCTTCAGCGATATATAAACGTACCTTGGAGGATTTTTGAAAATTTAAAAAATTGTTGATTTAACAGCTGTTTGAAATTCAGGGTCAACCTTTTTTCAATAAATCATCATTATTGAACTAACAACCTGATCAAAACGAGCTTTGCGGGTACTTATAGTGGAGACATAAGAGTACCAAATAAAAATTATTTCAGTTAAAAAACTTGGTTAACCACTTATTTTGCAATTGTTCAGTTCAATTAATTTTCATACGGCCAATTTTAAAGTGTCCATATTTTTGAAGATATATCCATAAAGAGGACAAATAGGGCTATATTCTTATTTTTTTTTTAAATTTTTAAATAGTTTTCCGGTATGGAAACAGGACATTTATTTAAAGCAATTGCAAGATAAATGGTTAAAACATATCTTTCTTTAACTAGAATAATTTTTATTTGGTACTCTTATGTCTCCACTGTAAATACCCGCAAAGCTTATTTTGATCAGTTTGTTAGTTCAATAGTTATGACTTATTGAAGAAAGGTTGACCCTAAACTTCAAACAGCTGTAAAATCAACAATTTAAAAATTTTTTTAAAATCCTTTCAGATACGCTTATATGTATATCGCTAAAGACTACAACATATTCAAATTTTAACAAAATCCGAAATGGTGCTCCAAAAAGTGTCCGATTTTGCTTGGAATGACCCTATTACACGAAGACTAAAAAGAATTTAATCATTTAATGATCTAAGAGGAATGTTTATTTTCAAATTTTCGAATAATACCCAACTCTTATTATTCAAAAACCAAATGAAAGGCATTTTAAAGTTTTGTATGCAAGAAGTACTCTAAAGCAAACATAATATGTATTTCTTGTTTAGATGATACTGCCCAAATAGCACAAAAACGTCCTATGTACGTCCGATGGACGTACGTTCCGGACGTTCTGTACATTCGGGGGATGTCCCGAAAAGGTCCATGTGTCCCCGTTAGGTCCTCGTTAAGATCTTTAAATGTCCTAGGAAGGTCCTATTTACAAAGTGGAACGTCCTGAGGATGTCCTGTGTCAACATTCTCAGAATGTTTCCCGAATGTGTAAAAGTAACATTCCCTGTGCGTTTTGGTAACGTTTAAAGAGATTTTAAAAACGCTATGGTAATGTCTTAAAAGACATATAAGAAACGTTTCCCAAATGTGTAAAATTGCGGTTAGGTTTCATTCTGTGCAAGGTGACAGGAGTTAGGTTAGGTTGGTTTGCGTTTAACAAATAAAAGATTAACTTTCCTGCGATTTCCGCACTTAGTAGAAATTAGATCTAGTTATTTTCTGTTAATAAGTAAAAGGTTAAATTTCCTATAAAAAATTATAATGAGAATATATGTCTGAGGATTATGATCTCCAAGTACATTGTGTTTATTTCCATTTTCACAGCAAAACTCTGATTCGGTGTTGGTTAGAGACAGTTTAAGAAAAAAACATGTTTTTTCAACTTTATTGAGGTTTTCGCTAGTGTCGTTACACTTCTCTATTGATTCTTTAACCCCTTCGCACTGGTGGACGAGATATCTTGTCCACCGGTGCGAAGGGGTTAAAGACTGATACCTTGTTCGTGGGGTTCCATCACCTTGCACGGAATGACATTGGTAAAAATACTAAACGACACCATCCAAAATTTAAGTCTCGAGAACATCCGTAGAACTTTTGGGACGGACGTTTCTAGAACATCCGACATTTAAGTCTTACGAACGTCCTAGGGATGTCCAAAATGGACGTGGGACATTCGGATATAAACTGGACATGAAACGGACGTCCTTAGGATGTACGGTGCTATCTGGGTGAAAGGGAAGATACTACATCACCCACATAAAATTTGAGAAACAATACCAAAACTATCACCTTCTGATAATTCAAGATACTGAAGTTTCTATGCACATTTTACCTATAATATATAATCTCCAGCGAGTTATAGATCATAGATAATGAAACAACTGCTTCAATTTTGTCCAATCACAATATTTATTATTTTTCTGTTGTAAGTGTCTGTGTTATATTTTCATATGACTATAATTACTTCCCATTTATTATAAAATAAAGAATATGCTGGCCTGTTTCATAATAATAATAACAGTAATAATAAACTAGTGGTTTGCGTTATAAATTGAACCGTGTTCTCACTGTACCCGTCTGTGCTTTCAAAAAAATTAATTTAATTAGTTTAATAGATATGAAATTTACATATTTGAAGTATATTTATGCAGTATACCATGTATTTTATATATCTGAATAAATAGTTTGTATTAATTTGGTCGTCAAATAAAAATATCAACATATTTATACTTTGTGTACTGAGCACACGACACGTCCGCGCGTGTAACAAAAATGGGTGCGCCCGCCGGCCGGTTAAAAAAACCGTAGTTTGTTAATTGTTGATAAAAACAGCCAGCCACTGGTGAAAGTTACTCGTGAAAGTAACCCGTCGTCATAGTGTTAAGAACGTATAGTGTGTGCGTGTCTAATCTGTAAGAAAGTGATGTGAATGAAACGCAAGCAGTGTGAAACCGTAAAACATGGAAAATGGAGGATTATGAAATATACGTTAAAAGATACAGAGGCAGTTTAATGGCTGTACAAACTTACATTTCATTTGTATTTTCTTCTCATTAGAGTTAATGAACTGTAACATTCGCGTTAACGCTCACTTTCGCAAAACCTTACCCCTCATAATATTTGGAAAAATTTCTGGATTCTGTATCCACTCTGTATTATTTTAATGAACTCGATGGCTGTGTCTACAGTCAGCAAGGAAACGACCACTATTTGCAGTGTTTAATGATGACCAGTATCGCACTAGTTCCACCTCCGACGAGCCAGGAAGGGAGTGGACCGAAATAGAGAGGATAAATGTTTGGTAAGGAGGACGAGGGTAGATGGAAGTAAAATGTGCATGGCAATTTCCCTGCGCGCGAGCCCCGCAATTACCAACACTAGTTTCCATCTAACTTCAGCCAACACACTGATAATTTGTATCTGACCGTGACATTCATTCTTCCTTATCATTCCTTAGACTGTAGAGAACGGAAAAATAATCCGCGAAATGTCACTCGTATAACGGAAATGGCTAAAAGATGCTTATAATATTTTTGGATCAAATCGGATACCAATTTTATCTCCGCGAAAAGTGAATTCAATTGCACCAATTTACGGATGAGAATTATTCTTCTTACGGGCTCTGTGAAGTAAATTATGCATAACTACATTAAAATTATTGGCCACCGCTGACGGTAGAATGGGAATTCCTTGCGAACCGTGGCGTATTCAAATGAGAATTAAATTACACTTGATTTTATGTTTTTATTTGCATTTATTCGCTTCATATTGTATGCGGCACTCGTAAATAGGCAACTGTATACGGGAAACAGTGCTCGGCTCCGAAATAATATTTTTTTTTTAAATAGTCCATGGTATTTAAATTATTCGCAGTTTAAGCAAAAATGTCTCGACGCATTTCGTCGCGTAATTTAAGGAGCAAATAAATCAAATGGAATTTCTGTTTATAATAGTCTGTTCCATTTCTGTTCTTGATTCGATCGTTTATGCATTAAATCTATAAAGCGATTAATTTCAAGAAAATAATTAAATATAATTTGGGAAAGATTTAATCTCCGTGCTAATTCTAAATATGCTCAGATACTGCTCACAGAAACTAAAATTTAATTGGCAAAATGAATGGAAAAATACTGCGCATACGTACATTTTAGAGACCGGCTAACAATTTCTCTAACTAAAAATAAAGATAATATTTGAATCTTCTTAATGAAACTGAATTTACATACAAATAAAATAAACATTTTCGTGAAAAACGTAAGGTACCGTTAACAAAACGATCTACGTATATGTATAAAACAGTATTCGTATAGTATTCCTATCAAAAATTCTTATCCTTAGTTATTACTACTATTATTAGTACTGCGATTATTAATAACATCTTTATTATACAGTTGGTATGGTAACAAGTGTGTAGTACTTTTGATATATTCATAAAAGTCAAGACATAGTTACACTACTTTTATTTAAATCTAAGTATGCAAAATAACTCGGCCAGTTTGAATTGTCCATATGTCCGTCCAGAATGTTTCCTGTCTCTGTGAAATTATTTTATCGATTGCCGCTAACTCCCACTAGGGCATATTTACAGCAGAAAATTTTAATGCTTGAATTAATTAATGGAAAAGTGTGTCGGAAAGCGTAGAAAGGCTGCCTACTCAATGTTTGATCAAAGAACGACCGCTTCTACTACGTCGTCGAATCAGATACTGTTGATGAAAAAGTAAGGATCTACGGTAACTCTCGACCTTCGCTAGTATCCATCAATCATACGAAGAACTTAGCACAGTAGCATCGATAATTAAATAGAAAAAATGACTTATCATAACAGCAACCTTTCCCCTATTTTTAACGTCCTTCGAATTCATAGGTTGAAGTTTCCAAAAATAGAAGTGTAGCAAGAAATTAATGTCTTCTATTAAAATTCTTATTAAACTACATATAAAATAAAAATTTATATATATTTCGCAGTTAACACTTTCTTGCGTTTAATCAGTCACATTTACCGTAAATACGTAAAGTCTAGTCGGTCGAATAATTACAAATATTAAAACCATCAAAGTATATTTGGACTTAATATATTTTTTTTTGTCTACGTTGTTTTAGAGCTTTCTATACCTTCTGATCATCACTCTGATTCGCTTTCCAGCACGAAGATAATTAATGTGCATTTCCTGCACGTGAAAACCATTCAATTAGAAACGTATCGATAAAGTCATAATACTTATTGGCGTCACGGGTCCAGCTGAAAAGTGTTCTCCTTCGTAAAACCTTTTATCGTCTGTGGGGAAACTCGTGCAGGAAGATAAGGGACGCGCGCGAAGCTCACCCCTTCTAAGGAACCGCACCACAAATATGGCAAAACCCCAAGAGGAAGCGTGCTTTCGAGGAAGTGGAATATAGTGTCTCAGATGAGCACGAATTTTCGCGATAGGTTGCACCTCGACAGGTGTGTAAGCGGGTACCAATTGTGGGATAAAACGATAAAGAGGAATCTAAAGGAGACAAAATATAAATCATAAATAGCGCGGTGGTGAAAGTAACTAGTAGATTGTGGATCTTTATGTAAATCTAAATTTATAAATTATATTATCAGGACGGGAAAATGTAACCAAATTTTTTCTCTTCTGTAAAGCGCTTTAGTAAGTTGGAAATAAAATAAAAATGGTGAGTCCAAATGAGACAAAATATAAATCATACATAGAGCGACTGTGAAAGTAATGAGTAGATTGTGAATCTTTATGTACATGTATATTTATGAATTATTTTATAATCATGTGAATGTAACATAATTTCTTTTTCTTCTGTTAAGGGCTGTGAGAAGTAGTAAATAAAATATAAATGGTGAATGTAAATGATATAAAAAATAAATCGTACCTAGTGTGATCGTGACAGTAACGAGTAGATTGTAGATCTTTATGTACATGTATATTTATGAATTATTTTATAATGATGTGAATGTAACATAACTTCTTTTTCTTCTGGTAAGGGCTGTGAGAAGTAGTAAATAAAATACAAATGGTATATGTAAATGATATAAAAAATAAATCATACCTAATGCTATCGTGACAGTAACGAGTAGATTCTGGATCTTTATGTGAATAAAAGTTTGTAAATTATATTACATAGTTTTGTTAAAGGCCTTAAAAAGTTGGATATAGAGTAAACCTTTTATTAAGTCTTCATTGGGGGTATTTGTTTTACTGTATTTCTTACGTTCAAATAAGCTACAAATACATAGCACCATCTAATAATGGTTAGGCTCCACGTGTTCATGTAAACTGTTAAACATGTACTATATTCTAATGTATTTAATAGTCAATGTGTTCTTTGAATATGTGAACATATAATATTGTAATACACACTCGATTGTATATTTATATTAACATTTCTGATTTTGTAAATATTTCTGCCATTCACTATAATATCCACATAATGTGTAACCTCTAAAAAAACTCTCCGCTAAACCTGATAAATTTACAGTTTTTCATTTGAGATTATTATGTGTTCAAGACGTTGCATCTTAATTTTTTTCTATTAGATATGAAAAGGAAATTGCTCTTTTATGTGCACTAAGTGCGATGTTGCGTTCAGTACCTCTATGCTTTGAGGTATACCACACAATACAATTATTACTAGATTTAAACATTGTCTGTTATTGTGAATATGAAGATGGTGAAAGGATTGTCGATTGTTGTTCCCATGTAACAACAATTTTATGGTTTTTTGAATATATTAGGCGCCAACCTACGTTGAATTTTCCAGCTGACTTCTTAAATAATTACTTTGCTAATGGATTATCACCCGAAGAAGACAACAACGACTAATCAGTTGATTTTTACTAACGACAACATTCCGAACTTTGCGCTTATTTTTTATAACTTTCCCATCGTTTCCAGGGTAAATAATTATATATTCTGGATTCCTTAGGACCTGTAGAAACATATCCTGTAAAAAACTTTCGTTGCCAGCCAGGTCCAAAATTGGCCAATTTCTACCATTGTCCTTTCCAAGATGAAAATTCATAACTACCTAGACTCGGGTTTCATGAAAATAGGCAAAACTTGCAAACTTTCACGGCTTCTATTTAAAAAAACATGCAATACCCTGACATCGAGAGCAAAAAGTGATCGATTTGGTGTGGAATAATCCCTGTACTATTAGAAATTAATATTTCAATTAATTTTAAATTAGAAATAGTTTTCCTAATCCTACATTCTCTATATTTAATAGCAGTCCCTTTTACACTCTGGCAGAACCCTGTTTTTCCTATTCAATTTCCTACAGCAATGTACGACTTCATCTCCTTTCATAACTTTCGTCTTTCAATATTGTATCTTTTTTAACCTTCTCGACACCTTTTTTGGTTTGCTCTAGGACAGTGTTTCCCAAAGCGGGTTCCACGGAACCCCAGAGTTCTCCGCGAAAAATTCTGGGGTTCTGCGAGATAAAGTGTCTTTTTTAATTAATTTTCTATTCATTCTTTTTCATAATTAGAAATTTATATCAATGAAACGTGGAATTATTTTATATTTCAATGTTACATTTATTAAATGCGTCTTTTTATATGAATAAATTCTCCCTCCAAAACATATATAACAATTGTCCATAAAATATACATAAGTTCCACGATTTTTGGAAAATCGTATATAAGGGTTCCGTAACAATATAAGTTTGGGAACCACCACTCTAGGATAAATCGTGTGACTAAAATGTTGTACACCGTTTTGCATTTGTAAAAAAAGATGGTTTGGCAATTGTCCAGGGCGCCGCTATTTTATATATAAACAAGAAAACAAAAATATTTTTGTACTTTTCAATACATGTACAATGAGATCTTCCAAACATAACTTTCATAAAGCAATTTATTTACCCGTAATAAATAGTCAAAGTTAGGAATCAGCTTAGGTCCTTTGTAGTGGCCTAACCCCTTAAATATTTAAATTCTTGCTACTCAAAAAGTAACCGTCAACGCACAGTTCAAACATATCGAGAATCAGATGTGGATAATTGCCTGACTCTCTTAAAGGGGAAAGCGGTTCTCAGAAAAGAATCGATGGTAGGTTCTTCGAGCGGTTCTATTATGGAATCGATTTCATGATTCGGAACCTAATCTAAGTGACAAAACCGTTTAAGAACTGCTTCGCAACGAGCGGTTCGGTTCTTTTTCCATCCCTGTTAACAACCTTAGAAAACGATGTATTGAGATAATAGATGACGATGCAAATATTTGGGAAAATGTATTTGTAACTATACTATAACTTACTTGTAAAACAAAAACTAATACGCTGAACGCGAAGAAAAGTTTCTGTACTTCGTTCTTCTATTGTTTAGTTAGGTGATATTTTTTCAGAAAAGTAGTTGTTAACGGTAGACATGTATGGTCAGCTCGTCAGCAGGCGACTCGAAGCGTTTGTGTTTACGCCTCAATCGATGACAGTTTCTCCTCCAGGAAAAGTTTTTATAGCAAAAGTATGTTTAAAAAGATAATTCCATCTTCATCGCCTAATTCTGCCATTCGTTTTCATTCAATGTGGGCATAGAATGTCAGTTTTAGTCGAAACGGTAACGAGTGCAGAGCAAACAAATCATACATTTTCAAAGACGCGAACGATTAGTTTGGTTAATAATAGGGTGCAGTGTGAATTACAATTCCCTTTTTTTGCTGTTTCCGTTGTCCATAACTAAATCAATGATTCAGTTTTGTTGCAGACGCTGTGAATAAACCAAAAATAGAGAATAACTGTGTTAATTGCAGGAAATCGTTTGCAAAGTTGGCTCGCGACAAGGATCGTACATCTAACGACAGTTGGTATTGTATGTATTCGGGATAGGGCAAGGCGTAGCATGACGTCATGCACGTCCCAAGCAAAGTTGTCGACGCATCGAGCACGTAAGGCTCAGCTCGTTGCATACACATTCGGTAAATGTCGGGTCGAATTTGGCAAGCGTCTTGGTTCGTCTATGAGTTACGTCGCGAGGGCCCTCCAGAGCGAATTTGGGTGGAACCTCTCGCCGCGGGCCGTGGTGGAAGCCATGATCTGCAACGAAAGGTCCTGTGGCGCCGTGGCCTTCTTCTGTGAGGAAGTCGCTCGTGGCGTCAGAAGAGGACTGAGGAGGGCGCGGAGGCGGCTGCCCCCCCCCCCCCGGCCGACCCCCTTCAACAAGGTGGGATTGGCACGGGGAGCCCTCGGGCACCCTAGACCGCCCCAATCCTCTTCTAAAACCACAACGGCGCGGTTTGTACCGCTGCGGACAAAGGGTTGCTCCGCGGGATGCGCGATTTCAAGGGGTCTCAACCGTGATGACCCCTCGCACCACCTGCGGGGCAACCAGGGCCGAGGGAGTGGTACTGCGGGTACCACCTCCTTTCACAGACGGCCCACGAGAAGATTGGAGGAGGTGGGACGGCACACAGCCCTCCCGGGGGTGGGGATAGTTATGCACCCCCCAGAGAAGAGCCCTCCCTGAGAGGCCAGAGGGAGGGCAAGGGCGGGGCTGATCGCGATGTGTCTAACGATCCCGCGACCAGCCGTCACGCCCGAGAGGGTCACCGGGGGATTTTTAGCGTGATAAAATTCCGCATTGTCCATTTCCGTTCCCAACGGAGGCAGTGCACCTTTTCAGTGAAGAAGCTCTTGGTCCCTGCAACGGAAAATGCGACAGTAGGAGTGGAGGGAGGGGGGGCGGTAGAACCTGATCCTTTTAGGAGGAGCTCAGAAATACAACGGTCTCGCCCCCTGCAAACAAGAAGACCTAAAAGGCCGGGCTAGGAAAAGAGGTGGTTAAACCACCAGTGGTCAATCCCATCCCCAACCCTATCCTTAATCCCAATTCTACTCCCACCCAATCCTATTTTTACTTTATCTTTTTTTCACGAGGGGCAAACCTTAGGAAGGTGTACCGCCTCCGCTGGGGGCGGATATGGCCTTTGCGGGATTTTACCACGCTGGAAACCCCTCAGTGGCCCTCTCGGGCGTAAGCACCGGTCACGAGAACGCTTGAGTACATCGTCGCGACCGGTTCCGCCCTTTCCCCCCGCTAAGCGCGAAGAGGCTCTCTCTGTGGGGGGGTGGCGTCTGCTACCCCCGGGGACGGGTGTTGGTCCGTCCCTCAACCTTCAACCTACAGCGTGGTGGCCCCCGGCGCTGTCTTCTGGGCTGGCTGCGACTGCAATAGTACCCCCAGTACTGCCGTCTCGGTCTGGGCGGTACCGCAGGCAGCGCGTGGGGCACCACGGCAGTGACTTCGTGAGCAAACGAAGAAAGAAGGAAAAGTGACAACGACCCCTATACGGAACGCGTCGTCATCTCGAAGAAGGCAAAGTGCCAAATGAAGGTGGCGGAAAAGAAATAGATGAACCAAAACAAGTGGCTCCGTCAAAAGCGCCGAATACTGCGAAGTCACTCACGGGAAACAGGAAGCAGAAGAAAATCAAACCCTGGACAGAGGCGATTTTAATCCGGCCAGGGAGAGGCCTGTCTTACACTGATATCCAAGGGAAGACGAATCCAGAGGATTCTGGGACAAGGGTCAGGACAATTCGGCACATTCAGTCCAATATTTTTATTTTAAGTAGCACCGTGTAGAATACTTGTAACTTCATAATGCAATATCTAATTTTGAGGCACGTTTAGCGATACAGGATGTTATGAGCTTGAAATCACTTTAGACTCAGAAATTTACGATCAAGTAACGATAACTTTAAAACGTTCAAAATGGTTACCTCGTGCAGTAGTATAATACAAGCATATAAACGTTCTTTAAGACTATGAAGTGCCCTTTTAATCGTTTCCGACGAAACGGATGATCAAAGCCTAATTAGTCTACGTATACTTTTTAGGTAATGCATAGAGTATTCTCAAATTGTTTAGTATACAGGGTATTCGACAACTAGTGGGAAAAAATTTAAGGGGTGATTCTTTGAGGCAAAATAAGACGAAAATCAAGAATAACGAAATTGCGAAAAATGCTTCGTTTGTTAGTTATAAGC
>NW_015373916.1:74774-78314 GCF_001272555.1 Dufourea novaeangliae | reverse complement strand
TTAAACGCTTATAACTAACAAACGAAGCATTTTTCGCAATTTCGTTATTCTTGATTTTCGTCTTATTTTGCCTCAAAGAATCACCCCTTAAATTTTTTCCCACTAGTTGTCGAACACCCTGTATATAGTAAACGTATAGCATTACGAGCGTGGGAATGTGTCTCTGACCGCACGCGCGCGGCTTCGCTTCGGCTTGCCCCGGATTTACACCCATATTGTGAGAGTACTTGGTCGACTCCTCGATATCCGTCGACCAATGTTTATTGCATACCGATGTCACGTACCGAAAACCGTTTTAGATAAACTAAGCACACGTTAATCCACGATATTTTTGAATCGATCTGGTGGAATGAAGTTAGTAGGGACACAATATGGTAGAGAACTACACGAGCGAGCTGGAAGGTTTTGCCTGCTGCGTCAGAGTTTGGTTACTCGCAGTTTCTTCTTTTCTATTAATCTTTAGTATGAGATGAACGATTAACCTAAGGATTACTAGCACGTGGACGAGCATCTGCTCCAGTGATACGCCATCTTAAAATATTTGCTTTCTTCTTATCTATATTGTTAGATCAGTGGGCTGCTTCCTTTTTAGCCGTCTTCCCAAGGATTAAATATAATTATGATATTGATTTCGATTCTTGAAACTGTTATGAAAACCGAAATGATGTTATAACTGTTGTGGATCTAACGGTTCTGACCTATAGCTGTTTCGATTTCGGTTTTATGTACGATTTCATAACTGTTATTTTTCGGTCCCATATTCGTTCCATAACTGCCACTTTTCGGTTCTATATCGGTTCCAAACCGGTTTTGGAATCGATATTCCTATGGTCTTTGCAATTACAGCAAATGTTAAATAAGTATACTACTATTGCAGACTATGTATGTACATATCATTTTGTAATTTAGGAATTTTACAAAGCTGATATTTTTCAATATTTGTAATATTTTTATTTCGTTATCCAATGTCTTCTCGTCATTCATTTTTTATTTTGTTTATCCAAAGATTAAAGAAAAATTATTTTACTATACTAGATAAGTAATGTATGTATTTAACCACTTGCGCTGGCAGTCAGGTCACAAAGGCGTGTAATTTCGACGTGTGTGGCACGTCGTTCCAGCGCAAGAGGTTAACTATCAATATAATATAAATGTCGATTTCAGAACCGTTTTGGAACCGATACAAAACCGACAAATAACAGTTATAAAACCGAAACCAAACCCGATATGAGCGAGAACCGTTATATCCATAACAGTAAGACGAAATAATATTATGTAACATTATTAAGGTGGTTCATACCTGACTCTCTACTCAATAAAGCATCATATTACTAATTGGTATTAAACACCCACTAATACATTTTAATAGTGTATAAAAATTATATCTTTGAATTTCAACGATATTCCCAATGATTATCCTTCATTATATTATAAATAGAAAATATATTATGGCTAGTCGTATGACTCCATTGTGCTCGTTTCTGGTACGTTTGGCAACGTTTTTATTTGGCGGGTATGGCCCTACTTCAGCAACGTTGCCAAGTCCTCAATATAGTTCCAATAACCATCCAACTATCGTCACATCCTGGACTCTATTGTCAGATATCTACCTGGAATGTTCGGCATGGTACAAGATTTAATTCATTATCAAGAAGCTCTGGATTTATACTTTCAGTACTCAGTTTTGGATTAACAATTCCAGTTTTTGTGAAAAGAAAAGATTATACTTCCGGTAAGAAATCGTAGGATCGCCATAAGAGCTGTGTTAAAAACTGAATTTTTGACAAGCATTTTCTTATTTATTTAATCGGCAACCTAGCCTCAAATTTTTCGAGTGTGTGTATTTCGTTCTAATAAACAATCTTTATGAATTTTATTTAATTGTCTAGTCTTTCGATTTAGCACGAACCACCTTAAGCAGCAAACGTTGAAAGGCGTAAGTTTGCATGGCAAACTTTGAGCTGAACAGCATACAAAATCTTATTAAACGTTGGTACAAATGTATCGTTGTCCAAGGCAATTATGACGATAAATGATAACACAGTGCTGTAACTGAAGTTGAAGTTACAATTTTTCATTTAACTGAAGACCAAACTTTTCATTCCATCGTCATATGAATGAAGAGCAGAGAACAATTCAATTCCCGAAAAACTGTCTGAAAACGATACCGAAAACCAATAACGTGTCAATAAAATGTTAAATATTATCTTACATTTGTAACACATACAATACATGATAAAAGGATGGCGTAAGTCGAATTAAGTTTTATTAGTGGTATTAGTAATTTTATATTTAAATAATAATGTCGTTGCATCTAAAATTCCTCATAAACGAGATAATGGGACAGTAGGCACTTATTTTATGAGGGAAGCAGGAATAATTATATTAACATTCTGCTAATATGTTTTTTCTGTAATACCATTGCATAAGTATTCCGATAACGTTTTACAGACATTTTAATAACTTTTCATTTAAATTTCTGTTCTTCAATCATACAATTTTACAATTTGTGTTTTTTTTTATGAAAGCCAAGGTAAGAGTTCTTCGAACAGAAGAGAATAGACAAGTTAAAATATATTTAATCAAACATAACTGATCTACTAATTTATTAATATTACATTAAATCCCTCATAATACTGATGCTTGCAGCCATTGCGCAAATAACCGTGTTTTGGGTTCACTCGACCTGCAGCGTTTTCGATTGTATACATATTTCACACTGAATTTCTTTAAATAATACATCGACATTTAACGCATGTGTCAAAATAGACCCATGCATCATTTAATAAAGATTAAACGTGCAATCATTCTCTCGAACCAGTTATCATGACGAATTCGGTGCAGTGATTCGAATGCGAGACTCGTTCGCAGTCATCAGAATATTACGGATCCGTTGCATTTTCATTTGCTTAATTAATATCCCTGCACATCAACATTTTGCTTCGTTTTGTTTTACATGCAGACAGTCCACCCTTTTCCAGAGCGCAAACGATAATCCAGCTGAACGTAAGAAGCAGATGTGCATTCGCTGGGGCTTTTTGCGAATTTCGTATAATTCATCAGAACAGATGAATGTATGTTTACTGCGACACAGAAAATACACAACGTGTCGCGGATAATGTGGTGTCGGGACATATTACTGCTCTTTGGCTATGTTTAATTTATAATATTAGTCCTATAGCTGTTTCGAGTAATGAAATCATATACAGAGTGTTCCATGTAAATGGGCCAAACTATACAGAGTGTCCCAAAATAGTTGGAAAGGAATGATTCCTGGGTTGACTTGAAAGAATTGTTTCCTTAGCGAAAAAGTTCTCTGAGGTTTTGTTACCAAGATATTAACGAAAAACCACGACCAATCAGAGCGCAAGTCTGCCGATTGAGCTCCTGTAATAACGTTAACTACGCGCTACCGCAGAGCTCAGCCAACAAACTGGCGCTCTGATTGGTCGGGGTTCTTCGTTAATATCTCGTTGACAAAGCCTCGGAGAACTTTTCCTCTAAGGAACAAGTTGTTTCAAATCACACCAGGAAACACCC
>NW_015373916.1:69719-74732 GCF_001272555.1 Dufourea novaeangliae | reverse complement strand
TGATTCGGTATAACAATAACGCTCTCAGGTTGACAACAAAAAACAATTTAATGAAAAATTGAATATAGTATATATATATTCTAGTCTCCTTGGAGAGGTTCCGTAAATACCTTTTGAAAATCCAGTTAATTCACTTTGGTGATTCAATTTGTTCTGCTTTCCTAATTAAAAATCTTAAACCTCCATTACCTAATTTCTCACCAATGAGACGTTAAATGGATGACTTCAGTGGTGAGTGAAAAGAGGACCGAGTCCTGATCGAAGACGGTTCCCGAACTGTGCAACACTTACTGACCCCGTGATTATTTTCTCGCATACGCCAGGCAGCGGGGTTCTGATGTGTACATATATTTCCATTGAGAAACGATACGAATGATATGTTTTTCATCGCTAAACAGAACTATTATGTCTCAGCCGTACCCCTAGCTCGGGTCATGTTCAGTCAGGAGGCCGAAAAAAGAGTATTCTTTGCGAATTTTTTTCTCAAAAACTATAAGGCCTTTTTCAAAAAACGTGTATGTGTTTCAAAGATTGCAGTTTATAGATTATAAGGTAATATTTTTAATTAAAAATATTTATTAGTAAATAAATGGTGAGCGATCTCCGAATGTCTCTTTAGAAAAAGTGGTCTGCCGTGATCACTATAACTTCGTAACGGTTCATCTGAAATTAACAATTCAGTAAGATTTATGTAATGGAAGAACCAATCTTGTCCTTAAATATGGGATTATTCGAAATATTGATTAGGAACAAGATGGCGGACATTTTCCTGAAAAAGTGCGATTTTCACCTAAAAATCACTCGTTTTATGGTCAATTAAAAAAAAATATATGGAACCAAAATAAAATCCTTCGTTCAAGGACAAGTATTTCTGATTTGAAATAAGGCGCAAAAGGTTTCATGTAAATCGACGCAGTAGTTTTCGAGAAATATTGGTCACCGATTTGAAAAATGTAGTTTCGAGAAAAACGCGTTTAAAGTTTCAAGTCAAGTTTACACTTATATAAAATGATCATTTGTTAACGCCTGTAACTCTGTCATTTTTAATTGGATTACCTTGAAACTTGCACTGAAAATTCTCGAGAGGTTGTACTTAAAGAAAACGTAAAAGACATTAGGATATTAGGAATATTAAGAAAATCTTCCTGAAGAAGACGAGTTCCTTCGGAACTCATTTCGATATGTACGCATTTTTATCCCGATACAAATTCGTTATGTTTTTGACGAAATCTACGAGGGCAGATTTTATCTGGCCTCGAGGCCATTTCAGGCCTCCCCTCTTCGGCGGATTTCGTCGGGACTATTTTGTTTACATCATCTGTCTTCGCCGTCATACCCGGAATCGATACCATCCGTTTGTTGGGAATTACCGCAACAAAAATGAAGTAGCCGGAGTTAGTCCGTTGCATCAAAAAGAGGGACAGTTATTCAGACGTATTCATATATGGGATGGGTATACATCCCCGCCAAGTAGATCATTTTTGTACACGATGTTTGGGATTTTGGTCAAATGGAAATATAGTCCATGTGAAACTAAGAGGTGTGTAAGTTATAATTTCAGTGATTTTGAAATTGTTTAAAAGATGCCGACCCTCAAATTTTGCAATTATCACCGAGTTTTACGAAAACTAGTTTTACAAAAGAATATTTATCTCTGCAATTATTAAAGATACGAACTTGATCTTTACTTCATTTTAATTGTAAAGGATCATTCTTTTTAACTAATATATAATGGAATCGATAAAATTATTCCGAACAATATGAGTATGTGAATATTATGAGATCGCGTTAAATGTCTCACCCTCTGTGAATCTTTCTCAGCGTCCTCACTCACACTCGTGCATTCAGCACGGCCTGCCATCATACAGATTACAAGGAGGCTTCAGGCGACCCAGCTACCCTAATGTGAGACAACTTCGCGAGGCTAGGCCTCGAGGTAAACGTCACCGTGTTTAAAGAAGAAATTTAAGTACGTACTGTGTAGCAACCTAACAAATATCTGAGAGACATACCGTAAACAATTGTAGACAGGTAGAGCAAACTTTCTTTAGGGAAATTTTAATTGTTTCATGTGATGCATCATATGGCGCATATATCTACTTTGAGAGTGGGAAGTTTCAGATATTATAAGGTCGCCTCTATTTTTTTCAATATAATGTACGTTTTTATATACATAAATTCATATGTTTTTTTATTCTCTACAAAAAGGTACTAGCTTACTTATGTCGAAAAATGATCAATTTAACCCTTTGGTAGTCTCACTAACGGTGAGTCTCACTCATCAAGCTATTCTTTGTATTAACTCCAACGGAGACTCTCACTCATTGTCCTATTCCTTACATTAACACAAATAAAAGAAGTATTTTCAATTTGAGTATATATTAAAAAAATTATAAAAAATAGAATAAGTTCAGAAACGATAAGACATGCACGTGATGCAGCGATACGAAGATTGCAACTTTGCGTTGACGCAAACGGTCGCCACTTCGAGCATCTTCTGTAATGTAAGAAAGTTTATTTTACTACCACATTTGACCTTGCATGACCTTCAATGATAGCTCGCTGAAGTTGTCGCAACACCGGCTATCACATCGCGATAGAAAAACATAGCATTCCATTAAAAAAAATAGATATTACCTTGAAATCTCCTCTATGCCTTCACCCACGCAGAAAATGTTTATGTTACAATATGCCCCCCTCTATACCGTGTAAGTTTTGTATATAACATTTTTTCAGATTATTAGAAATAACGGCAATATTCAAAGTGGACATAGTTATTGCCCCACCCTGTGTATGAAAGTGACTTGATTATGTTCAAATTTGATGAGCTTATGACGCGGGCAAACTGTATTACTTCTAGACAACGTAAGATGAAGTTAACTAATAATGTAAAGTTTATATCTCCTACAATTGAGTTGTTACAGCCCTTATCTGTATTTTATACACAGTAAATTGAAAGCGTTGTTGTCATCTGTGTCTTAAGTATTTTGATTTCTGTGTATCAAATTGTAGCGAACCCAGTTAACAAACCTAGTTTACATTATTTAACGTTTTGATTGATTTAGTTCAAACGCATTGAATTATATTGATTTCGTTAAATTAAACACTTGAACATATTTACTTTAAGTTAAATAATTTTGAATTTCTAAAACATGTAGATATTACTGATATAAGTTACTTGTTTCCAATATAAAATTGTCACTATTAGAATCTAACCACTTTTATCCATCTTTATTTGTATCTTTAATGAAAGTGGCTTAACTTGCCGGAAATCAATTGATATAAATCCTATAAAAGTAGAATTTCACGGGAAGTTAAGTGGATTCAATTACGATTTCATCTACGCATATTTCGACAGTGAAATTGAAATTCGCTTCACACTCTTCTTACAATTATGTTAAGAGCTAAGAGAAAGAAACACAATGTGATGAATTTCATATTGAGCACTGACTTTAATACTTGAAGGTAACTTAATACTGTACTTGTAAAACTACATAATTGAATATTAAACTATACATATACCTATCTCTATAACTATAATCGAACTACAATACATGACGGATCTACGACGCGAAAGCAAGTGCGGTAAAAAGCGCGAGCGATCTAGGTACAAGGACGAACGCCTGTGGGCGGAACCTCCCACAAATTATAGTAATGAATTTTATTGAAATTTAAAACAGTTTTCGCATTATTTTTGTCACCGTGTAGTCTTTAACTACAGGAACACAGTTTCATTCAATTCTTCATGTCAATAGCAATTCTTCAAATCAACAGCTAAAATAAAAATACGAATTTGCATAAAATCCGAATTCTACTCACAATAATATTAGCCGAATAATTGAATTAATCGCATAGTGACCTAATTTTCCAGTGAGTGCCAAAATTTTAGACCAACCAGTAACTGAAACATACATAAAATTATTATATTTATTAAACAGATATAAAACTATTATACTAATGCGGTACATCATAACACACGTAGTCAAAATGTATTTCATTACAAAAAAAACATTTGAATATGTAATAATATATTTAGAATAAACATTATTTCATAACAAAGATATCACGTCTGATACTCGTTGCTTAAAGGTTTTTCTCCTGAATATCATTTTGCATCCATGTCCCTATACTTTCCGTGAAACATAAAACAAGCGAATTCCACAACAATACAGAGTTCTCTCGATTATCGTCCCTAACTCGGATCCGCGAGGGGACAATAATCGTGGACTACGCGAGACGCTTCTGACCCCCGTGAATACGTTTTTTGCTCGAAGCTCGAGCCTCGATAACTCGCCTTTGTAGTATTCCGAACGTAGAAAAAGAACAATCCAGTGAAAAACAGAGAGAAAACTTCTTTTCCCACTCGACTCGGCTGCGTGGCCCGCCTGTGACACTCGCTGACCAATGATTACATTATAGCCGACCACACAGTTCGATTGTGTGTGTATCGTTTTGGCCAATAATAAAAATACGTGTGACTGAAGGTGATCCCAGCTACATTGTATTCGCGGCAGCTCTCTGGGCAGTCGCTGACGATTGAACGCTTCGACTAATCCTCGTATATTTTCCCGCTCCGTCCGTCGAGTCCATCGAGCGCATACATTGTTGCCCGGCGCGCGAGACAACGTTAATGCAACGATGAAACTTTTTTATTTTTGATTCGTTGTTAATGAAAGTTTTACTAGTATATTGGTGATATTTTTCTGATTAAAATGATACCAAATATGACATAATTTGGATCATATTTACTCATGTAGAAACTGTTAATTGTTCATGTTAGTTCATCATCGATTCTGATAAATCATAAGTAAATATAACCCAAATTTCGTCGTGTTTGGTATCATTTTAATCAAAAAGACCTCACCAATGTGTTTATAAAAGTTTCATTAAGAAAGAACTACAAATAAAAAAGTTTTATCGTTGCATTAGGATTGTTTCATGGACACTCGGGAATATAACCTTTTTGTGGGCTCCCAACGTTCAGTCGTTGGCTCGTGAACGGGAAGCCGTCTC